>NC_132814.1:5168335-5472668 GCF_048594095.1 Paramormyrops kingsleyae | reverse complement strand
GGTTACTTATGGTTAAGGTTAGTCCTGGGTAGGAGTCATGTTGGGATTAGAATTTTCCCCATAGAAATGCTAGAAGTCCCCACAAAGATTTTTACAAGCCTGTTTGTGTGTGTATGTGTGTGTGTAAGTTACTGAGTGGGCAGTTGCCCACTGCTTCTGGCCCTTGCCGGTTCTGCACATTCCCTAACAGCCAGGGCAATCCATCCACACCCTACAGGGTGCTGGGCTACACACAAATCACGTTGCCTCCAACTGCTTGCCTATTTCACAGCTCCGACCAAAGTATGACTGTGTGGGTCCTTAGTGGCTTTCACAGAGCACAGCATGTCCCGCGTGGGCAGCGGGCTACACCTTTGTCGGCCTGCCACTTGAACCTGCAAATCACCACCTTCCTTTGTGTTTTTTTTCTTCTTTTTTTAACTTGCCACTGCAGTCTGAAAATCCTACACTGTATTCTCGTGTTGCTTTACAGACCGATAGCCTGTAGGTTCACATTCACTGCATCTGTGCTTTTCACAGCAATGTCGCCGTCTTCTTCTTTAAAGGATCAAAGCTTTTGACTTCTGCCTGTTTGTATCGTGATGCTTTGGTTTATCAGTTAACTCCAAACACAGAGGACTTACCAGACTTACCATTGAATTTGTTCTGCATGTGAAGTCATAATACACATGGGTGTAAATTATGGGGGGGTGGAGGGGCGGTTTAAGCCCCCCAATAATGAAAACCAGCCAATACAACCTTCTGGACCCCCGTAAATGGACCCCCCAGTGCTCAACCCACAGTTATGCGCTTGGTAATACATATTCCTACCTTTTCTAGGCCATTTTAAAGGTAGTTACTGACCTTTCTGCAATAATACAGTGCCCCTCATCAGATCTGCCTGAATTACTAATGTTGCACGCGTATAACCTTCCCACCAGTATTTTCATTGCAGATTCATAGTCTGTAACAGTAAATTTTCAAAGTCAAAATCTATTATTTATCAGCAACCTTTTAAAGGAAATCAAAACATGAAAAATGCTTGCAGTATCCAACCCCTACACTCATGCTTGGTGGGACGACCTTTTGCTACAGTAAGTAAGTAGCTACCAGCTTTTTCACTGTTTCAGGAGTGATTTCTGCCTGTTCTTTGCTTAAGGTCCTTCAAGCTCATTGGATGTTACTTGTTGACTAATTTTTAAAGACAGCTGCAAGTTCTTTGCAAGGTTTACACCTGGACTTTGACTCGGCCATTGTAGAACATTCACCTTCTTGTTTTTGAATCACTCCTGTATTGCTTTGCCCTACTACTAAGGATCATTGTCCTGCTGAAAGGTTAACTTTTTCTCAAGCATTCTTTTTTTTCTTACAGACTGGTGCAGCTTTTCTTGTAATATGTCCCTGTGTTTTTTGCTCCATCCATTCTATCTTCAATTTTGACAAGATGCCCAGTTGCTGGAGATAAAAAGCATCATACTTCACTGTAGGGATGGTGTTACTGAAGCATGAGCCAAATTTATGTTTGTGTGACATATAATGCTTTGAATTTGGGCCACAAATCTCGGTCTCATCAGACCACAAAACCTTGTCCTATATCATCACTGTCCAATGAAAATCGCATATGTCCACTTTGTGATGATTGTGATCTTTTATTTTATATATATATATATATATATATGCCCATTCTCCTCTGTCTACTCATAGCATTTGCCATCTAATTGACAAACAAAAATATGTTTCATGAAGTAATCTATTTAACTAATATTTATGTTTCTATTACTTAACATTTGTATTTATGATGGTTGTTTGTGTGCATTACTTTATAGCTCATGCGTGTTTTACTTGCATAAAAATGTTCTGAGGGCAGAAGGAAAAATTACGTAAGTAAAACTCCCATGAGCTGCTTTATGTCACTAATTTGAACAACTTAACATTGATAGCTAGATAGCTGGCTAACTGACATCACTGTTAATTGTCAATATAAAGCGAGATTAGTTTACAAGTATCTTGCTGTCATTGATGTGTTTGCCTCACTGACAGCAATCCATGTAAGTCCATTTAAAACATTAAAGCATTCACTGACAACTGTGTACTGATAGGTTTCTATTTGTTGGGCTAAGGGTGTGTCATTACATTGTTTTATTTTGTAAAGTAGTTTCTGAGAAAATGTTTCTTTTTTCATGTTGCTGAAATAATGGATTTTTTGGAGATACGTGTTTTTCATCAGACGGCGGCACATGTTGGGTGAGTCACTCTAACACCTGCTGGCAAACTGTAGACATGCTTTCATGTAGCTCTTCTTGACTAATGTCTTCTTTCTAGTCACCCTCTCATACAGGCCAGCAGTATGCAGTATGCACTGCAGCAGTATGCAGTATGCACTGCAGCAGTATGCAGTATGCTTTTGAAATGGCTGGTTGGTGCACCTTCACTCCACTCTCAGCCAATGAATTTCCCTCATTTTTTCCTTCCCTCACCAGTCTCCTTTTTGTGTGCTTGCTGAGTTTTCAGGGATGGCCTGGTCTAGACAGGTAGGTGTAGTTTCCACTTTCTCATAATTAATCCAACCATGCATACTAGGATGTCCAACCTCTTGGCTATTTTTTGTACTTTATTCTAAATGCTTGGTGTTTAGTTAGTTTATCTCTAACTTTCTTATAATGCTCTTTAGTCTTCATTTTCCTTAGTCTCCATGTTTACCGTCTGCATCATCTTCATATTTCAGCTGGAACGTCCTTATGCAAGTCTTTTTCAGTGTTCAATTTTCTTTAAGAGATTTGCTGACAAATAATGGATTTTGATTTAGAATATTTACTATATGATTATAAACTTGCAAAACAAAATACTGACAGGTAGAATATGTATCATTCATAATTCAGGCAAATCTGATCACTTTAAGGGTAAGGGGGTTCAATTCTAAGCATTATATAAGCAATATCTTACAAATGCATTTGTAGTAAATTGTTGTTTTCCCAAATCATGCTGTTTAAGTTCCCAAACTGTAGCTAAAATAACCATGAAGACCGGCTCCCTCACTCTCCGAAAGCAGAGCGTTCTCGTGAAACCTTTCATAAGCCAAAATGGCGTACAGCTAAGATGCAATTACCGTTCACTTCTGAGCAATTTTTGGAAAATTATAGAACAATTTTTGAGCGGTCCCAGACCCAAAAAAATAACCTACCAAATCACCCCAAAAAACACATAAAACCTAAAATAACATTAACAAATAGTAAAAGCGGGAATGATATGATAAATACAAGGCCAATATAAAGCAGAAATAATGTATGTACAGTGTAGTTTCATTTATAATCAATACAGTCATGTAACGACAGGGATACATTCTGAGAAGGTATAAGGCGCTTTCGTTGTTGTGCGAGCATCAGTGTACTTACACAAACCTAGATGGTATAGCCTACTACTCAGTTAGGCTGTATGGTACAGCCTAAATGACAATCAAACGTACAGTATAGTAAATAAATAAACCAGTAACATAGTTGTTTATTATCATTATGAAGTATTATATACTGTACATAATTGTGTGTGCTATACTTTTATACCACCGGCAGCACAGTTTGTTTTCACCAGCATCACCACAGACACGTGAGTAATGCATTGCGCTACGACATTATTACTATGATGTCGCTTGGCTATAGGAATTTTTAAGCTCCACTGGGACCATATATGGCTCGTTGTTGACTGAAATGTTGTTAAGCAACACATGACTATATACCTATAATTGGCTGACTGATAAACAAATGCTAAATGCTATTTTTGCTTTTCTCCTTTTTCGTATAACTGAAAATCCTCATTGGACTTCTTTTGGTTAGAGAAAACAGGTGCTGGTGTAGGTAGGTCTTTTATAAAAGCAAAATGGCACAAAGCAAACATTTGTAAATTGGGGGGATACCTGTACCAGTTAAGGGGTGTTGAGTGTAGTTTACAGTCTTATGAAAGGAAGTCTTATTTTATTTCCTATTGATAACCACCAAAACAAATCAGGCATTTTGCATCCTCACAGATGTGTACATCGATGACATTAACCCATGTGATCTGTCCTCCTCACGATTGCACCCAGGGCCCAGATGTGACTCCAACCTTCAGCACGGGGTCCGTTGTTCTCTCAGCAGAAGAAATGTCATGGTTGGACATAAACCCCAGTGCCATTCTACTTTGTGGGCCAATAAAATCACCCTTTGAGTGGTATAAAGTTTAAATGGAAGCACGCTTGAAGAGAGGGAACAGCAAATGCTGCATTTAAAGGTTACGTTCCCTGCAATCCTGTAAACAGTTTGTGCTGCTTGCGGTGACACAGGGGAGGCGTCCATGGCTGCTTATGAATGAGCCAGAATCCTATGAATCTTATCGAATGCCGACGAGTATCACACCGGCAAAAAACACCCGGAGCACGTGTCTGGGGCACGTTACGGGCTCACAAGCAGTACACCGGGCCACGGACAAAGAACTGGAGCATGTGTGAAACATGTCGTGTCCGTTGTGTTTGCGAGCTGTGGAGCTGCACCCACAGATAGCAACGCATGCAATGCAAACCCCCCCCCCCCCAGCATGGATGGTACTGGTCCTCATGTCATCACAAGCTTTCCATCCTCCTGCAGCCGTAACATCCTCTTTCCTTGTTGTTCTCTCTCTCTCTCTCTCCATCAGTTTTTTCATGGTCTAGTGAACAAATAACCAGACTCCAGGCATGAAACTTCATTATGAGGGAGAAAGGGTGGGAGGTGGGTGGTAACAGAAGGACAGAAAGTGAAGGGGGGGTAGGGGAGGTGTGGGGGGGGGGGTATATGTCACCGGCAAGATATAGTAGCATCTCCTCAGGATGCCTGAGGATGAAGCCTTTGTGATATCAATGAAGGTGACGCACCAGGATGACAGACTAACACACATTTCTGCTTCTTCTTCTACTTCTTGCCAAATGTCTCCTGCAAGGAGACATCCTGCATCGTTATGCTGAGCTATGGACTGACAGGAGGACAATAAGAAGAAAAGGGCTTGTCTAAGAGCCATTTGCTGCATGGTGGCGTCTCCTTCTACGGCCTACATTCTCAATATCAGCGACGTTAAGCTGCTCCCCCGTCTTGTTTACTTCCCACACGGATGGCTGCTTGTTTCGGCGGAGCAGAAAGAATGTCATTCTTTCCCCCAACCCCAGAAGTCCAGTTCACATGCGGTGGCATCCAGGAATTCCAGACGGGCGTCGACCCACAGCCGTGGGAGTCCGGGTTTGCCAGATGCACTGTGGTGCCTGCCGAAGACAATCAATCAGTTTACACTGAATACGTGTTAAATCTCATCTGTGAAACCCATTCAGACACGGCCGGCTCTGGGGTTTCCTCAGCGGCCCGAGTTCCTGCCAAGGCCTCCCCATCCCGTGTATGGCAGACGGTTCACCGATGACGAAATTCACAGCTTACCAGGGTGTGCTTTTACTCATTTAGAGAGCGGGGAGCCTCACAAAGGCATTTTAGTAGAAATACCTATTGCAAAGGATCAGGCCTATAGCCAGCAATATATTTTTGGGGTGTCCAGCAACCCAATCAACAGAGGGGCTCAAACTAGTATGTTTGCTACATGGTTATGTGCCTGACGGATTGCAGGTTAATATGGTGGGAGGTGAAACCCGCTTTATTTTTTAACGGTGCGGCTACGTTCCTGCGAAGCACACCACCACAGTTACCTCTTGGTATTGGGATTTTAGACCTTTTGCATCATTTCCTCGCCGCTCGCATAGCAACTCTAAATATATCGGAAGATAAGGCTGCAGAAAATAACCCCACACACCTGCCCCCACAAAGACAGGACGGGGGTGGGGGGGTGGGATCAAACACCCAATCCTGCAGGTTGTGAGGCAACAACATTACGCAATGTGTCACCACGTCACCCATAAAAAGGCACCAAGAAATCGGAATTATCGCTAATAGAATAAACCAAATTTATCATGTAAATGAAAACACTTCTCCAAAACAATTTAATCATTTAAGCAAAGATGTCCCCTTTTAAATTGATTTCTCGTTCAAAAATACCATATGTTATATAGTAATATGAGTACAAATAAACATCAAAATGTACAAATTGAGCTAAAAACAAAATGTTAGTCATCACTGTCCTCATCATTAGTCTGCATGTGGCCACAGATTCACATCACATCTTCACATCCTCATTTGCGAGGCAGCGTGTGATAAATTGTATCGTGTTTGTTACGCCTTCCTGGTAGCGCCGTGTTCTTCTGTTATCGGATGTTTCAGCCATGGCTGAGACGAGGATGGTGGTCATAAGCTTTCGACCCTCAGGCTGAGATTTACGACAGATCTTGGGGTACCACGCTGCATGTGCGACAAACCATTGTATTCTTACCAGCACATGGTGGAGATTTACGTCGTCACAGACCACAGCTATTGTGGTTTCGGTGACTAGACAATTGCTTTGAGTCATCTTTCGATTTCAGTGTTTCAATGTGCAGAACTCCTAACAAAAATTACCATGGCCCTTACTTTGGGTCCAGAGGTAGAACTGAAATGCTAAAGACTGCTATAGAAAACCACTGTGGGCTGTAGGAGCAGTAGACTGTTCGGTATTCTAGCCATGGAAATATGATCACGACTGTATTTTACAATAAAACTATGGGCATCAAACAATGCCTCAAACATGACAATGTTGCTAATCAATCCATTTGTTTATATTTAAGTGATCCACTTTTTAGATGAGTCATTCTAGTAAAGGTAAATATTCTTGGAACAAATAACATAATCATTGACTACTTGCAAGGGATGTTAGGTAAAATTACAATGTACATGGTTCGGTTGTCATTTAGCAGATGCAGATGAGTTCTCTACATCTTGTGAAAACACATTGTGTTCTGTATCATGTTTAATTCTTGAAATTGTATCCTAGTAACACAGTAATATATAGCGACGCAGCAACAGTAGTTGGTAGAGCTGATTTATAAACAAATATTGTGTTATTGCTGTAATATTAATGCAGTGTTCTGCACATCTGGGAATAACCACAGGAATCTATTAGCGTAGGAATTTTGTATTACAATTCTTCAATAAGTGATTGGGAGTCCCACTTTTAATGTAAAATTATTATTTATAATATGCATGTAAGAATTAAGTCCCCATCATCTGGCGTCTTCCTCATTGAAATTGTCGCTAAAAATGAGTCAAAGCAGTTGTTAAAAAGCCCATCCTCCTTTTGAGCTAATTACATTAACATTTCTCCTAATTTTCACAAACATTTACTCTCCTCCTTAAATAAGCTGTGCCCACGCCCACCCTCATAGCACCTCCACTGATAAAGAAGAGAACGAACAAAGTCATTCTTTGTGTATTAATGTTTCACCTGTATGCAGTTGTTTGGGCAAATTACTCTCTTTCCATGCACAGACACCAGAACAAAACAGATTTTAGAAGATCACCCCTGATTGCTCCATTGTCTAGGCTGCACTTCTCTCCAGCAACCGCCAGATAATTGTCGAGCGCAGCGTGGCGGACGTGTTTATAATGCTGCAGAGTGTGTAACACCCTTTCTTGCTTCTAAAGGAAAAATCCGAATGAATTATTTTGTATAGTTGTCCCCTCTCTTCTCAAAACAAGATAAGGTATCCTTAGGGAAAAAGTAAACTTTACTGCATAAGCCTGCTAGTTTCCTTATAAAATACAGCAGCACCATAAATAATGAGTACCTTCATGTCATACTTTTTAATGTGATCTGTTTGACTCAAGTTGATAATATCGCCAGGAGACCCTGCCTTCACCTTGAGCAGGAAAGCCGAGGTCTTGAAATAAGCTTAAACACACTTATCACTAAATGCACCATCTGCTCTTCCTGGTTGACCTGAGAATCCAGACTGTATTGCAACCCAAAACACCTTTTGTGTTTTTCTGCAATTGATTCCTTTTCTGCAGCTGATTCCGCAATTATATTCACCATTTTTTTCCCAACAAAATTTATAATGAGTTTCTGGTCAAAAATTAATATTGATAACGGTGACATGAAAACGTTGTTTGATTTTCTTACAGATTTAACCAGATATTAATAAAGCTTAGTGTAAGTTCATTTAAAGAACATTAGTCACTTTGCATAAGACTCAGTGCTTAACAGCTTAAAATACAGGGCAGTCACTCATCGCCAGTCAAGCCAGAAAATCCAACATTTTGTTTCCTGGGGATTGAATATTGTACACATGTGTGACTTCCTGTTGATCAGCATCACGCAGTACACCAGGACCTGTAGAACGTTGTCCACCTAGACAACAACCACCAACCTTTCCCATCTATTAACCATGTTCACCACCCTGTTTTGCACACTGGACTTTTCCTACGTCGATTTCCCCTCTGTCACAATGAACCTACCTACCTGCCACTGACAGTAGCCCAGGATGAAAACCAGGGGTATCGAATGTACCTGACCGGACAAAAGAAATGTCACATTGAGGATTGACTGGGATCATTTCTTTAACAATTCTTCTTACGCTCTGCATTAACATCTTATTTAGAATTACCCTCCAAAACTCAGCAATTATCAGCTAAGTGTCCATAATGACTTGTTGTTGGGTTTATAATGGACATACACCAAATTTCTGAAGCAAAGTAGATTCCTGTCAGGTTAGGGGAAGATTCTAGGGTGAATTTCCACACGATGATACATTTTGATAAGCTCTGTTTCATTTGCACCTGAAATAAACCTTTATGCACAAATGTGTGTCTGTGTGTGTCTTTGTATGGCGATAGTGCATTCCAGTGTATGTGTGTCTGTGTGAAAAAGCACGTATGTTAATTTCTGTCAGTATGTGTCTTTGTGTGTCTGTTCGTATGCCTGCAGCATGCACAAATGTGCGTGTGTCTGTGTGTCTGAACTGTGTGTGAAGGCGTGTGTCCTGTGTGTGTGTGTGTGTGTGTGTGTGTGTGTGTGAATTGTCAGGAGGTAATTAAATGCAGAGACCTCTCCACTATCGCCTCTCCCAGCCGCACACCACTGACGCACCAAGCGGCTGCAGAGAAGTGAGTCATCCAGCCGGAGGGATTGTCACCCCTCCCTCTCTCTCTCCTCCCCCCCCTTCACTCCCTCCCTTCCTAAAGAAGGCACTTAACCCGGATGGGTCCGGGCGCTCGTCTGAGCCAGGCCCCTGGCTCTCTGGGCAGCCTGCGAAGATGCTTCTTACACAAGCACTTAATTCATTATGTGACTTTTACTGCTGTGAGTGTTTAAAACATGGCATAAAAAAACAGCGCAGCAGTGAGTAGAGGCAGGCTTGAAGAAAGCCACTCCTAAGCGGATTTGCACTAACGCTCTGCCGTGCCACCGTGGACATTTCCCAGGATCTCACCTAAACACTAAATGTAGGCACCCGTGAGGACACCATTTCATGGTGGAACACCACAATACAAAGCTAAAAAAAACACACGGTAACACTTTACTTGCAGCTGTCATCTATAATGCACTACAGATACCTTCATAATGCATTATAATGGTCATTATAAGAATTAATAAAGCATCACAGCATCTTCTATTGACAATCATAAGGTATTATAGTGTTGATTATGATATTTCATAATCAGCTCCATAACTGATATAATACACTGTAAATACCTTCATAATGCATTATAATGGTCGGTATAAGAATTAAGGATTCTTTGTACTGCATTATGAAGGTATCTATAGTGCATTATAGATGAGCGCTTCATAAAACATTCATAATGCATATAAACATGGGTATAATGTCTTATGCCTTTTCACAAATATACCTTGTTTATAATGCTTTATGAATGCACTATGCTGTGTTATGAATGTGTTTATAGATTCTTATAGACATAGCATTCCTTGAAAGTATTACCAAAAAGACATTTACAGCAGTACCCATACAATTGATATCAGAAATCATAAGAAAAGGGCAATATTTTTCCTGAAACCCATGTCACTGTACACTGTACTGTCCCTTATTGTAGCAGTTGCCAAGGGGCTGCATGTTTGCTCTTGCCTGATGTTCTGGCTTCGACCTAGGAACAGATAACATGGTTTCCAAGGGCACAAAATCCCAATGGGTTTCCTGCTCTGACTCAGTGTTCAATCCACCTTGGCCTGGGTGCTATCTGTTAGACCTGACACTAAATTTATAACTACTATATATACTGTACTATAAAAAGCAGACATGGGTAGTTCAGGTCCAGGGAGTAAAAGTCCAGACCAAGATTTTGTTTAGACCAACCAGTTGAGTACTCTGTGACTGTGACTCTTTACGCGCAACTGGTTGGTTGAAATGAAATTTTGGTCTGGATTTTTACTCTCTGGACCTGAATTACCCACCTCTGATAAAAAGCATGCACAATGGTAATAGTGAGATTCACATAGTCTATTTTGTGTATTTGTCTTTTAGAAGAACATGAAGGTTAATCCCTCAGGGCCAGATCTCAATTCTTTGGTTACCATCAGTTCTTGTAACTATCCCAGAAATTCAGTCACATATCAGTCATTCAGGTATACAATGTTGTCATTGTTGTTTGTGATGTGAGGATTTCCTCAGGGGAAAGGTTTTTCTACAATGTGAAAAGGGTATTGTATAATGTACGATTTAAAAATTATTAGTACAGTATGTAAAAGCTTCTGCAAAAATGTGGAATTATTTCTGAGGAGTCTTTTATAGATGCCTATTTACGAAAAGGAAATATTTATACTGCCCCCTGCTGGATTGGACTGTGTCCTTGGCTTGACTTTCACCGCAAAAAAAAAAACCACCAAAAATTTAGTGCCTTTTGTCTTAGTAAGTATAAAGCTATGTGATGTTAATTTGGAAATACAAGACAATGTACAGAGCTGGTAATGAAATCTCTGCCTGGGCTAAATAATAATAATTGAGACATTTTATTGATCCCCAGGAGGAAATTTTTGTTACACCTCCCCCAACTTGCCCTTGGCTGGTGAGAGAAAGCTGGCCAAGAAGGGCAGCCCCCCCATAGCTGTGCCTATGGAGCTGGGGGGTTAAGGACCTTAAGGCCTCAAGACCTTCTCTACAGCTGCTTGCTCAAGCACCTGCAGGTGTGCTGAGGGCAGCTCAAACCAGTGTCCATCCAATCACAGACAGAGACCGTCCAATCACAGACACAGAGGCTTAGCTCACCGAGCCACACACTATTCCTATCAACAATAAATGGCTAAAGGAAACCAATTACTTCACAAAATTCCTTTAATATATACAAGAAGCAAGCAATGATCAAAAAAGGTCTGTAGAATTAAGTAAACATTTCAGATTTAAGTACTATAAAGCTTATTACAAACCCCTAACGACATTTCTCTTCAGAGTTAAACTGGTACTCGTCTAGTTTCTATTCATGACCTTACGTACTTCTATTGGTGCAAATATTGATACGATCATCCTTATCTATGCCTCACAGGAGCCTGTATGGCTGGATTCAGGTCTTCCAGCCTGTCACAGTAACAGCAGGTCTTTCAGACAGGGATCATTCCTGCCAATCTCTCGACTTTCTGTACAGCAACAATAGCCTTTGTGAGGTAGTCTTTCAGACAAGGCTCATCTGTACATGCTATGAACTGACTGCCTTACACATAAACACAACAGGTTCAAACCATCCAAGAATTATGTTTGCTTTCTTAAGAAGGTATCATTCTGACAGTGTGATGTTGCCAGAGAGGAGTCCATGTAAATGCCCAGATCTTTCTCAGGAAAGGCTGCTGTTATCTCTCCATACAGAGCCTGCATAGTCGCTGTAAGACACAGCACTGCCTTCTGTGTGATTCATTCTGAATTTGTCCATATCAGATTTAATCGGCCACATCTCTCTCACTCTATGTTTCTCTTTCTGATTTAACGTCATCACTGCCTGTTCATTTCTGTTACGCTACTACAGAGCTTATTTCTATGCTATCAGCCAGTTCACCTAATTTTCTTCATAACTGATAAGGCTGACAAAACCTTTGTCATTTTATAGATCTGAAACATGAACCAGCCCAACATAGAACGCTGATTAATGCCCATGATTAACACAAGCTCAAACATAGTCCCTACCCTCAAAATTATGTTTTACCAGCTATCAGAAATTTTTGGCATAATGTAGGTTTGGTTCCCTCCACTCCATGCCAACCTGCCCTGACTTTTGCCATTTGACCTGCTCCTCTAGCTCATGGGTGTTTTACTTACATAAAAATGTTCTGAGGGCAGAACAAAAAATGATTGGTTCAGAGAGATAACCAATCAGGGTCTAAGCAACTAGAGGAGGCAGGACCAAGACATGTGATTGGTTGATCCCTCCTCCTTAAGTCACTTGGACCCACCTCCTCTACAATCTGATTGGTTTCTCCCTGTACCAATCATTTTTCTTTTTGCCCTCAGAACAAGTAAGTAAAACTCCCATGAGCCCCTACATATATATATGTGTTCCAATATCCACACCACAGTTAGCTGTGCTCTTTGCATCTTAAGCTCACCAAGAGGTCTCATTAACCATCCATTTTTCAAACCACTTATCCTTCTGAGTTGTGGAGGGTCTGGGGCCTATCCCAGAAGCTACAGGCACAAGGTGGAGAACAACCCAGGATGGGGGACCAGCCTATTGTAAGGCACATGCACACCTATGGGCAATTTAGTAACCCCAATTAGCCTCAGCATGTCTGAAGACATAGACTGCAGGGGGAAACCAGAGTACCCAGAGGGATCCCCACAATGACATGGGAAGAACATGCAAACTCCACACACTGGGAACCCAGGCAGAGACTTGAACCCTGGTCCCACAGATGTGAGGCAACAGTGCAAACCACTGCACCACCATGCTGCCCCCTTCCATTAACCCGTCCATGATAGAATATTGATTCCTCCTCCCATTTTCATATGTTATGCTTCTGTCCAGCACATTCTCCCATCTTCATCTTGGGGTCAAATGATGTAAGAGAAGCAGGCTCACAAAATGAAAATGCGGGATTACCTTTCAGCAGTGTATTACGGTAACCGGCCCTTTGTAACACTACTGCTAGCTAATTGTTTTAAGTATATTTGTAAAATCGCCATAGCCTATGTGAAGAGCTGTGACGCAGCTATGTTGTGAAGAGTGCAATTTAAAAATAAACTGAAAAGAACTCAATGCAACTGAATATAGCTCACTGGTTTCAAAGGAGGAATCTACAGCCACATGTGGAATTCTGCTTCCTCTTCAACAAACACCTGTACAAAATATGAATGCACTCATTTACTACACTGCTGTCACCCTTCAGTACTGCGCCTGATTGGTTTTTCTGCTATATATACTTCCTCATGATTTTTTTTACTACTTCAATTTTGAAAAATGCCTTAAAAACGTTTTTTCTTTGTGTGACTGAATGCTGACTCTCTTTCTGAATGCTGTCTCTCATCGTGATTTATATACGTACCTTCGAGTGCTGATCACTGAATATTTCGTTTTTTTTCATTGTACGTTGCAAACGGTATCCCTTTATATTAATTTTCTAAGCTTTAGGCATCTAAAAATATACATTCTCTCAAAATATATAAATGTATCGTTGGCCCTTCATGATATATTTGAAATTCATCCAGCCTTCTTATACAAGTTACTTCTGTCTTCTTGTATCGTATATTTGCTTTACTGCAGCAGAGGATTTTCAGTTTAGATTTATCCATTAATGAGTAACAGTGTATGTCTAACATAACCAGACCATGGCCTCAATCTATCATAGTATCTGTCACCCAGGTGCCCTCGCTCGGTCCAGATGATTAAAGTCAGGTACCAGGTCGATAAGTGAATCTTGCTTGATAGGAGATTTCCCAGAAAGTGTCACCCAACCATCGCTAGTCATTCTGATTGTGTCTTTGTCATTCAGCATATCCACTGGAATAGTGGCACGGTTTATGTACATGAATCATGTATCAGTTCATAAGCCTAAAATTTGTTTTATTTTTTATTTTGATATATATTCCATCCTCTTTCTATCTACTTGGTCTTTCTGAAGAAAAACGCAAGCATTCACACTAGCTATATTTGTAATGCATGTTTAGTGTGTTTAGTTTGTCTTTACGTTGCCTAAAAAATGCATGTCTTTTCCTGAAAATCTATATCCATAGATCAAAAGGAGCCAGACCATTCATGGCCTGTCTATGTCCTGTAGCGGGCAGCCATTAACCCAAGAATAACCAGCAGCAAGGCACTGCAGCAGTGAAGCTAAAAACTACAATTCCCACAAGGCAACGTTATCAAATCACTGATTAGCTAACTAGAACTTCTCAGCATGGCATAGTCGTCGATTCCCAGGATGGGGCTGATCATTAATGCGGTGGAAGAAGCTCTCAAAATGAGACACATGGTAATTTTTCAAGTACGTCACAAACTGATTCAGTTAATTATATCAGTCAATCATCAATTTAGCAAGTTAATCAGAAATTAGGCCACAGAACAATTTACTCATGATGTTATTTGAAGCTTTACCTTGGCGATGCCTTTTAAAGGCTTTTCTCAAGCTGCATGCATAAAATAAACTGCCTCAAAAACATTTTGCCATTCTTATAACCTTATATGACCAGACTGTCAATTCCAGCACCTTAAATTCTACTGTAAAAAAGGACAATCTAACACAAGCATCAGATACAGACTCCCAAAGCAAGAGAAGGTGCTTTCTTGTTTAATAAAACAAGGCCCCCTGCATTCCACTGTCCTGTGTCTCCACAACAGTCCTCCGATTCCCACTTACCGCCACACAGTCAACATGAGTCGCTGAGTCGCGCTGTGTTTATTTGATCATTAGCCGGCCAGCTGCCGGCAGATAAGCGGACTCATTAGCATATGAAATTAGCAACATTGCCATTCAGTTGGGGAGATTGAGAGAGAGGGAGAGAGGGGGACTCACTCATGAATGCATTAGTTACTTTGATGATTTTAAATGGGCTCCCCACTCCTACGTTCTCCCAAAATATGTAGAACATAAGAGCATCGAGCAGTTTAAAGGTTGCATGTGTTTCCTTGGTGACAACCGCCAATGAGATCCTGACTCTGGAAGTGTTATTTGTAGGATAATGTATAGGAAGCTTGGAACTGTGGATCACAGCTGTAGAGAGTGGCAAAGCTGTAGAATATGACTGTACTGTGTCAGAACGGTGAAACAGAGGTATAGTGTAGTAGTGTTTATTGCTATAACAGAGGTACAGTGCAGTAGAGCTCATCGCAATAGCAGAGGTAGAGTGCAGTAGAGCTCATTGCTATGAGAGGTAGAGCTTAATAGTATAGAGCTCATCGCTATAGCAGAGGTATAATGTAGTAGGGCTTATTGCTATAACAGAAGTAGAGTGCAGTAGAGCTCATCGCTATAACAGAGGTAGAGTGCAGTACAGTTAAACACAGGTGCAGAATGGAGTCAGAGCCATAGAACAGAGATGTAGAAAGTGTTCAGACTTTGGAATATGGGGTAGAGCTCTTATACAGCCTGGCTGTGCTTTGGAACACAGTTGTACACTGTGACTGAGGTTCTGAACACAGTCACAGAGCTGTGTAATGTGGTTGTGGAAATTGGTTGAGCTTTGGAACATATTTACAGGCAACCTTTGGAATACACTTATTTAGCATCCTAAGAATAGGATCTATGCCATTGGAGTCCATCCAAATATCAATAAAACAGTACATTCATAGATGACTCACAAAAAGTATAGAAAAAATACATCTTTGACAGGTAATTGAAAACCCAGGAAAGCACAGAGACATCTATCTGACTATTGATTTATTTTCTAAACTGCCTTTGTATGTGACAGTCCAAAAACAAATGTACAAAATATGAAAAATTACTTTCTGACACCAAGAAGATTCACTTGGGTAAGACTTAATGAAACATATAAACGAAACAGCAGATAATTATGCAACAAGCTCCGTACAGTGATTTGCAAGTTTAAACTGCTTGTGGCTTAAGAGATCGTCACTGATGGGTTTTTGGTAACATGAGATGAAAAAAACATTTGGAAAGACATTTTTATCAAAACCTTATTCTTATGAGTGGTCTAGTGTGTACTTGTCCATCAGAATGAACAAAGAGGAAGGGATTCAGTACAGGGCTGTAAAAAGTAGGAACGCCTATGTATGGATGACGTGGACCCAGTACAAATCGTCACAGATAGTTTATCATGTCTGTGCAGATTTGTCACTAATAAATACCAAGTGTGCTGGAAAACGCTGATAATATCAAGAACAGGATGTATAAAAAAAAATCCTTATTGTCATACCAACCCAGCAACCCACAAAGGAAGGCAGTTGGGTCTGTGAGTCACTCGGTCTATTCGTCCCAATTAGCCATGACTGCACCTTCACAGGGGCCAAACTATGATGGGCAGAAGCACAGAGCAGCCGGGCCATGGAGCGTGATCGTTCTCCCCAAACTTCTCAGGTCCTGTTTAATAATGAAATACATAAAAAAGATGACAGCACTCATGTTCGGACAGGCAGAAACAGGTCCCACATCAGCGCATTTTGCCTTAGTAGAGAGAAACACTCCTGACATTTACCTGCAAAAGACCAAGTATATATAATACAACAATATCATATATTAAGTATCATTCAAATACTTTTATGTTACACGGCCGGGCGCTTGCAAACTCCCTTTCCCCCTCCACTGTTACAGAAACAGGGAGATTTTGCCTCGCTCTCCTTCGCATGGATCCAAAGCTTGTACTTGTGGGTGTCTTGGATGAGTCACACCGTCAAATTACCCTGTTTAAAGCGTCTTTCAAATTACTTCCCTTCCAGTCGGGTGCAGTGCTGATAACAGATAACAATTTTCATTTCTTCAAGGAGATTTGGAGGACTCTGGCACGTTTGTTCTGGGGTACCGTGTGTATGTGTGTGTGTGTGTGTGTGTGTGTCTCCCACACATTCGTTTGTTCAGGCTGGACAGCCCGTCTGAGTTGGTTTAACACTTCTGCAGTTGTTTCATTCAAAAATTTCATTCATTCTTAGCCAAATTTGATTCTAAGTAGAGTGTTGGTCCTTCTCTTTTTGTCTTTGAAATATTTGGTAACAAATACTTTGAATAAATAAAACGAACAACAGAACCACCAACCAATGAAATGGAATTAAATACAGGTTTGCCAATTCCCATGCATCTGCGGTGACTCTCACGCTCAAGCAAGAAATCTTATGGCAAATCTAGTTTATTCCATTATAGACTTAAAATTAGCTACATTAAAAGCATTGGGGTAGTTTGCAAACCCTACAGACCATTTGCAAGGTAATAAAACTGTTAAATACATGCCTTGTCTTGAATTAAAAATCTCACGCCAGCCAGCTGACCGAAGTTGGCAACCCCATAAATGCAAAATGGTACACTGTGACTATTTGACTGTCTGCTTCTGTAATTAATTTAATGAATGATAAGTTTATACATTCCACAGTTATCACTCTGAATACTACCATTCAAAAATGTGAAGAAGAAGACTTCCTGTATTGGGTAGAGCATTATTATTGACCCACCGTGACGTTTAGGTACTGTTACTTCAATACTGGATGTTGCATTGGTATTTAGATTTATCCAAGTTTGTTTAGCTTTTCAGTTGCCTCCATAATAAATAATATATTATTTCAATGCACTCACCTAAAGGATTATTAGGAACACCATATTAATACGGTGTTTGACCCCCTTTCGCCTTCAGAACTGCCTTAATTCTACGTGGCATTGATTCAACAAGGTGCTGAAAGCATTCTTTAGAAATGTTGGCCCATATTGATAGGATAGCATCTTGCAGTTGATGGAGATTTGTGGGATGCACATCCAGGGCACGAAGCTCCCGTTCCACCACATCCCAAAGATGCTCTATTGGGTTGAGATCTGGTGACTGTGGGGGCCATTTTAGTACAGTGAACTCATTGTCATGTTCAAGAAACCAATTTGAAATGATTCGAGCTTTGTGACATGGTGCATTATCCTGCGGGAAGTAGCCATCAGAGGATGGGTACATGGTGGTCATAAAGGGATGGACATGGTCAGAAACAATGCTCAGGTAGGCCGTGGCATTTAAACGATGCCCAATTGGCACTAAGGGGCCTAAAGTGTGCCAAGAAAACATCCCCTACACCATTACACCACCACCACCAGCCTGCACAGTGGTAACAAGGCATGATGGATCCATGTTCTCATTCTGTTTACGCCAAATTCTGACTCTACCATTTGAATGTCTCGACAGAAATCGAGACTCATCAGACCAGGCAACATTTTTCCAGTCTTCAACTGTCCAATTTTGGTGAGCTCGTGCAAATTGTAGCTTCTTTTTCCTATTTGTAGTGGAGATGAGTGGTACCCGGTGGGGTCTTCTGCTGTTGTAGCCCATCCGCCTCAAGGTTGTGCGTGTTGTGGCTTCACAAATGCTTTGCTGCATACCTCGGTTGTAACGAGTGGTCATTTCAGTCAAAGTTGCTCTTCTATCAGCTTGAATCAGTCGGTCCATTCTCCTCTGACCTCTAGCATCAAGAAGGCATTTTCGCCCACAGGACTGCCGCATACTGGATGTTTTTCCCTTTGTACACCATTCTTTGTAAACCCTAGAAATGGTTGTGCGTGAAAATCCCAGTAACTGAGCAGAAATACTCAGATCGGCCCGTCTGGCACCAACAACCATGCCACGCTCAGAATTGCTTAAATCACCTTTCTTTCCCATTCTGACATTCAGTTTGGAGTTCAGGAGATTGTCTTGACCAGGACCACACCCCTAAATGCATTGAAGCAACTGCCATGTGATTGGTTGATTAGATAATTGCATTAATGAGAAATTGAACAGGTGTTCCTAATAATCTTTTAGGTGAGTGTATATAGTATAAGTTGTTTGTAATTTTTCATGCACGTCTTACCTTTGTTTTTTTGTTTGTTAGATAATTGCGCTCTTATGTGATACAAGATGACTTACTGGTACAGGTTTACAATGGGCTTTAATCATCTTAAATTACAGCGCCATATGTAAAAAATTATATCCAAAAACCAGTTTGCCATTTTTGTCATTACCTACAATGTGCTACAGCCTTCATGCCGTCGGTATAGTAATATATAAAATTGGCCTAAATATTAGTTAATAAGAAACAGAGTTTCAGAATGGTAAATATTATCTTTCAGTTTAGACCTTGTTAAGATTTTAATGGAGATAACCAATTCTTCACATCTTGAATCATGGTGAACTGAGACTGTCAAATAGTTTGATTAACCTAGAAGGATGTCTTCTTTGCCAGGTAGAAATAAACAATCTAGACTCTGAAGTTAAAACCATTTTGGAAATAACTGTATATTTCATTTCTATGTAGCATTTGAAAGCTTTGTAAGTATTTTTTCAGATGTTCACACGCCTCGCGGCATTTGTGACAGCTTATGCCTCGTTCAGTCGTCTTGTTTGACAGCAGCGTCACGCGTTGCTTGCACACAGCAGCACCCAGAATGAAAACATACTGTATCAGTGGAAACAAGATGTCTGACTCTCTGCTTTGTACATGCAAGGCTGTGTTTGCTGTGTTGTTCAGTTCCGGTGAAGGTGGGTACTCATGAATATTCATTAACAGCAAGGGCCTCACTCGTCTAGGTCTGATTCCAATCATTACATCAGTCTGGCTAGAAATGTTATAACCAATCTAAATCAAAATACATTCCAAGCCAGCCTGCTCATGAATATTCATTAGTGTGGCTTGCGGCTGTACCTCCTTCAACAGCAGTGGAAACCTCGTAATGCACATGCATCATAATTATACGCATGGTCAGCCTGGCTAGAATCACGAGGTACAACTCATGGTGAAGACTGTGGCTTCATGCAGGCTGTGATGTTTTTCAAAGGCCTGGTGTTTGTCCTCACTCACCTCCTTGGCTCCCTCCTCCGTTGCTGCTCCTGACCAATCAGGGGAGCCTCTGGCTCTCTGACCCCCAAAACAGTAGGGTGGAGGTCTCATAAACACACTGTGTCCTTGTTGGTTTTTTTTTTTTTGTCAAGCTGGCCAAAAAAAATGTGGTAAAACTAGGCTGAAATTATTTCTGTTTCTATTGTAACAGGGTTGCTGGACTGGGGTGTTGCGTTAAAACAAAGGCCATAGGAGTGGTCTAGTTAGAATGATTATTTGTGGTAATGCTTATCTAATCTCACAGAACAAAATCCAAATGCAATTAAAAAAAACTAAATACACAAAAAAATCTAAATACAGAAGTGCACATACACTAATGCAGTTTAGAAGTACTTGCTAAATGAAAAGTTAGTACACTGCTCCTTGAGCATTGGGTTTTAAATTCAAAGTATAGGATAACACAGCAAGCTATACAGTAGCGAAATATTATAGGCTGTAGCCTGAAGACACAAAACTTTATCCATTTTTGACTGATGTAGGGCAGTGTCTCCCATTCCAGTCCTTGGGGACCCAGAGACAGTCCATGTTTTTGCTCCCTCCCAGCTCTGAGTAGTAACACAAACGTGGACCGTCTGTGGGTCCCTGAGGACCGGCTTGGGAAACACTGAGAGAAAACCCCCTTTCAAAAGAAATAGTTGAGATTGCTTTATAGCTTTATAGCTCTTTTTTTAGATTGTTGAGGTTTGGCAGCACTTGTAAAGTGCAAATGTAATGTGCGTTATAAATAAAATGTATTATTATTATTACTATTACTATTGTGGACATAAGACTATTATTTTTACTATTATTATTACTGCATCAATTAAAATGGAAAAATTCTTGAATAGGGAGCAAGAAATCCTTATACAAATATTATTTCACCAGTAATGAAGACAATGAAGAAATCTTTACAGATTGCTTAAAAAATACATGTGCAAAGCCCTTTGTAGTATCACTTTACAAATACAACAGCTTTGCAGAAATATGAACAAGGCTTGCATCTTACTAGACATCTTTCATTATAAACATATTTTTATTTTCTTGATTTGAAGTGGTATGTCACTATATGGATCAGTTATAATTGCAAACATTTCCTCTGTTACCCATTTAATTAGGCTCTTAGTATAATGATGCACCTTATGAAGAGCAGATTCCAGGCACCGTGATATTTTACGCTGTTACACTGAGTTTATCTTCTCCTGAAGAAAATATTTTCCTGTATGAGTATATACTGTTCTGTGAGGTGTAGACCACAGAGACTTGGGTGCCGGAGGCTGGGTCTCTTGGGAAAACTGTTACCATGGCAATTGAGCGAAAACCTTTGACTGACAGAATTGCATGTAACTGTTCAGATATTACTATATTTTTTTTCTGAAAGGACAGACAAACTCCCACCTCTATAACCCTGGCAAGAAAAAAAATCTCATGGTCAGGTTTTAAGTAGCTTTAAAATATATGAGTCAAGGGCCATCTGAGTTGTGCTACATGGGATAGACTGGAAATCTATGATGACAACCCTGTCCGGGATAAATGGTTGTATGATAGATGGATGATTTCTCCAAGTCCATTAAGAAGTCAGTCAGGAGGCCCAATGAAGTAGATCATCTGTGCTATGAAACAGAGAACATCCCAGAAGCTCACCGCCTCTTTAGCCTTCCTATACAGCAGGTTCTGTTGTTGGTTTGGTCTTTGTTGTTCACTCATCGCCGTGTCGATGCGTGTGCAGTAATCCCTGCAGGAAAAACAGCAGGACAAATCCCCGCTTCAAGTTTGTCTTTGAATGAGTGACACTCTACGTGGCGCCCGCAGGCTTGCTCAGACACCGTAGACACCTTTGAAAGATTCAGCAGACATTTCAGACGTGTTTTACAATTTCCACCGCAGGCTGGATTTAAACCAGGGTGGCACAGCGGAAGAGTTCCTACATTTGCTGTGGGTTTAAGCAGGTGCTCTGGATTTCAACCACAATCCAAAGGAAATGTTACAGTCTCTCACATGCTGTTGTTCCCGGGATTTGCTTTGGATCACTGCAGCCCAACCTGGATAAACAGATACCGAAAAGAGGCGGCTTTAAGGACTGACTCAGCCTGACTCCTTCACAGGAATTCCGAGGTCAAACGCATAATCTCTTTCCCTATAAAATATTGGCTCAGAACATTGAAGAGGTTCGGAAGCAAACTCCTAGAAGAAAGCAGTAACCATTAGCAACCACTGTATGTGTGCTTTTTTAGCAACAGAATTCTGCCATTCAATCTATGGTATAGACTAGTATATTTTATTATAGGTATTGTAAATAGAAATGTGACACTGGAAACATTTAAGATAAATATAAATATGCTTGTAAAATTACTACACTTACCCAGTCAAATCTCACAGCTCTCACAATTTTGGACTATATATTAACAGCAACCATGTCCGGTATAAAATCCATAAGGCTGATTACTTCTGTTGCCGACAAGAACCATTGATTCAAGAATTTAAAACTCAATGGAGAGTCACTAATGGCCATTTCTCTCCAATGAATATGAGAAGGTGCATACATTTTTTACATACAATATTGTGCAAAAATCCAAGTCAAATAAAATAATGTTTAAATTGTCTTCATGTTGGTGTAAAACTATAATATTTTGTCTGTGAAAGTGTGTCAGCTTAGCCATTTGAAAACCTCTCCTAAAATCGCCCCAGAATTTGCAGCAACAATCCAATGGATAAATGGACCGGCTCCGGAGCCCCTGAGGAGAGGTTTGGGAACCAAAGCGGCATCCATCTAGCCGTCCAACAAGATATCAATAACTTTTTGGAGAACAGAAGAAATTCATGTTACTCTTCATTTGCGTATGCTCTAATGCACAATTGCATTTTTTATTCGTAACAAATATACACATCGTACTCAGATGAATACCCTTAAAAATGTCTTTGTATAAGACTTTTTGCACAGTGCTGTACAGCTATGAAGTTTACAGGATGAAACTGCCTGTGTTAACCATCAGGTTTTTCACAAGTGATTTAATAACAATAACAATTAAATCACAATAAAAATGAGTGCCTGTTACCATCTCATGTTTAGTCTGTCCCCTTTATAAGATCAAGCACCTGTATTGCATTCATTTTGTGCAGTTTTATAATTATCCATAAGTTCTTCTATCCAGATCCTAATCACCTATCGCCGTCAAGGTCACAGGATTTATACACTAAGTTGGGAATTTGGGATCTGAACATGCCACTATTTTGTTACTGATAGATATCCGCAGAGGTTTGAGGGTAATACTGGAGTATGTTTAATATACTTAACTACTAAAGATCTTTCTTATTCTGATTCTGTAGCTCTAGGCATCCTCAGTCTAGTATATTATTTGCCAACCTGGTCTTCAGGGACCCCCAGACGGTCCGTGTTTTTGTTCCCACCCAACTCCCAGTAGCACAATGTGGCAGGAAGCTGGGAGGGAGCAAAAACTTGGACTGTCTCAGGGTTCTTGAGGACTGGGTTGGGAAACACTGGTCTTGCTGGCACGGTCTGCTGCGGCTCCCCTCTCCTTTTGCACTGCTTGTCAGTCCTCATGTTGTTTCTTTAGCTCACACACACAGTACTTGTCTTTCTTGACAAGGACATGCCTCGTGGGCAAGAGTTTTCCTTCCCAAATGTCAGTACAAGTTTAGCCCCTGGATCCTGAGCGATGTGGCTCACCTGGTCTGCTCAGCCATGCCGTTTGGCACACGCATCCGTCCTTAGAATGTAACCCCGTTAATTAAATATCCTATTTAATTCACAATGAGATTGCAATTCTCACTTGAAAAAATATATAGCAGGGTAGCATTCGGGACAAACTGTGCACACCTTGAAGTAAAGAAGGTTAGTTTTAAAAACAGCAAGACATACTCATCTTTTGTGTAACTCTCTGTCACCTACGTATCTGGCCTCACAGGTCAGCGAATGTTCCGCTTTCAGCACACAGGAGTCATTCTCACACCAGGAATTGTTGACGCAAGACTCCCGCTGATTGGGTGTGCGCATATTCACTGTGTCAAACAGCGCCTTATTCCCCCTCCCCTTATGAGAATGCAAAATCCTTTGTCTTTTGAATTAACAGTACTGTTCACTCAGAGAAGGGTCGTGTTTACATCACAAACCTAATCCTGTAACCAAAATAAAGTGCCATCAAGTCTTCCCTTTGCAGGAGCACCTTTGTGTGTCCTGTACATGCAGGAGTCATACCCAGTGCAAGGAGTGTCTGGTTCTGGTCCTAGTGGAGACAAAGTATGTGCTGGTGTTCATTCCAGATCAGCAATTAAGAAACTAATGGGGCTGATTAAGCCTCACTGACACAATGTTTGCTTTTCCTTAGGAAGGCTGTTAGCTGAAGGGAGTTGAAAAATCTGCACATATACTTGTCTTCCACGATCAGTCCTTAGAAAGCCTTAATAGCCTCCAGCAGGGCTGTGTCACTCTTTAAAAGTGCACAGTTTCAAAGAGCAGAGCCAATGAATAAGACCCAATTAATAAGACCCAATGAATAAGAGCCAATGAATAAGAGGCAATGAATAAGAGCCAATTAATAAGACCCAATGAATAAGAGCCAATGAATAACCCAAGAATCAGATATTAGTCTATAAATGTAAATGAACCAATATCTGTGTATGTTTGGGTTCTAATATATATATATATATATATATATATATATATATATATATATATATATATATATATATATGAATTATATATAAATATTCCACTTTTTCAGTCCCACAATGCAAGAAACCTTGTATTTCGTTTGGTTACTTATGGTTAAGGTTAAGGCTGGGTAGAGGTTAAGGTTGTCATTGTTGGGGATTGGGGTTGTGCCCATAGAAGTGAATGAAGAGTCCCCACAAAGATATGAATATAAACATGTGTGTGTGTGTGTGTATAGGCCTATATGTGTGTGTGCATAGACACTACAGAATTCACTTTGGATTCATGGATCTGTTAATTTAATGTGAGGACAGAAACAATAATTGAATTTGCTTTCATGCAGACTACTGTTCAGAGGCTGAAATCTGCATACTAACCATTCTTTGGCCAGCGGCACTAGATGCCGTTGATGTTGCGCATGGGAATACTGATGCTGAATTCAATTTGAATTACAAAAGGAAATCAGAATTAAACGTTTAGTTTGGATTACTTCAAAATTCGGAGATGATTACGGTAATTGGTTTCAGTACTTCCTTCTATTAAGATCAACAACTTTATTAATGTTTTTTAAAATTTATTTGGGGGACAGTGAACTCGTCTTCATATCAATAACATTGATGAATAATGCGATAAATAATTATCGCATTATCGCCTGGAATGTAGAGAATTTTCTGAAAATGTTTTGGACTCTAAAGACGTGACTGCTAAAATATTTTGAAAAAGGACAAAACCTTATACACATAATTTAAAAAAATATTAAAATCAAACCGCGCAATGGAACGGACAGGGAATTAAAAGATTTGTCGAGAGGCATATCCGGCAGAGTTTAATAGCACTGTGAGTAACGTGGCCTCAGAATGACTGCAATTGCTGCATTTATCTGTATCCCTCAGGACAGAAATAAAACGGCAGACGACGTGATTCAGGTGATCGCGTACCAAAACCGAAATACCAGTCACACGCAAAAGGAAAAAGTCTATGCTGCCCGGTAATATAAATGGTCACTTCCCCGTGCTCGTATTTTCGTTTCATGGTGAGCTATGATAAGCTGTGAAATAAATTCAAATAATGATAAAAGGTACAATCTGCACCTGCTGCAGAGAACCCCGCTTAGTTAAACGTTACTTGAGACACGTACATCCCAGAGGCAGGGCCGGTTGCCTAGGGCGCCATGTCTTCTGAGGGGGAGTCGACTTTAACCCCCACCCCCAAATCTCTGTCACACACACTCGGGGCGCACCGTCCGAGACAATTTTTGGTGAAATTGAGCGGTGAAGTTTGCCCGGGGGGAAGGGCGCCAACTGTGAACTTTGCCTAGGGCGCCATATGGGCTTCGACTGGCACGTATATGTGTGCTTTTTTGCCCCTAAGGACTCGAATAAATAAATTACTTTTACTATTAGGAGGAGATCATAGTGGGTTATTTGCCACCAGCTGTAACTGCAAAACGCCTGGTGAATTTAATGAAATATTCCTTCCGTTATTTCATTGTACAGAGGTTATACTGTCTGTTACTTTTTTACGGTTTGCATTACTTCGTCTACAGAAGTCTACCTGCATTGAAAGGGGTGTTTTATGTTTCGGTGATGTGAATTTTGAAAGAGTGTGTGGGAAACAGAGACGAGAAAGAAATAAGGGGAGAGGGAGAGATTAATAGCGGGGAACACCACCGCCGCGCTGCTATCGCCCACTGATCTACATCGCTTCATTATCTCCACTTCGAAACCGAACTCCGAGGTTATCCATCAACGGTGTCGCTGGTTCCCGTAGGGTTCCGGCGCGTTATTCTGAGCCAGAAGGATAAACAAGAGAGACTGGCTTCATGACGAACCTTACAATGGGCTGGATATGAACCATCCCCTGTATAATAAAGTCTGAAGCAAAGCGGAAGCATATATACAGTGCTTCATTAGAGTCTGTCTCGTTATAGTGGGTTCATTAGATCTGTGTAGCAGGGGGTAGACACTGAAGTACCAGCATCTCTTTTAACTTCGCCAGCTGGGTCAACATCTGTTTTGCTTTTTTAATGTGGCTTTGGCGTACCATTCTATATAAGCGTGGGGAAAATGTGTGAAACACGAGCGCTTCCTTGCACAGCAAAACAAGAAAATACGAGAAATGCTCAAAGTAAAAAAAAAAAAAGACAGCTGTAGGAAGAACGAGACAAATTCTTAACTGGAATTTAAGCCGTAAATTGTGACGTAGCGGAGTGCAGCCAACCACCCAGGTCCCGGTCGTTTTATGAATGAATGCAGGACCTGGGAGGGTGCTGTGGGCATTTCCCACATTTCGAATATTAAACAGAGCGCGCTGAAAGGTTACCGTTTTGTTTTCAAAATGTCAGTATCCGTTATTAAAACAACAGCATGCAAATACACAAATACACACGTGAGAGATAACGGAGGTTGTGTTGTGAATGAACGGTGGGTTAACGTGACTTCTGCAGTCCGCCATACAGTATTTCATGCAGGACTGAAATGCGGTTTTCGCAATTAATTAATGTATTTCCTCGCGTTTGGCTTGAGATTTTTTTTCTCCAGCCCTCAAAAAGGTAGCTGTGCTTTCTTTTAGAAGGTGAGCAACGTGACTCTTGCAATTTGCATTTTTCAGTACAAGCGACGAAAGTAATTTTCTGAAGCCTGTGATCTGCGAGTCGTACACGAAAGAAATTTTAGAAAATCTTAATAATTGCAATTTAGCAAGCTGTCGCAATTGCAAAGCCTCCTGCCAGCGGCTGCAAGTCTCAAATGCGTATCCTGGGATTATCGGGGTGAAAGCTGCCCCTAAGCGGCGGTGGAGACCCCGAGCCTGTGCCTCGTGCTGTAGGCGCGAGGCTCGTACACACCATTAGGCGCTAGCCGAGGCGGAAAAATATATTGCGAGGTAGAATTAATCGCGCCAAACATTTTCTCCATATGTCCATATTGTGTGATTCATAACGTATGTCATTACCATTAACCCGCATATCTGTAACAAGGTTATCTAAATTCGTTAGATCTATATTTGTTCAAATAAACCATTGGTGTTTCTGGATAAGAGTTCGATGGAGAAACAAACGTATTTTTTTTCTTCCCTTAACTTCCTGGTCATTATTGATACTGCCAAATTTATTACTATAATTAGCTGAAACAATTCTGGTAGTGACAATGAGTCGTACATTCTTAATGCCATTGAGCGTTGTTTCCAAAATTTTTATTGCTGTGTAATATTAATCTCGCAGTACTATGTTCGTTGCTACTTTCGCTTATTTTCTCAGTGCAATGCATTTTCAAGCATTATCCGTTAAAAGTGTTCGGGCGGGAACGGAGGAGGTGAGTCACACTAGGAATGGAAAGGAGAAAGGGTCTGATCAGTTGGAATTCTGAGTGGCAGACCGGAATGCTAAGCCGTTATATCAGAATCTGGCTTCAATAACACCCCATTAACCATGGCTACTCATGCAACAATGCAGCCACACTTAAATTCCCATTCACACACACACACACGAGCGCTCACACACATACATACATACACACAAACGCTGCACTCAGCATGCACTCTGAATCGAATCAATCACAGTATGCAAAATTGCACCAAAAGAGATCTTAAATTAATTTCTTTGAGATTGATGCTATTTTCTGTTTCGAATATAACCCGCGAGTTTTGCAAGAAACGAGGTCTTAGCTCAAACAACTTGACAACGTCGATAGGGTTTTAGCAAATCTGAATCAGGAAACAAGTTTTTTCTCATTCAAATCTTCAGCATATCCAATGCATCCCCATGAAGTGTCCTTATAATTAAAATGCAAGTCTAAGCTATTAGTGAATGTCAGAATGAAGTGTGAAATTATCAGTGAAACATCTCGTTTAATGCATGGCTTTTTTGGGGAAACGCATTATAGATTGTTATCTAGAATTGTTTCATGCAATAGTCTTTCTGTTAATGACAAAACTATTTATGGATTCTGAGTCCTACTCAAAGGGGATTCATAGCAAAATACCACGTGAAGAGCACCCCGGGTGAGTTTTGTTGTGATTCCAAAACCTGTTAGATTTGTATATTTTACTGCGACCAGATTTCACTCACCATTTTATTGGGTCTATACATGAGAGTCGGCAAAGTATCTGCAGTTATTACAAAAGCGTCGACATGAAAAACATGACACGTCAGCCAGTTCATTGTCTACTCTGTTATATTGTGTTAAGCAATTAATTCAGGTGATATACTGATTTTTGTAGTGCCTCTGTCATACGGACAATTGTGTACAGACTCCATTGTATACATAGAGATCTACTCTATACTGTATATGTAGGTAAAGAACCATATAACTAGTCAACCATAATTAAAATACTGTCTCTGAACAACTGGTTAAAATCATGCATGAATTTATTGAATTGCCAAGGCTTCTTGCTAAACTCTTAATGTGCTTTTTGACTGGTGCTGTGCTCTGTAAAATACAATCAGATTAATCAATTCGTTTGAAATTTGACAATTGAGGGTACATTAAATGTTTAAATAGTAGGCATTCTTGAGGAAGGAATA
This sequence comes from Paramormyrops kingsleyae, assembly GCF_048594095.1. Lineage (NCBI taxonomy): Eukaryota > Metazoa > Chordata > Actinopteri > Osteoglossiformes > Mormyridae > Paramormyrops > Paramormyrops kingsleyae. Next base: position 5,443,660 of record NC_132814.1, on the reverse strand, counting down.
TTTCATTACAAAACAGCTTACTCTGGTTTAGCACAGGTAAGAGTGACTGCACGTGCGCGCCATTTCTTTTAGTATAATCTGTATCCTTTGTAGCTGTCCACCTGTGGGCGTGTGTCTGATCAATGAAATACCTCCAGGCGAAATCAAGCAGAAATGGGAATTATACAGAATGTCAGAAAACGAAGCTTGACAAGTGAGAGACTGATGGCGGTGTGTGTGTGTGTTGAGAGTCAGAGACACCGCGAGACAAAGAGCAGAAAATTGAAGGAGCCCAGGAAATTGAGCGGAAATTGAGCAGCTAGGCTGAACTGTATGCGTCATGACCGTTCCACTGGACTGACGCCCCTCGGAGTGCCGATTAGAGGCACCCCAGTAGCCAACTGATCGATAGGTCGAAGAGTAGAGTGGAGGATGCTCGTGTATGGGTATTTTGGGCGTGGGGAGAGAAGCACTTGTAGTTCTCCCAGTTATCCTTGTCACGTACTCACATTTTTGATAATTAATGTCACAGTTTAATTATAATTCGGCAATAGATCCAAGACAGAAGCGGAGGGTGCCAGAAGGATTAAACGGCTACTTTAAACATGCTTAAAACATCTTCCATCTCGGTATATTTCCCCTCCCTTTTCTTCCTTCAATGAAAAAAATAGTATTTCATTCATCCTGTTTCCGTTCATTCATCAGGGCACTGCAGCGTAGCGAAGACTAGGAGTTCGTTTCTGACACGAAAATTCTTATCAATGGAAAGGCTGACGTCAATGAGGGACGCTAATGTCTGGTCACGTGGGCATACGGGTATAAATACATCGAAGTGAAGCTGGCCGTGGTTCTGAAAAATACTCTCCAGCGCTGCACTGGCGAAGTTACTCTTTTGACGTTGTGAATGACACGCAAAGATGCGAACACATGAAGTAGTTTTTAATGAATAAAATACATCCTATTGTTAATAAACACTAGCGTTTCAAAGGAAAGTAAATAAAACATCTGCTCAACCATTTAAGAAGAATCGACAGAGAAAAACCGAAACTTTAAAAACAATTTGCACTTACCACCATAGGATTTCAGGTAAGAAATCACTTTTATACGCACTACAATAGTTATCTTTTAGCGGCAGAATTTTTTATTGTTGAAGTAAAAATTGTAGCTTACCAGTAGGAGTAAGACGTGTGAAGTTATTAATATTCTAGTAAATGACACGTGCCTGTTTATTTTCCTCGAAAAGCATTGTTGATTAATCTGATTAGGTTAGAAAGATAAACATAATGATAAATGAATTCAAACTGAAATGGGGAAAGGAGAAAGGCGAATAGATGGAAAGCACAGTAAGCAACAGATACAACGGGGTGGGTCGGGCGCTGGCAGTATTTACAAGGTGTGACTCTGTAACTGATGATGCGAACCTACTCGCGGATTTTCATGAAGGGATTCACACTGCGGCTGATAAACATATCGGGAAAGGAGATGCACTATTTAAAAGTGACATAGAGATTTCTGCGCGTTAATCAGTAAGATGACGCAGCGCGTTCATGAGGGTTTTCAGTTGCATCCAACGCCGAAAGTGGCACAGTTAACAGGGAGATATGCATTATTAATATTATATGAAAAGAAGCGCCAAATGCTCAACCTGAGCGTGGTCTTAAGAAGTTGAAGGGCATCGCGAGGCATGGAGCCAAATAAAGGAGACTGAGGGACGTTCTTAGAGACGTCCAAGCATTGACCATAGATGGACGTAACATTTGTAATAACTAAAACGGATGAGTGAACGTGAGGCCGAGGGTAAGACGTGATTGTCTTGTCATTTAAAGTTACCTAAATGATGTTTATGGACTAATCCTGGCGTCAAATGATTGCGTGAAGTATTTTTTCACCATATCGTCTGATCACTTGAAAAGACACTCGTGCTGATACGAAACATGTTTTAAATAGAATGCATTGGTTTGCAAGGCGCTTATTTGTAGCTCGTGTATTGTATGTGCTTAACGAGTGTATTTTCAGTTTGGTACGTCGCTATTAGAAACAGATAATACATTTTCTTATCGAGCTTTTTCAGCTCGTCAGGATATTGATGTCCTTAATGCTGTTTTCTTTTGGGGGCTCTAGGTGAAATTGTATCAGTTTTATTGTCGTTTTGTTTGCTGTAGCACTCAACAAGTAACTGTGCTGAACTTACGCGTATAAGTAGATTCTTATACTCAGGAGAAAAATATGTTCGTTGGTGAAAATACCCTATACGACATCATCAGCACGAATTAGTGCCTCAAATATAATAAGCACGATTCAATATTAGACCGACTAATTGATTGGGTTTTTCTGCAGGCAGTCGCGCGGAAAGGCGCTCTACGCCTTTTAGGCTGATGAGTAGACGCAGAATAGCTTAGACCGGGAAACGCCACATTTTTCCGTTATTAACGTGATTTCCTTTATCACAAAATAATTTAAACCACCAGATGAACTCGATATGTAAATAAAGCGAATACCATATTGCTACTGTTACCAAAAAGTAATGTAAACAGTTGTTTTCAAAGAAAATGTGTTTCGCAAGATGTGTTTTATATGCGCACATGCACTGTGTCAATAATAATAGGGATTTTGCAAATGCTACCATAGTGAATTTGAAGATAATAAATCAGGTACTTAAAAAGATAAAAGAGCTTCAGAGTTCAAACTGGCAAACTATAACCAGTCATACACTGTAGCCTTACTCTGAAAAAAGGTAGCTGCCATATGACTCTGTATGTGTATGTGTCTCTGTCAGGTGCTTCAGTCCCGCCCCTTGCCCCCATTCTTCACTCTGATTGGTCATGACCCTGTGCCAGCACGCCTCCAGAGCTCCGATCCTGCTGCTCCTCTTGTATGGTGTTGCTCAGCGCCTCAGCATCGCCGTCCCTGTGGTCGGCGACCGGGACAGTGATGCAACAGCTGCCCCGGAGCAAACAATGCAGGCTGAGGCCAGGGAGCAGTGGGAGAAGGAGGTGAGCCTGATCCAGAAGATTCCGGAGGAGGAGCTCCTGAAGGATATGGATCCCAGGACTTTGGCGGTTGCTTTGCTGGACACCATTTCCCAGCCGGTGGAGAAGGTGGGGGACGAGAAGGTCGAAGCAGTAGGGGGCATGCAAAGGGTTCTTCGAGGTCTGGGTGATTACATTATGCCCAGCCCACCTACCATTACTGAAAATGTGTACAAGGAACCTGAAGGAGAGGAAGAGGATGAGAAAAGCAGGCCAGGGATGGGGCAGCAGGGGTTGGAAAGGCTGACAAAGGAGGGAGCAAATGATAACCAAGCTGAGACCTCAAAGACAGAGCTAGCAGGTGAGGAGAGGCAGGGGAAGGAGGAGGAAGAGGATGACGGGCAGCAAGATGAGGTCATGAGGAATCTACAGAACCTGCTAGGAAAGTTACAGAGACAAGGCCTGGGGACGAAGGAGTTAGAGAAGTCAGTGCTTTACAGAGAGGCCCGGGGATATTTCCCAAACATAGACTTGGGCCTCCAGAATAATGAGATACTGCCCCCACTGAAGGGTTATAAGCTGTACAACCAGCAACTTGCCAGGGCGGGGAAGAAACTGAAATGGCAAGAGGAGAAGAGTAGGAAGACACAGCCGAAATTCAATCAGATGAACTTCATGAGGGACTTTGAAGAAGAGAATGAAGGTGATGGTGAGGAGGAGTTCCTGACACGTGAGGAGGAGGAGGCGCAAGCCCGGGCTGAGCAGGAGGAGGTGAGGAGACAAGAGGCCGAGGCCCAGAGAGCGCGGGCTGAGGAGGAGAGGCTGGCCGACATCGCGTCCGATCGCGTCCTGCAGTACATGGTGAAGAAGCAGGCGGCCAGTTACGCAAATCAGCGAAGGAAGGCTGCCCTGGCCACCAACGCCGTGGAGGACAAGCGATCGGAGGAGGAGGAGGACGACGAGGACGACATCGACCCTCAGACTATCGACAAGCTGATTGAAATCTCCAGCAAATTGCACCTGCCCGCTGATGACGTTGTTGACATCATCAGTGATGTGGAGGAGAAGAAGAAAAAGAGGAAGGACATGCCGCAAAATTTGCCTCGCTATCGCCCCCTGGTGCCCCCCCCAATCCCAGCCTCCCGGTACTCTTCCACTGTGAAATCACCGCCGTTTAGCCCTTATGGCAAATGGTTCAAGGGCAAAGCTAAGCCATGGAAGCAGGACTTCTGGTCCAAATCTCAGAAGCAGTTCCTTGCCTACCCTTCATATCCATTCTACCAGAAACCGTACCGTGCTTACTATCCCGTGTACTTCCCACTCCCAAATCCCAAATCACGCTACTTCACCAAGCCAGCACTGTCCTTTGATGAGCTGCTGGGGAGCTCCATGGACCACGAGTTTGACGTTCCGAAGCACAGGTACCGGCCCTGGGGTCAGAGCCGCCCCAGAAAGCGTCCTGCACGTTTGCCGGGTCCCTACATCCCCAACTACATCCTGCCCCATCCCCGAACTTACGTGGTTCCCAAACCTCGGCAAACACCCCACCTTCGCCCCTCCCTCTACTATCCCCCCCCAGCTCCTGTGGCTTCCCAGGATGACAGCTACTACGACCTGAGAGGACAACAGCAGGATAGTGACGAGGAGCTAGAAAACTTCATTGAGAAGGTCTACTTGAAACGTAGACTGTTTCAGTAATAACCGATAATGAAGAAAACTGAGAGGTAACAAGCTATAAAGGACTGAGAGAAAGTGAGACAACTGGAGAGATTGCTCTGATTTTTTCCACTTTCTTGTATTGTATTGCAAATGGGAGACATTACTTGATGATGATTTGATTACTTGATTATATGACCTTTTTGTTTTGTTTAGGTAATCTCCATCTTGACCTGGTGTTCAGGTATATCCGACCTGGGATCCATCTTGCATGCATTGACTTTTCTTTAAACCAATGAAATGCAAGAGAAAAAAAACGTTTACAAGTTTTCTTTTTGTTGAGTGCCAAATACACCCAGAAAATCAAATGCTTCTCTCTCCCTCAGAAGGGCACACACACACCTAGACAGTCCCTAGGCAAGTAAACCTGTTAAATTAATATAATAGTTTGTACTTTGAGCATAAAATATACAGGTATAAAATAAAGGGGGATCAAACAGTTTCATACAATTTCAGACCTTTCTGTGTGCCTGGAACTAACATATTGCTCTGTGACCTAAGTGTCTGTTTCAGTTTGTTACACTTTGATCAGTGTCATCTGTGTACAGGGTTTTTTTTTTTTTTAAATGATCTGTTGGTCTTTTTGTAAACCAAACACTTGTGTATCTTCTTTTCATACGGCGGTGTGAAATGAATTCATACATTCCAGCAGTTAATGAGAAACAAAACATTATTAATGCAAGCTGTGACCAGACCAGAGTTCTACTGCCTTACTCTCCTTTATGACGAGGCTGCACCGTGAAAACATCACACCAAAGCTTCAGGAGGTGCACTTTTTAACATTTAGGGAGAAGCAGCTTCCTTTGGCCTTGCTCTTGGAGCTCTGCTGAGTATTGCTTCTTCATAGGGCTGCTCTGCTTCTTTCACTGGAGGGAGTGGATTGGCCTAGCTGGACCTGTTTTGATTTATAAGGTAGACGGGGCCGTGGAGGGGGTGGGGGGGGGTCTTTTACATAGGGTATTTATTGAGCTGGCCCTCTCTCTGTCTGCCTCTGTCTGCCCTAGTGCCCCTGCTTTCTCCTATGTCACCCCATTGTCTTCCCTCCAGGCTCAGATCATTCATCAGCTTGGCGAACCACCATTTTCATTCTTTATAGCATCCTCACACAAGCCCAACCGAAACTTATATGAGAGTAACACTCATGCGACGCCGCAATGACAATCCCCAGCTAAAGACCCCAGCATGACGACCACACAGCGGAGGCCCACTGAGACTTCACTCTCTGAAGCTCTTTGGCAGTTTCGTGGCCAAACCGAGGCACTTTCCTCACATGCTTGTTCGTTTCATTCATAATTATGGCATCTATAGCATCCTGGAGTGACAGATGCAAGGGGTGTGATTACTGCTTTCTCTGTCTCGTGCTCTCAAAGTGACCACAACAGGTTAAGCCATTTTTACAGGAAGTCATGAATGCAAAACGTATAAAAAAAAGGGAAGTCACCGGGATGTCTGTTTTATTATTTTTTTTTAAAGAACTTGGAGAAAGGAAAGTGGAAGAGTGGAGAAAGTAGGGGAAAGGGAAAAGAGAGGGATCGTGCAAGAGAGAGGAAAGGAAGGGCAAAATAGATTGCACGTCTGTGTGTACTTGCATCTCTTAAAAACTAAAAAAAACTGTGGGAAAACGTTGTTTCTTTGAATAAATTTGCTCATTAAAAAACGTTAAAAAAAAAACTTGTGACGATGACTAGCATACACAAGTAAAAATGTTGAGTCTTGTAAAAGGAAACTGTCCTTGATGTCTCTTCCAAATTGTGAATTGTACAGTATTTAATAAACATGCGTCTGCAGTGTGTAAATAAAAGCATGTCGATTACTAGTTTTGCTAAAAGAGAAAAATAAAAGCAACTATTTTATTAAAAATCAGCTTTTTAATGCCTTTTTGGAAAGATACACGTTAAGTTTATTTGGTGACAGAAGAAACCTGGTAATCTAAATCCAGAAAGAGAAAATGACCCATGCCCATAATCCGTAGGGGTGCTCCGTACGGCTTGTGCGCTGGACCAGACACACTTAGACCTAATAGTCAAAGTGGAGGCCATATTACGCACATTATCCTGTCATTGTACTTTTTCTTGACATTGTTCCATCCTAAGTCCCAGCTTTAAAGCACTGGAATCTGACCGGCAAAACAGAGCAGTTAGAATCAAATCATTTAACAAACGCCCTGAAGAAATCAGCATGCGGGACAATGAACGGCCTGTGTGCTGTTGCGTGTCCCCCAGTAGGTCTGTCTCTGTGCTTATTTTTCATCACATGAGAACAGCTTTTCATTTATAGCAGGGGTTTACCATAAAGAGACTGCTTGAAATGGAACGCAGAAGTGCACAAAGGCACAGCGATATCTGTGCAGATGTTTCCAAAAACATTAAGGGATAGACCAGAATGCACGCATACATCAGCTGGAAGGCTCTCAAACACACAGGCACGCACGCATGCATACACACAGACAGTTTCCCACGTGACTGGCATATAGAAAGCCAACAGAAGGCACAGTGAATAAAAGAGGGACAGGAGCGCAAAAAAAAAAACAGCCTCGTCATAACGTGTGGAAAGAAGATAGAGGGAAACAAAAGGAGATTTGACCAGCGCCCCACGTCCACAAGCCAGGGAACAACAGAGAGGGGGCGAGGAAGGCGATGATAACAGGAATGATTGATAGGTCACATGGTGGAGAGGTGAGTCATCCACCTCCAAGCATCACGGCGGACACCATGTGCTCAGAAGGGGCCTGAATGCAGACCACACCCTATGCTCCATTACTACAGCTGATGAGCGGTGGGGGTGGGGGCAATTTTCAGCAACCCATCTGCAACGCAAGCTGGCGGATCGGCTAATCATCAGCTTCATTATCGAGATCTAATGCCGGCCTTGGCGAGGCGTGCGCCGCTTGATCGCCTGTGGATCACGGCCCGAGTGAAATCCGGGACGACGGACCTTAGATACATTTATGTGTGTCACCCTTTACTGAAATAACCTGGAACAGCTAAAAGGGAGGATTTTGTGGAGGGGAAAAAAAAAAGTGATCACATAACCCGCAGAGAGCCACTCCTGCCAATGCGAGACACACGCAGACATGCAGGAGGACCACGTGGATGCTGGATCAGAACGCCGCGTGGATGCCGGATCAGAAAGGCGCGTGGATGCCGGATCAGAACGCCGCGTGGATGCCGGATCAGAACGCCGCGTGGATGCCGGATCAGAACGCCGCGTGGATTTGCTCCTCACACTGCCTCCAGTCGTCTACCTGCCGGTGTTGTGCGGGTTCCCGCATTTTCCCATCCATGTCACTGCAGTTCCTTTCTGATTTATTCTTTTTTTCTATTTTATTTACATACAGCAGTCCCTATCTAACTACTGCAACACACACACACACTGTTCACAATAACAGACCCAAACACAGGGGATTAAGCATGGCAAAACACACACACACACACACACACACACAAATTTGCATTATTTGACTCTGTAAACAAAATAACAAAATACTGGATTATAGACATACATTTCCCCAGAGGAACGAGCATTAAATGATTGGTTTACGCACAAACATAAGATTATACACACACTTTCCATTACCCAGGCCGAAACACTGACACACAAACAGAGATAAACTCACCCCCCCTCCCCCCCAACTGAAGAAACAGGCAGATAATGATACTGACTCAGAGTGGAGTGACAAAATGGGCTGTTTCCACCCACACACACGAGCAGTGGCTTACCACACCTCACCAGCACAACGAAGTCCATCTCTTCAAAGCACCACAAATGCTAATACATAGTATGTGTTAATTTTTTTCGACCATTTATTTAAAAAAAAAAAAAAAAACTTTATTTGCACATGGCTCCTTTGCTTTTGTGCGTTGTCACACAGTAAATCGAAATGCGTTCCCAACCTGTCCCTTTCCCAGGAAATCTCTCATGTTAGGTTCACAAAAGATAAAAAGAAAACTGGCTGTGAGACGCTGTATCTGATTGGCTGCATCTGCCAGCCCGTTTCAGCCTTTCGACACATTACCACACCAAGGCATTTAAAAACGGTGCAGTGGGTTTAAAGTATTCGGTCTTTTGCATCACTAACACCGCAGTATTAGATTACAAGCAAAAAGACCGAAAGCTCTTTGGATAATGCAGGATTAGAAAACATCTGGGAAGGGGATTTTAATGAGCTCCCCCCAATCTTCTAAAGGTAATAGATTACTCCTGTATGTCTCTTCCGACTGCCCCCTCTCCCCCAACAACCACTGTCACCCCAAAGGGAACCGACTTCCGACTTTGAATAAATGTTCAAAACCACTGTCAAATTGTTTTGTTTTGGAAGAAGTCCACAGAAATGTCTGAAGCGGCCCCATATGGGGTAACACCACCAAACGCTTCCGAGGGATTTCATTTCAGGGTTTTTCACAGGGTCACAAATGTGTCTTGATTCGGACATGCAAAGAAAAGGCAGGAGGACCCGAGAGCAAGATCTTATTCTAAATGCGTTCCCTCTGTAATTATTATTATTATTTTTTTTACACACAACACAGCAGCCCAACCCACAAATCAATTCCACAAAAAACAAAACAACAGAAACAATTTCACATTATTTCCACAAAAATAAAACAAAGCCATAATTGTGAAAATTTACCCCCCCCCCCCCTTTTTTTTTTTTGCAAAGTTCAATGGCAGCTTCTCTGTTGCAGGCCGTAAGTCACACCACCCTCTGTGTTTTCGATCGGCTCACCCCACAATGCCAGGACACCCACTTCCTCTGATCCAAGCCCCTCAGCCCCCCCTCCCCCATCCCAAGACGAAGGTTAGGCCAGACCCATCTCCTCCAGCACACTCCTTGGGGACTCATCCTCCTGTGATTGACAGCAGCGTGGAGGATATCAAAACAAAAAAAAAAAAAAAAGAAAAACATTATATCTCCAGCATCGTTACCAGAATGATGCCACAGCCACAATCACACCATTGGATAAGTATACAATCAAACAACAAACTAATCAAACATCCAAGGCTGGCTACCTCCTGTAGCAGGTCGGCCTGCTCAATGGCCTTCAACACGCTCTTCTTGGAGGTGTCTTGAATCTCACCCCCCATGAGAAACTCATCCAAAATGAAGTACGCCTTCTCAAAGTTGAAGATGATATCCAACTCGCACACCTGTAGGAGGAGCAGCCCCAAAATGATTAGTGGAGGCGAGAAGGAAAGAATCTATCTTCTGTAACTGCTTGTCCTATTGAGGGTCACGGGGGGTCTGGAGCCCTTCCCAGAAGCTACGGATGGAAAGCAGGGAACAACCTAGGATGGGGCATCAACCCATCGCAGGGCACACTCACACACTGTCGGGCAATTTGGCAACTCCAATTAACCTCAGCCCGTTTTTGGACTGTGGGGAGAAATCAGAGTACCCAGAGGAAACCCCACAGTGACACGGGGAGAACATGCAAAACTCCACACACATGGAACTCTGGCAAAGATAACAATGCCAGGCAACAGTGCTAACCACTGCAACACCAGGCCGCCCCAGGCAACAGTGCTAACCACTGCAACACCAGGCCGCCCCAGGCAACAGTGCTAACCACTGCAACACCAGGCCGCCCCAGGCAACAGTGCTAACCACTGCAACACCAGGCCGCCCCAGGCAACAGTGCTAACCACTGCAACACCAGGCCGCTCCAGGCAACAGTGCTATCCACTGCAACACCAGGCCGCCCCAGGCAACAGTGCTAACCACTGCAACACCAGGCCTCCCCAGGCAACAGTGCTAACCACTGCAACACCAGGCCGCCCCAGGCAACAGTGCTAACCACTGCAACACCAGGCCGCCCCAGGCAACAGTGCTAACCACTGCAACACCAGGCCGCCCCAGGCAACAGTGCTAACCACTAAGCTACTCAGGAAGTTGATGATAAGAAGGCCTATGATGTCATCTATTTAGATTTCCAAAAGGCTTTTGATGTTGTTCCCCACAAGAGGCTCTCACTTAAACTCAAAGCGACAGGTATTTTAGGAACTGTAGCGACTTGGATTGATAACTGGTTAACGGATAGGAAGCAGCGAGTAGTTATAAGAGGCTCGATGTCACAGTGGGCCTGCGTTCATAGTGGGGTACCGCAGGGTTCAATTTTAGGACCACTTTTGTTCCTAATTTACATAAATGATATAGACACCAATATATACAGTAAACTGGTGAAATTTGCAGATGACACCAAGGTGGGTGGTGTAGCAGATACTGAACTAGCGGCTCAGCAGCTACAGCGGGATCTTAATTTAATTAGTGACTGGGCTGACACCTGGCAGATGAAATTTAACATAGACAAATGTAAGGTACTCCATGTAGGGAGCAGAAATATAAAGTACAGGTATTGTATGGGACCTACTGAAATAAAGGTAGCTGATTATGAGAAAGACCTTGGTGTGTATGTTGATGCTTCCATGTCTCATTCTCGCCAGTGTGGGGAAGCAATAAAAAAGGCCAATAGGATGTTGGGGTACATCTCCAGGTGTGTGGAGTTTAAGTCAAGGGAGGTAATGCTAAGATTATACAATTCCTTGGTGAGACCTCACCTAGAATATTGTGTACAGGTTTGGTCACCATATCTTAAAAAGGACATAGCGGCCTTAGAAAAGGTGCAGCGTAGGGCCACAAGAATGATTCCTGGTCTTAGAGGAATGTCATACGAGGAAAGGTTATTTGAGCTAAATCTGTTCAGCCTCAAGCAAAGGAGACTGAGGGGGGACATGATCCAGGTCTATAAGATTCTAACAGGTTTGGATGCTGTTCAACCGAATAGTTACTTCAGCATTAGTTCCAATACAAGAACTCGTGGCCATAGGTGGAAATTAGCGGGAGAACATTTCAAACTGGATTTAAGGAAGCACTTCTTTACACAGCGTGTAGTCAGAGTATGGAATAGTCTTCCTGATAACGTAGTGCAAGCTGAATCCTTGGGTTCCTTTAAATCAGAGCTAGATAAGATTTTAACAACTCTGAGCTATTAGTTAAGTTCTCCCCAAGCGAGCTCGATGGGCCGAATGGCCTCCTCTCGTTTGTATAGTTCTTATGTTCTTATGTTCTTATGTTCTAACACCAGGCCGCCCCAGGCAACAGTGCTAACCACTGCAACACCAGGCCGCTCCAGGCAACAGTGCTATCCACTGCAACACCAGGCCGCCCCAGGCAACAGTGCTAACCACTGCAACACCAGGCCTCCCCAGGCAACAGTGCTAACCACTGCAACACCAGGCCGCCCCAGGCAACAGTGCTAACCACTGCAACACCAGGCCGCCCCAGGCAACAGTGCTAACCACTGCAGCACCAGGCCGCCCCAGGCAACAGTGCTAACCACTGCAGCACCAGGCCGCCCCAGGCAACAGTGCTAACCACTGCAGCACCAGGCCGCCCCAGGCAACAGTGCTAACCACTGCAACACCAGGCCGCCCCAGGCAACAGTGCTAACCACTGCAACACCAGGCCGCCCCTCAAATTCAAACGTGTTTTTATTTTTATTTTACTCAGCTGTAAAACTGAAGTGCAGCCATCTGTCATGCTGTGTTTCACTGCCTTGTTTATGCTCATACAAAGTAAGACATGCGCTCATTATAGAAAACTTCAGGTCAGACTTAAGTAAGCCCAAAAGAAATCAGTCTGCACCAACTGGACGACTGAGCAGTCTGCTTTCTTTAGGACTCTTGTGCTTGAATCCAGAATTTAAACAATCGACGGTTATGGTTTCTGCCCAATTGGCTCAATTTCCCAGTCAAATTTGCATAAGAGAACATTACAGGTCACAGTTAAATTAGCTTGGAGAGAAGGACGTGAAACTAATTTTGTTGGGGTTAAAGGTAGAGGAGAGGGGGCATGACACGGGCTGACTCCTGGTTCTGAAAGAAAGGACGAGAGGACGAGAGAGCAGAGAGAGCGTGAGGAGGAGGATGGGAAGGCAGAGGGTGACTCACGCTGCCAAAGTACTTATCCAGCAGCTCCACAAAGCGGTGGATGACTTCCAGGGTAACCAGCTCATTGTCCTGCTCCTCCACAGCACAGCAGAAATATAGGCTGGCATACCTAAGGGGGGGGGGGGGGGGGGATGGGGGGGAGTTAACACACATACAGGACCCACGCATGCATGACTCCGTTTCCAATCTCGCAATAATGTTCCATTTCCATGGATTGTTTAATGCGGCTAATAATTCCAAAGTCCTCGGCCGACACAATCTGAAACACACGCATACACACATAAACACCCACAGACAAAGAAATGCGCAATTCATGTGTGCCCACACACACACAACCAAAGAACTGCCTTACAGATAGTAATCGGCAGATAATTTGTACCCGCATAATTTTCAGCTGTGTCACTGCAGTTAGATATTCCCCTCAGCTATGTTCTGTAACCTCACCCACACAGTCATGGACATTATTCTCATTATGATCTGTACAAATATATTACACTGACATTACATTTACTTCCATTTAGCAGACACTTTTGTCCAAAGCAACAAACAAACGAGGCAAACACAACGAGCAAACGCAAAACATACCAAAGCTTAACGTGCGCGGTATTCCATGTTGTAAATGTGCACTGAAATTTACACTCCACTGCATAAATGCTCCTACCTCTTATAGACAATCTTGAGGTCCCTCCACTCCAGGAAACTGCACATCTTCGGCTTTCGCGCCAGCACCACCTGCATGAGCTCGCGCACCATCTTCTTCCTGTCACGCTCGGCGGCGGCCGTGTACCACTTCTGCAGACGCAGCTTGCCTTGCCGGCTGAACAGAAGCATGAAGCGCATCTGCAAGGACCGGGGGAGTGTTAGGGATCGCGGCGGGAAACAGGGTCTGCATCACCGGCCCACTGCAGGCTGCTTCACAAAAAGCCAATGCCACGCCAAGGGTCCACTTAGCCATGCAACACAGAACGGAAAGTCAATACTGCTCAGCAAGTGAAAATGATATAAGGCAGGGCTTTTGACCAGGTTAATGAGCTCGCAAGCACTACATACAGTTTCATCCGAGGGCTCCTTAGTTTGTGGTTTTTACCACCTTTTTTATGGAAACACACGTGTGAGATACAGAGGTCACTTCACACACTGACACACGCTGCAGCAGATAGGAGATCCCAATGAAACATTGTTTCCTTCATATTATTCTGACAGCAGTGAGACCGTCCATAACATGGTGACTGGCTTTTTATTCCCAGGTTCCAGAGAACATAGGGGTGCAGGGACTGAATAAATTGTACCATTTACCCATTAGGGTATAGCCATGATCATATCTTGTATGGAGATGAATATTAATACTTACTTGCAGCAAGTGTGCCTTCAAGCAATGCATCAGAGACACTCCCATTACAGCCGTGATTGAAATCAAAATCTCACTGCACTATGTCCTACCAGGTACACATCTACCTTGTAGCTAAGCCTTGAAGCTTTGATCTCCAAGCATGTATCTAGTAGAGATCTGGGGAGAGGAGGGGGGATTTAACCCTATTGTATAACAATAGTCACCATTACAGCTTTAGGGGAAGAAAGATAATGAGCAAATCAAAAGCAGTGTTAACTAGGAAGGCTTGTCCAATGAATTATTTAAGCGGCTCATAGAAATGGCAGCCCTCCCCAGGGTCTCGCTCCACTGTCTTCCCATTGGCTGCCTTCTGCCTTCCAGTGTTCATGTGCACTGTGTACGGCCGCCATCTACGCAGCATCCAGCTCAGTCAGCCCTGCTTTTGGTTTGAGCCACCCACACTTTTAATCACTCAACTCAAGGGCCATTAAAGCAAACGAATGCATGCTTTGGTTTTAAATAGAATACTGTGTTTTCTCACTAGCTGCCTTTCCAGTACTAAGAAAAGTTTTTTTTTTAACGCAAGGAGTCAGTTCAGGCTTGGCGTAATTCCTAAAAAGCAGGATTCTTAAGGTGTCCGTACACTTCAAATGAAATTGATGGAATCGACAGTTTTAGCGACATGTTTTCGCTAAATCACCATGGTGATCACAGTTTCAACATACTGCCTATGCAGGATCCCCAAACTTTTTCATTGCTTCCGATCCCACTCACTGTCCACGACTGACTGACATAATGTGATGCCGTGGGTTGGTCAGGAACACTAATAATGCAGTTACCGATATGCTTTAGACTGTACTGTGCGAATCGATAAATAATAAATGAACATGTTTTTATGCTGTAAATAATATCATAACCCTGTAATGTTTGCCGTGGAATGTGTGCACTGTTACCACGTAACCATGTGCGTCGTGTAAATTGCGGGCTTCCCTGTCTGTGCCGCTGTAATATTAAAGCCATCGTGATTGTTAATAAAGAAAGTGACTTCCATCCAATAAGAGCCGTCATCTCCATTATTAAAATGCCTAATGCATTCGCCGTAATACATTTTTTTGTGCTCTTTATGTAGCTTAGCTGCAGCAAAAACATTCTGCGTTCTCTAGGGTTGTGGGGTGACACAGTACAGATGAGGTGGCAGCGTCACTTTAAGTATTCATTATCATTCTGGTGGGATGTTGCCTAAAGTATGCGGCCACCTTAAGCGGGCGTAGGGGGCAAAGAAAAAAACAGGTCAGCATACACAATAAACAGCTACAGTAAAGGCACAAAGGAAGAGCAACTGAAAGACAGCACTGGTTAGTCCAAATAGATGCCCTTCATGCTGGGCTGAAATCTTCATATTTGCTATTACAAGCTGAATTCAAAAGACCTGTGCTGTTTCTCACCATTAATCCCAAGTGTGCACAGTGGACAACATAGGGCCCAGGTGGGGGAAAAGTGAGCAGCTTCTTATAAAAATAAGCTGAATTATCATAAATTTGCAGATCTGATAACGGTAAATGTTTATCTGCAATGACTAACAGAGCGTACAGTGTCACACACCTAATGTTCACAGCTTGGATATATGCTTGAGGCTCTCATGTAACAGCAGCAGGTTCACTGGCTTCTGTGATTTTTAAACATTTTGCATTGAAAAATTGATCGCGTATTTCATCCATTACACTCCTATGTATATTTATTCCACTGATAATTCTGCTAAGAAAGTTAATGGCGGTTATATTTTATTTCCTTTTATAATTTTACAAGCCTAGGACTGCAAACAACTTGACACACACGACACACTGCCTGAACTGTGTGACTAGCTTACATACATAAGCACAGCAGCAGGCTGGCACTAGACTCCGACTGCGCAGATGAGCAGGCCGCTCCTATTGCTATGGAATGGCACGGGTTGCTTACCACACACTCGGCTCTTCGCTGACCATTTAGCCTGACATCAGGAGATAAAATGACATAATGACAATGCTTTGCAGTTTTTCGGGGGTGTCCCTCTGTAAAAGACACTGCTGGACACTACTCTGATTGTGAATCTGTGTTCAAGAACACTTTTTGACTGGGACAAGTTTCACGGATCTGGCAAAAAGGTTAAAAGGAGGAGTAAAGAAGGAGTAAACACAGTATTGGGAGAAGGGAATATCAGTATGTCTGTACTTGGACAAACGTCTGTGGCAAAACCCATCAGTGTCCACGTAGAAAAAAGCTTAGCAGGATATGTTTTTAAATACCATGTCTGAGGTAAAAATTGCATTTTGATCACAATGTCTGTCATAATTTGTCATAGTGTTGACCCCTGATAGTGAGAGTCCGACCCATGCTCAGACGCAGCACTTAGCACACCATTACATTTCGGCCAGGGAAGCAGAGTTCCTGAATGTACACGGGCCGACGTGAAGTGGCGTGCGCCAGTTGCCATGGTGCGGGTGCGCACGAGCTGTGCTTTCCGGTTCACGCGTGTAAATTACGTCATTTATTAGCGCAGCGACATACACGTCAGCTCCCGCGGGTCACATTATATGGAACACGAATATTTCTCTATTAGTGTGTTATATATATATATATATATATATACACACACACACAGTGCCCATAAATTAAGACTTTAGCTATGGAAATACTCGTTTATTTTCCTAAAATTCAGTAAACAAGGTATATGTGTATCAATATATTAATGATTTAAGAGCAGACTGACAAGGTTGGTGCAACTATCTTCAAATAGCCGAAGTCTGTAAAGAATACGGGATTCAGCTACAAAGCACTGAACAAAGGTAACACAATGTTAGCTAAAGAACTGTTGTCGGATACTCCGGAATTTCGGAGAGGACGGCTCAGTCTACGATGTGACATCTGAGCAAGCCCAGACGTATCTTTATTGCAGTTCAGGAGCCTTGCCAGAATTTGATATTCCTTCCGTCACTATACCTACCGGGGCGTGACAACTCAGCATTAGCTGGCTAACTAGCTACCAGGCTAGCTGTTTTCGATATTAGTCTTACAATCACTGTTGGGTAAAAGGCGCACAAAAATAGTTAATTGTGCATTAATGTGAACTCACAACTCTCTGTCCATACCGGTGCCTAACAACCACCCGTATCTGAACAGTCACCGGCTCGTTATAACGCTCACATACACTCTTGCTAGGTGCGATAAGCAGACTTACCATCTTGTACGTTTCTCTGCTTTTCCCCCAGATTTCTATTCCCCTTTTTATCCAGTAGACCTTTCCTTAGAGTCTACTAAAATTTTAAGTGTATTTATCTCTTTTGGAAAGCGACACGGTTATCATTTCAAATGTACATTGCGTACAGGTAAAGGGTTCTAAACACCTACCGCGAAACGAAAGGAACGAGGGGAAGCGTTGTACACCTTCCGCACATGCGCATTGCGTCTCGTGGCGGAGGGTCCCATGCTTTCCGTTCGGTGTTACCAAGGAAACCCAGCTTCGTCTACGTATTGTAAGGATAAAGATTACGTGGTTGTCAGGGCAACCCGTCGTGGAATTTAGACAGCGTTGTCAAGCATCATCAGTTGAGGAATTCAAACAATAAATATATCCATAAACACATCAACAATTCCGCCGTTCATACAGAA
This sequence comes from Paramormyrops kingsleyae, assembly GCF_048594095.1. Lineage (NCBI taxonomy): Eukaryota > Metazoa > Chordata > Actinopteri > Osteoglossiformes > Mormyridae > Paramormyrops > Paramormyrops kingsleyae. Next base: position 5,426,074 of record NC_132814.1, on the reverse strand, counting down.
ATACGTAATATCAGAAAAATCTGGTCCTGGTAAGAAAAGGTAAATTTTATGTATCGCGTGTGATGTAGTATTACTTAAGGATTTGTGAGCGCTAAAACCTGCAGGAAAAAAATCTGTATGCTTAGAATAAGATAATATTGTGTCATCATAGCAATAAAGGTGAAGTGTCTTTCAGATACAATAGCAGTGATTGCACGAGGGAATTTAGTGTGATTGGGCTTGTTAAATAATCAAATACTAATCCAAAATCTGGCAGCAATTATGGCAATAAGAACAAATATAATTGCAGTAAGAATAGCAAGCAGTTCATTCTTGAGACTACAGGGGTCATCGTTGGTTCACACAGCCCTATAGTTTAGCAGTAGCCATTTGTCATTGTAAAGATTTGTGCCTGTGCATAATACAACATACAAATATGTCGCCAAGAAGAAATAAATAGATTTATTTTAAAACATAAAACCTTTGACAAACCAATATTGTACAACAAGCATTAAATTGTGAATTAAATAAATAAATAATAGCAACTTCAATGTTATTTTTTTATGTTATGGTTCACAAAAGGATATACATTTTTGAAAGATTAAAAAACACAATACAATAACAAGATCAGGTGAAAAAAGAATAAGCTAAACTGTTTTGAGCTGCCACCTGTCTCCTTCAGCTCAATCCCTGCGTTTCCTCCACATCTTCCCCACATTTTGCTTGCATCCAGGTCTTATTATCCTGTGTTTATTGGCATGAGTCTGTCATTGCATCATATGTGCACTTTGAACTTCAACAATTCAAGGATGATCCACTGCATCTATTGTAAAGGCTTTTAGCTCAATGCAAGTGAAGCACAATCCAATACAGAGTGGAGTGATGTCAAACCCTCAAAGAGTGAAGTCAACCGCCCCCCCCCCTCCTCCAGAAGTCGACTCGGGTGTGGGGGAGGATTTGCCACCTTGGGTAATTTCCCATCCCAACCATGCCAAGATCTGTCACTACCATCATCCAACAGTATAACTGTATTTTTTTCTGTATTTGAATGTGATAATCTGGGGGGGTTGAGATCACTGAGGCCGGTTGACCTCACCCATGAACAGGACAGCACCTGGGGGGAGACAAACACACCGCAAATGTTGAAAGACACTCTATGACATTTTCCATGATTTCATTTTTCAGTTTTTTCTTAAGCTGCCAGTAGTCTGATAAGGTCCATATGGCTAATGCTGGAGGGTGAGAATAAAGAAGATGCACAAAATAGTTGGAGTGATGACAGAGAAGGAAAATGTTGGCTGACCGACCTGTTGGCATGTGTTGAATGAGAAAAAGGAAAGCTCTGTCCAGGGTTATCTCCTCAACAGCCATCCGGGCGAAAAGGATTGCAGCTAAAAGGTGGGAATCATTTTAGAGATGATAATTATTAAGCATGTAGACCTCAAGTAGACCCAGGCATAGCTAAGAGAAGCTTTTAAATATCTCCCTCTGATTGGCTACCTAGAGCTCTGAGTCATCCTGAATAATACAAATCTACGTCACATCGTTGTCTGTGTTCATTGAACCATATAATCGATTGACCCAGAAGTGTCACACTTTCATCACCCCCCACAAGTGTTGTATTTTCAGGGCTAACATTCTACATTCAGGGTAAGAACTGAGAATGGGAAGGCTGTGCAAGTGTAATCGGTACCTGTGGCTGAGGAACCTTCGGTTCCCTCCTCATTCACCTCCACCTTCACTCTCTGCAGCACATTGGACACGTATAGCTTCTCCACAGCTAGGAGCAACAGACAAATCAGGATCTATTTTCAAAAACGTTGCCACAATGTAGAAAATATTATTTTTGGGACTGATATGGACAGCTTGCAACAGCCCAAGGGACAGAGGATTATCTCATCAGGTAATATCTGGAAATATCTTTCAGATGGACAAGGGGATGAGAATAAAATACATTCCTGGTATAGTAATATAGTAATAAGTATAGTACAGTATAGTATAGTAATGTGGTAATAAGGTATTAAGGTATATACAACTTTAGGTGTGATAATGACTTTCATGAAAATTTGATATCAGTGGAAGATATAATTATTTCCATCCATGTGGCCTGCAGAGCAAGCTTAACAATTTTCTTTGTGTGGGATCATCATAATTTGTACATGAATCTAGCTGATGTTGTTAGGATGTAATGCAAGGATATGTGGGAGTGAAATATATTGGTTTAGTCCCACTTAGGGAAAATTCCACCTACGTTTACATTCATACCAGTCTGTTTAGCAGCTGCTATAACATCAGTGCCTGACTGCAATACATGTGACACTCACTGGTGATGCGTGAGAAGTCGGCATTCTTCTGGCAGAAGAGATTCCCCAGGCCCTCGCTGGAGAGACTGGCCTTCAGGTCCAACTCAGACTCTATGATGAACCTGCAGACCACAGAAACAGGCATATACTCAATTTAATGAGTGTACTGTTTACTTACATACTTACTTTGTGTGACACACAAAGAATCATGCATATAATTTTATATGATCAATACTCACCAATACTCAATACTCAATCAGTACTCGCCATTTCAGTTTTTATGGGCACTTCTTAATTTACACTTAATGTAGCTCAAGAGACATCAAAACAGCAAAGCTATATACTCCTAAATTTTATACTGTCACCACACAACCGCAATTTTGCCCACTGCACTGTGAACATATAAAGGCTAAAGCAGGTGGTCATCACTTTAACACACTAAGACAGTACCTATCCCAGCAATGCCAGTAAAATTACCAAGGACTGCATGTGTTGGAGAATATTTTACCCTCAAATGGAAGAATGACAACAGTACAATCAGCTGATCAGACAAAAGACACAGATGGACAGAGTTACCTATGGTTATGAGTTTAACAGCCCTCTAAGTCTCTCCTCACCTGGGCATGGTTAGCTTCAGAGGGACCTTTTCTAGCTTGGCTCTCCACTCCTGGAGGCTGTGGACTGAAAGCTCCTTGGTCAAGACTGAGAGTGGGATGTGCCGTACAACGGGAGCTACCAGCAACATACTGAGATTGCTCCATGCGTAGGGCAACTCCACCACATTGTACTCCACACTAGCTGCAGTAACAAAGCAACCTGAGGGGAGAAGAGTCTTTGTGAAGTCACTTCCATCTGTGGAAGTCGTCTGTATTGTATGCTTCCCTGGTCACCAAGTTACCTGTTTGACTAGTTAGTAATTTCCTACAGTCTTGTACTGGATATATGGTTGCAAGATAAATGGATAGATAGATGGATGGACAGACTGATGGATAGATGGACAGCTGGATGGATGTACAGATGAACGGATGGATGAATAGTTAATAGTAAACACTTCCCTTTTGGCATGGCATCGAGATAATAAGCAGTATTTGGATTATCAGTATTTCCTGTAGTTTTCGTTTTTAGCTATGCACAGACGTCACAGGAGATTTCAAATGATGAATGACAATCCTGATAGGAAAGATCATTAGGTGTTTAAATCACTCTGCGTAATCAAAATAATTGCACCTGCTGCTTAAACAATGCTTGATTAATCAGGGTTCATTTTCTCTCAGTTGCTTGTTTTTTTCTTCCTGGATCTTCCTCTCATCCCCCCCCCCCCCCCACACACACACACACACTTCTTTCCTACTTTATTTTCCTCTCACCGCAATAATAGCGCCGGATATTTTTCATCATGGGCACAACAACAGAACTCCCATCGGAACAGAGGAAAGGTCGCTCCTGAGTCAACTTGGGATCAAAGGGAAACTTCCAGGGCCCCTTGAAGTTCATGGCATTCAGCAGCACCAGGCGGCTGTCCTTGGTGAAGATGCCAGGCTGCAGAAAAACAGGAATTGTCCCTGAGGATAACACAGGAAGTGAGGAATCAGTTGTCAGAGAGTGGCTTACACAAAATAGAAAGGACACTTATTCTCACAGGAATGGTTTGTCTCACAAACAGCTCATAGGAGTTTTACTTGCACAAAAGTGTTCTGAGGGCAGAACAAATAATGATTGGTTCAGAGAGATAACAAATCATAGAGGAGATGGGTCCAAGGAGCTAGAGGAGGCAGGACCAACCAATCAGATGTTTTGGTCCTACCTTCTCTAGTTGCTTAGACCCACCTCCTCTACAATCTGATTGGTTACCCTAGGTATACCCTAGGTATAGGTAGTTTTTGGTCTGATTGTTACAATCGATTATGAAGGTCTGGAAGATTGACCAGCCCATCGCGATTGACTGGTTGCCGACCACTGCCCTACAGGAACACATAGACTGTTCCAAACTAAAAAACAGAGTATTTTAGCTTTTGTTTAGAACTTTTCTGCAGGTGCATGATAAATACTCGTCGATCTGTGTCATGAAGTGCAAGTATACTTGCATCTCAAAGGATTTTCATTGTATCACTTAAAATATATCACAGCATAGACATGGTTGCCTGAGGCATGGCAAAAGTAGGGGTGTCCATTCTCACCTTCAGTTTGCTCTGAGACCCAGCTGTTGACAAATGAGAGAGCCTCGTCTGGCCTAGAAAAGTCCAGTGGCAGGGGGCTACTCTGGAAACCCTTATCAAGGGCCCAAAGGAAGCCCTTCTGCAGAACCATGTCTTGTTCTACCAGCATTATGCTGGCCATCTGAACCACCTGTTCACCGGACAGCTCAACATTCAGGAGATGTTGTTTTTGGAGGGACATAGGATCTGATGGTTGTTGTGAAGGGAAGAGATGGAAGAAGTGAGGAGTGACATAGAAATAAAGTGAGAAAAAATTGAAAATCTTTACACTGGGCTGTTTGAAGTGATTTTTTTTTCAATGAGGCCTGTTTCTTTTTAAATGAGTGACCAAGACACATTTATCTGCAGGTCTATATGCTGCTCAGTCTGCAGATTTGCCTGTGGGATTTACACTACTGCATATCCGGCCCATCTGCAACAGCATGTGGTTACCGTAGGCAGCATTGTCAACTGCATTAAAGCTCACAATCAGAACAATAATGACATTATCCTAACAGTGAAAATCATTAAACAGCTGCGTTTGAGAAAAAAAAAGTCTGGGAAATTTCAGGTGATAAAAGACAGTGCTAAATAACAATCAACCAAATTTATGACTCATTATAACTAACTTTTTTATATAGTAGTTGTAGCAAGGACAGGAATAAGCAATGACACCTATTTCACTTCATAACAATACACGCAAAACTGTTGTAACTTTGCATGAAACTTTGTAATAATTCTTTCATCCGTACATTTTTAATAAATGGTTATCTAGTCCGTTACTTGGACCTTGGAAAACACATCTCATACATGAGGCAACACATAGGACACCAATCCATACACTGAGCCTTAATTTTCCAGCATATCCTGTGAATGCAAGCTTTGAGATCTTTACAGAACATTGTCAACACAGCCTCTTCTAAGAGGGTACAGGGCTCCTTAGGTGTCCTCACCTTGCAGAGAGTAGCCCAGCCTAGAGGTCAGTGTTGTCAACGTCTCACCAGAAGAACCTAGCTGTAATATTCCCAAAACAGAGGACACTCCATAGGGTGAAAAAACCAGGTTCTGCCTCAGGGGGTTAGAAGAGGAACCAGGCACCAGTCTGGAGTAGATCTGCAGGCCAAAATCTACCTGGCTGTCCAGCATACTGATGTAAAGTCCCCGCACACACAGGCTGAGGCACGGTAAGATGTAGACACACTGCATTCTGGGAAGAGGTGGGATTTAGGGAAACAGCAATAGGAGCAGGAAAGATGTATTATATGTTTGATTTTTAATTTAGTCTGTCTTTATATAGCACAGCAAAAATCCCCATAAATGGACTGATTTATAAGGCAGTTAAAAATGGTTTAAACAAAAAAAATCAAAGTACTGCTAGGCCAAGTGCTTGCTGGAGATGATTGAGGGGAAGAAGCAAACAGGAACCATCAGATATGCTGCCTGTTCCCCAGTAGCTCTTCTTCTTCATGTAGGTCCATCATTGTTATCTTTAATCAGCTGATTATTGTGCATGTCGAGATCACAGCATAGCTTAAGGCCAATAACTGAAACATGGAACAAAATAAGGAATTTCAGGACAGAAAGTAACCGTGGGTAATGAAACACAGAGAGTGCAATTTACCTTTCAAAGCTGAGCAGATGGAAGTTCTGTACCCTTCTGGCTCTGAGATTCTGCCTTCAGAATATTTTCCAACCTTATATAGAAGCTGAAAAACACTCCCCATGACTGCCCCCTCCCACACAGAGTACTCAAACATAAATACGACAGCAGTGATATTATGACTTTGAAGTCATCTTATTGTACATGTAATCAGGCAGACACTAGCGTTATCTGACAGGGTCACACACGCACAGACAGTGGGTTCTGCTGGCCACCGGGAGGTGTCCTTTTTTCCACTCCCCCCTGGCTATCTCTAGCATACGTTCAGATAAACATGCTGACTCATCACTGCCCTCATAGCCCAATCTTTCACCCCTGAACCCCCATCCTACAGGACCGATCCTGCCTCAGGGCCACCTGACAGCTCTCTGAGGTCTTCACTGGCCACACTACTGTTTGAGAATAAAACACTGGGGTGCTGGAGAAGCGGCCTGTACAGTGTAAATAGTATGTCTCTCAGTGGTTGGTTTTGAAAGGCTCTGAAAGCCAAGACCTGACCAACACTCATGGATGCAAGCCAGGCTTCAGTAAAGGATCTACCTGGTTACACGTAGCCCTTACTGTCTTTCCTGGAGATCATTATGTTTATATAGAGACAGAAACCTACGTGTCTCAATCACAGAGATAATCTGTTGCTGGCCATAGCACTCATATATACAGATATACAGGAAAACCTAAGAGTGTCTCTTACTGTACAGTATACCATGTGGAAAAATAATTTCAAAAGGTCAGATCTTAAGGTTGTGGATCTTACCTTGGGTATAGTACCCAAACATACCGTGTATAAATAGGTAAACCCTTGATAAGGGGTTCCAGAGTGTACAATGTACAGTTAGCTGTATAATAATCTGGGATAAAAAAGAATATATATTGGTTTTATTAATGCTTGAGTGTAGCAAAAAAGAAGATGCTTCCTTTGTCAATTTTCATTGAGTGAAACTCATGACTGTAATGAAAGAACATGTAAAACACTCCCCATAAGTAAAATATACAAAGTATGTCTCAGATAAAGATAAATGATAAACCTGAAAAATGATTAAAAGAAGAACATAAGCAATTAGTTCCGTGAGCATAAGACAATTTGTTCTCAGAACAGACGTGGATACCATGTATCTGTCAACGATAAGGCAGAGGATGAGGGTCAGGTCATCAAGTGTTTTCAGGCAGTTACAGTGAGGGATGTTGGACAACTGTACGAATCTTCCATCTTCTTTCATCACCATGGTGATTGGTAAAAGGAAAGAACTGGATTATAAGGTGTAGGGGAGAAAGCCTCTCTTAGCTTTGAAAAGGGTGTATCTTCTGTCATAATTTATCCAAATCAGTCATTTTTAAATTCATTTTTGCAGGTTGATACATTTACTGTAAAACACACTGACAATCAAGTCAAAAGCAACAGCACCCTTGGGTTCTTGTGCTTAGCCAGTCAGCATTCATTTACATTCTGGTTGGCATATACTCCTTTACATTTCTACTTTATTTGTGTTTATTGAGTGTCAATTTTAGGTAATTTCACATTTCTAATTTTTTCACTTCATTGATTTCAAAACAGATAATGTGAAATACTCTGTTGACACCAGAAAGGCCTTTGGAACAGAGCAGCCACCGGGTAACAAATTCCTTTTATGTGTATGAATTTAGAACATCTGCTCTGTTGTTTATGGGAACAGGCACAGAAATTGACTCTGGAACCCTGAACACAGATCTCTCCGTTACCATGGGCAACAGATATGGAACACTCCAGAAAAAGTAAGAAATAAAAAAAGAACCAAAAGGGAATTAAACACTGCAATTTGCACAAACAGTTTTTGTGTTGTGACAGAACTTGACTTGCTCAAGTATTAGATGCACGGTAACATCTATGATATGCTGCAGCTCACTGAAGAGCACTGTGACATTTTTCACCCTGAGTCTTTCCTGCAGGTGTGAGTCCTCTGATTTATGACGCGCACAAACCTTTTGTGCTCAGTTTCTGTGCTTGTTTATGGCTCTTCGGGTGATATAATGCATGGTTACACTTATAGTTTAAGACGCACCTCAAAGCACAGATCAATACCTGCAACCCAGGTGAAATTTACCAATGAAGGGAACTTAGACTGTATGCCAAGAAATGTTTGTACTTCAAACTAAATTTTTTGTCATTCAAGGTTTTTGAGATATTTGACTTCGATTCGCCTACATGTCAAACTACATATTTGAATAGCATTAATTCTGCTTATCTGAGAACCAGCTCACAGATTGTTATTTGCTTCAATCAAGCAGGTAACAAACTTTTTTTCCACAACTACTTTTCACAAGATCTTTCCAGTGTCATGCGAGCTGATGGATCAGATACAGATAATGTGGAGGATCACAATGATGAGAGAGAGGTAAGTTTGTGCACATTTGCCTGGCAGATGCTTTTGTTTACAGTCGCAGTGAGATTTGTATTACTGCTGAAATACTGAATAATGTTACTGAATGAGGCACTGAGCTGAGGAAGGGCGAAACACAAAAACACTTTCCCCTAATACCCACAACACAGGAGGGAACAGAACAGCATCTGATTATACAAGACATGCAGGGCTGGTCAATCTTATAGGTGACATAAGGTGCTACATTCTAAGGGCTTGGCAGCCAATTTCACTTCCACTCAAGCGGGGGGGCGTTGGCGGTCAAACTTGCCTGGGGCGCCACATGGGCTAGGACCGGTACTGAAGACATGTATCGCTTAATGACAGGGAGCAGAGTGTACTTAAACACTATGCGTAACATGGCATACTGCTTTACGGTAAACTTTATTTATAATTAGAAAGTATCCTGCAAAATAACGATAAATAGTACAGTAAATACATAGTATACATTAGTATAGTACATACATAAACCAGTAACATAGTTGTTTATTATCATTATGAAGTACTATGTACTCTGTGATGGGTTGGCGTCCCATCCTGGGTTTTCCCTGCCTTGCGTGGTATAGGCTCCAGACCCCCCGCGACCCTGAATAGGACAAGCGGTTGCAGAAAATGGATGGATGGATGGATGGAAGTATTATGTACTGTACATACCTGTATGTGCTATTCTTTTATATGACTGGCAGTGCAGTAGGTTTGTTTACGCCAGCATCACCACAAACCCCTGAGTAATCCGTTGCCCTACGACGTCACGATGGCTTTCAGCTCCATTATAATCTATAGTATAATGGAACCACTGTCGTACATGCGGTCTGTTGTTGACCGAAACATCATTGGATCCATTGTTATCACTGAGCTCTTGGCACAAGTCATGAAACAACCTAATTCACATATAGAAAGCTTCTCCTTTCTTTCTGCCAGATCCAGATAGTCACTCTTCCCTGCAAGTTCAGCAGTTTCGTATCATTTACATTTATGTTGGTTTATGATTTTGTCCAAAGCAACGTCAGTGCAGTAAACTGTAATAAAGAAAACTTTGCGCTTCATGCACCTACTTAAATGCAGCACTGCACAACATAAAAACGCTATATGTTGGGCCAGAGGTAGAACAGTGTCTCAGGGCCAGGTCGGGTTACCATAGCAATTGATGTGCCTACAGAAACATTATTAAACTCCAGCTGGCCCTGATTACACTAAGTACCTTGTTAAAAACAAAATAGGGTTAGCTAGGCACTTCTGAGAAATAAGTAGAAAGTCGGAGGTGTGTTTAGGTGTGTGTGCTTGGGTATGTTTGGGAAGTGCCAGAAACCAAATATAGTGGGAAATAATGTCTTCGAAATTAGTTTCTCCGTTCAAAATGCGTGATTCAGCTAATGAAACTGTTGTTCTCATTGCCAAGGCTGTCTGGTTGTGATATTACTTGCATGATATAAACCTTTTCATTTCATAATCTTTGTCCGTGTGTTTTTTTCTTGCTAATGTGCAATGTATGGTGTCTACCATCAAGTTTCCATCCCTGTTGGGCGTAAAGTTTACAAATCTTTAGATAAACAGCAGCGTATGCACCCCACTGCCATTTGCTTTGTACTGTTAGCTATATACTAGAAAATAATCACAATGCCTTCTTCTTGATATCTGTCTTTGTTTGATCTCGTTCCCACCGTGATTCTGATCTTAAGCAAAGAGCCTTTCTAAGGTACTGGACAAAAAGGAGGGTATACTTTTGGTCTTCTGCTTTCAATTTACTACTACTAAAAAATTGCACACATTTTCTATTCTTTGTCATATTCAGATTTTTATAAATCCAGTAAACTCTATATAACGCGTATTTTGGTTTTCTGAAACGAGAAAGGTTTTCTTGTGACGTATAGTAAGATCTGACGAAATGACCTGCGGGATATTAGCTAAATTAGCCAGGGTACGCATCGTGTGAGGTCCAAAATTGTGTGTAGCTTAGTGGCTTTTCGTGTATTTGTTTTTATTTGAGTATGGCTGCTTATAGAACATAGACGTACATAAGATAAATGCATAAAAAAATGAATATTGTAAGGATACGAGACCATATATTTTGTAAGATATTAGCAAATTTGGAACACTTTTGATCACGATTTGGTAATGCCAGAGCTCGGAAACCCATCAGGAAACGTTTACTTGCTCGGGAAACTGTCGTTTGCGGAATACGGTATACATACGTGGGCACCGTACTGTGAAACGGCTTATTCCTAAACCTACTTTGATTAGCTGGCAATAAAATACCAGCATATACTTACATGGCACACTATACATCATTCCCTCGCATCGCATTCAGTAAAATGTAGATCTTATTTTATGGATCATCGACCTTTTTGTCTTACTTCAGTGGACACCAAAACTACCCTGCTGTTTCTCACGAAAAAAAAGCTGTGCTTACTTTTCGCAGGACCCGTTTTATTTTCGTATTCTGGGGTTTTTGCCCAACTGGAATCTTTAAAGAGCGACGATTATTTTCTCTGCTATTATTACCATTATTTCGCAGAGCGTGAAGTGGGAGCGCAAATCAATTCGACGGTTTCCACGGTGACGCAAAGAGCGCAACGGACAACCATGAAGAGAATATGTATAATAACCTACATAAAAATCATGAAAAGAACAGAAAATTGATCGCCGAAGGGTTTTTATGTTACAAATTACATCCAGTACACTGTTATAGGTGTGTATCATACTCGTGACTCATCTCAAGTTCTCTCTGCAGCTGCTTTGTAGTTTACACCAGGGTTTACATGGCGAAAAGCATTAACTTTTTTTAATTTAATCTAAAAACATAACAACACATAGGAGTAGCACAATGCACTTCTATATATTTCTGAGAAATCATCCTCTCGCCCCAGGCACCTACACTTACTTCCATGCCACAAGGGCCTCGTTCGCTTGTCTCACTTCATTTTAAAAGGGTGATGTACCCCTGAGTTAATGGCGTGCAGCAATGCGGCTATGTTCTCATCTTTAAAAATGCTGAAATTCCGCAGTAACCCTTTCTTGGTCTCATTTGGTTTTGGGGTATAATTAAAAATATGCACTTGTATTCTGGGTTCGATTATAGTATTCACGAAATCCATAGCTTTACCTAACAAAAACTTACTTTTTTTTTTTCAAAGCAACGCTAGAAGACGTTTGTTTCTCATTGATATTTGGCTCCATCTTGTGCTTCAAATAGAAACTGGAAAGATTTCAGCTTCCGCCAGAGCAAATTGGACAACTGGTCGAATATATGCGAAACCGTAAAATCCCTCATTTTTTTTGTCTGTGCACTGGTTGTAGGCCAAAGGAATTCCGAACCTTGTACTATAAATTCTTTCTTTAAAAATCTGACTGCCTTAATCTTCAATTTATAAAGAGATTTCTGATAATGTATTGGACTGATAAGAAAGCAAACGACGAATATTTTCTTTTTAGTGTCCCTTAATTAAGTGCCGTACCATATTCTGGCAAATAGATCTACTTAATGATAAGTAGCCAAGTGAATGATTAAGCAATACAACTGGTGCACTTAGGCGAACTTATTTTCAGAATGACAACAGCACCTTTAACTAGAAAGACCTACGGATTGAAAAAGTTCAGTTCTAACACAAAGGACCGTAGCGGACGAAACTGAAGTTGGCTCCTTATTCGCAGCTCCTTATTCGGATTTTCCGGTCCACCTTAAATGCTTCGCAGCCCAATGCAATGACGCTATTGCGCCTGTAGGGGGGCAATTTTAATGTCTTAAACCTCTCTGGGCCAGGCAAATATCAACTTCTCAGTACACATCAGGTATCCTACTATACAGAAAAAGTGACATTGTCCTGGCCCAGACTGATTTAATGCTTTAAAAACCAGATGGAAACAAGGCACGTCATACTATAGCACACAATGGTGTTAATGGGAAGCCAGGTTTCCATGCCCATTTTAATGCCTTAAACCTCTCTGGGCCAGGCAAATATCAACTAAAGTATTGCGTGCTGCAGTTTAATTGACCTTAAATGCACTACCATGTCGTCAAAACAGCAACAAAATTCAATTTAATAGAACAATTGAATAGTCAAATGAAATCTCCATTGACAGGACAATGTCCCTTTTTCTGTATAGTAGGATACCTGATGTGTACTGAGAAGTTGATATTTGCCTGGCCCAGAGAGGTTTAAGGCATTAAAATTGCCCCCCTACTGGCGCAATAGCGTCATTGCATTGGGCTGCGAAGCATTTAAGGTGGACCGGAAAATCCGAATAAGGAGCTGCGAATAAGGAGCCAACTTCAGCGTCGTCCAAAGCGGTCGACAGGTACACATTAACGTCGAACAGGTTCGGAATTCTTTTTCTATCGGCTTCAAATCAGCAAAAGAATTCTCACTCGCTGCGAGCAGGGTTCGAACCTGCGCGGGGAGACCCCATTGGATTTCAAGTCCAACGCCTTAACCACTCGGCCATCGCAGCTGATGCTACTACATTGGGTGTCTTTGTGTACCTAAAAATGTAATATTTCACATAAGTTTTTCTCGGTTGCATTAATCCATAAGTAAAAATGACGCGCGCTGAAGCATTAATGAAAGAAAACTCATCGTCCGAAGAATGTTTACAATAAAACAGATCTCGAAGTCTGTTCCCAAAAGTTATGCCTATTTACAAATAAGCACTAGTTTACGTTTCCCGGTTGGTGAAATAAGCTACATCCTATAATCAGATTCTCTTACAACTCACCGTTTTCAGAAACACGTCTATTAGCTTAATACCACTTCATGTTCCCTGCATGTGCTTACTGTTGATTGAATGTTTCTTTTCTGGTTACTGTTTTGTTTAGAAGATGCTGTTTTAAGCCATGCTCAGGTTCTGGCATTCATTAGAAATAGCCGAGCTGCAATGATGCCTGGTCGACTCCTTATAATGTGCTATATATTTGCCTCACTTCTTCGTCACGTTGGACAAAATCTTCTGCTAAAATGTATTTTAAAAAATGTATAAATGAATGTGGACTGGTTTCACTGTTAAATTAACAAATGTACACATTTCTCAGTATCTGGTTTGTAGTAGATAGGAAATTTCTTATTTAGAACTAGTTAATCAGAATGGACAATTTTCTGTCTTTGCATTAATTCAAATGCCTCAATAGTGGTATACGACCAGTGAAGAAGCGAAAGACGAGCGTGTGTGTGGGGATGTAGCTCAGTGGTAGAGCGCATGCTTCGCATGTATGAGGCCCCGGGTTCAATCCCCGGCATCTCCATTCGGATTTTGTCCACTTTCGATTAATGATTGACCGTCATGCCTCGCGACTTTCCTGATTGCAATCTCCATGTATCACACGGTTGTGTTCGATCTATGTAAAAGTGACTTCCCTTCTGTCTGCTGCTGCTAGTATTCTCTGGCATTTGCACACAATGAAGCAATTGAAAAATGGCACAATACAGCACTGGCATCTCCAAATTGACATATATAACTTGTAAAAGTATTCATGCATGATTAGAAAGAATGCCCATGCCAAAAAGTTGCATACACATCGTGAGGCGTGGCAATTTCAGGTTTACGCAATCTATCTGCTCAAAGGAAACTGTGCAATGAGTTGATTCTTTTCTAGCAATTTTTAAGATCGTGAAACAGATACCTGTTAGCAGGAGTGTGGATTTGGGTATGGACATGTCCCTGACTATATTGTACGAGTACCATGTGTATTTAGAGGGATGGGGGATTCAGCAATGATTTGCCATAGCCTACTGTAGATCATAGTCAGAAGGAAATTGAATGACAGGCTTCTAATATCGGGATTGTTCCTGTCTTGCCCCATTCAGTCTGTCATTTCCCTGCTTGGCCAACAGGAGCCAATGGCCATCCGGTCTCTTGTTTTCCTGGTCTGTTCTTTTCCTAAATTTTTCCCTTGCTCACCTGTCCGCCATGTGGCTGAATGGGCTAAGTAAGCATTCTGATCCTTGGTTGGTCATTTTATTACAGCGGAACATGGCAGATGACAGACGATCCACGCTGCAGCTTACAAAAAACAAGGATTTTTATTAAAGCTGAACAAAAAAAAATGGTGGGGAGCTCCAGCAGTGATGAAAGTCGGCGCATGTGAGTGAACCATGCCAAGCTACGGTGGAGGCATCACTCACCATCTGATGCCTCTTGCTACCGTTGGGGAGGTTGGGCAATTTGCATGAGATTGCCCTGCCCAAGGCCCTAAATGCAACTCCGCACAGCCACCAGAAAACTCCAAGCAAGCAGTGCCACAAGGGAGTCGTCACATACACTGCCCAGCAACAAGTAAATAATCCAACAGCCCTTCATCATCAAGTTGGCCAGCAGGGTCATGACTGTGATCTGTATATGGACTGCATTTTGAAGGGCACCCACTGCCGAGCCCTGGTGATTGCCAGATCTACCATCACCCTCATCCACCTGAGTGTCTTCCCAGATATGAACCAGCCAGCCCCACCGGGGTGGGAGGCAACTGGACTGCCTCCATCACTAGCATGTGCACCCCAATGAAAGGGAGGCAGTGGTTCCGAATCATGCTGTCATGGTGAATCATGGTGCAGGAGGTGTGACTGGCAGACGTCCAGGACACCTGCATCATCGGGTTGTGCCGCCTGGTGGCAATCATCAAATTACAGCCCCAGTGACGTGCAAAGGTACAAACTGGTCCCCATTTTTTCTGACAGTGCAGCAGGAAAATCTGGCTTTGGATGCCTAGCCTAAGATTGCAAATGAAAAAAAAAAGTGTAAATAATGCCTGAAATGTGTAATTGTGTCTGTGAACTGTGTCGCGTTCAAGTGAAGTGTAAAATATAGAAGTTTCTTTACTGACGTGTGTTTTTAATCCCCCATGATTGTGTTCGATGTGTGTAATAGTGGCTTCCCATCTCTCTGCTGCTGCTAGTATTCTCTGGCATTTATGCACAATAAAGCATTTTGTCTGCTATTAGTGCTTCTGCATGATGTTTTTCAATTGAAAAAAATGGTACAGTCTTTGGGGCACGGCACAATAAAGCACTGGCATCTCCACATTGACAAATATAACTGGTAAAAGTATTCATGCCCATGCCAAAAAGTTGCATACACATCGTGAGGCGTGGCAACTTCAGGTTTACGCAATCTATCTGCTCAAAGGAAACTGTGCAATGAGATGATTGTTTTCTGGCAGTTTTTAAGATCGTGAAACAGATTCCTGTTAGCAAGAGCGTAGATTTGGGTATGGACATGTCCCTGACTATATTGTATGGGTACCGTGTGTGTTTAGACTGGAATGGGGGATTCAGGGATGATTTGGAGCCTATATCTTTCTTTGCTGGATAACTTGTCAGGTTTAGTAGGGGTGTAGTCAATGCGTGTAAACGCCGTTTATAGCAAAACTCACCTTTTTATGATAGTTTACTTGCCTGTCATGCATCTTAAAAGTCAAAAACATACCTCGTCATTCACTGCATTAGCCTACAACAGCACAAAACACTGGGGGCACACTCTCTCCCGAACTCTCTCCCGCTTCATTCGTCGGCAACGCGGCCAGTGCTATCAAACAAGCACGTCGATGACTGGTCCTGCCGTGTGCATGACCTGCAGTGGAACATTTCACAAGAATCGCATTGCAAAGACAAATCTGCTTTATTTGTGCATACTGTTTTTCACAAAAGTGATAACAAAAGCTTTGTGTTTATTAAATTCTCTTTGTTGATATTAGTAATTTACACCTCACAGTAAAGGTAATTTACATTTTTCCATGATGGGGGAGGGGGAGTTGAAGGGTCCCATGGAGTTATTTTTTTTTTGTCTAGGGTCCCCAGAGTCCAAAGAATCGCCTCTGAGCATGAGACACCGCAGTAACCGTAACCCGATCAGGAAGATGGACATCCTCCCCAGAAGCTACGTGGCTATATAAGTGAACCTGCGAATCGGAAGCTATACAGAGATCAGGAAAATAGCGGCTGTCTACACCTCGGGCTATCTCCCGGCTCATCTTTCAAACAGCAGGTAAGCAGCTCTGTGCTCCAAACCGGTCAGTTTTGACATCCGGATTTTTTTCGGTAGGTAATCCTGTACTTATAGTGCCTAATCACCCAGCGGTTTGGCACAACTGATGGTTAACTGGTGCCATCACGTTTCGCAAGCTGGTACAGCCCTATAGGGATTATGACTGCAGTTTAACACCAGAATCGTAGGGTTTTGTTTTCAATAATAACGCCATGGAATCAACACGTGAAATGCGTCCTTTCAGTTTAATCCCGGGTGTAAGGTTGAAATAAAGGTTATTGCTTTTCAGAAGCTTGTTTTCTGAATTTGTTAATAGTACTGAAATACAGAAACAAAACTCAGCAGAGAAGCCGTTGAAAAATCCCGTCTGACTGGACGGTAAAACAACGTTGGCTTTGTGTCATTCTCGGTAATGGCATGAAAGTCATTTTCAATTCAAATAGGACAAAAGATCTGTATGTGCGTCGAGATAGCGCATGCAAATGTATTTACATTTGCCATTTTCCACCCAGTAGGCCTATTACATGACTGTAGATACAACGCACAACATTTAGGCTACTCCACGGAGCCGATGGTTCCATGCAGTTCACTACTGCTGCAGTAGGGGCCGTGATGTTTAAACCACCGCGTTTTAATGTAAGCAATCAGCAGCTCATTACTATGATTCACCATCAGCCGTTCACATCTGCCCAGGGGAAACGTCGGTTCCCGGGTGTTGGTCTGAATCCTGACTCAGCTGCATTGTATCCAACCCGATGATGTTCTAGTTCTGAAATACCCAAATTTCAAGTTTAATGTATACACCTTAAGGAGTGTATTATTTTTGTTTTACGTGAGTTTCTTTAGTTTAAATCCTCCCATCTTCGATGTGACCAGTCTTTCATTTCTTCGAGTTCAATTGCGTTGCTGTGTTGTATGCATGATCATATTGTTCTTTTGAAATCTTTTATTGCCAGGGTCGGTGTTCTGACGAGTTGAGCTACCTAAGTGCTAATCGATACCTCAAACCCTAACCTTTACCCTAACCCCCCAAAAAACCCTTACCCTACCCCTAACCCTAATCCCAAAACAGTGGAACTGCACATGCGCAGAAAGGCTCGATAGCACGTCTCGATAGGTAGCATTGGTCGATAGAACACCGGTGTTCTGTCGATATATGCTGCCTTGCCGAAAAATGCTACCGTAGTGCTTATCGATAGCCCTAACCCTAACTCTTACCCTAACCCTAACCCTAACCCTAACCCCCCAAAACCCCTAAAACCCAACTCGTTAGAACACTGGTGTTCTGTCATAAAATACTACCTATCGAGACGTGCTATCGAGCCTTTCTGCGCATGTGCAGTTCTACCGTCTTGGGATTAGGGTTAGGTTTTAGGGGTTTGGGTTAGGGTTAGGGTAAGAGTTAGGGTTAGGGCTATCGATTAGCACTACGGTAGGATAACTCGACAAAGTAGCTCATTTCGACAGAACACCGGCCCTGCTTGTTGCAGTACGTACTGTTAAAAGGCTGACTGCAGACTAAACACCAGCAGCTACAGGTATACGAACTCTGATGGAGGAGGAGTACCGGGTTACTGTGAGGACGGCGATGACACCAAATGCTGGTTCCTATGGTACAGCCCAAGTGACGCTCCTCGGTACCCAGGCAGTGAGCCCGACTGTCTCTGTGGGCAATGGGAAGCAGCGACTGACACCTGGTTCAGTAAGTATCACTTTAGAGTGTATGATAAACTCCGATTGTTCTATGAGGGAATCTTTGTCTACTCACACAAACAATCAGAAATTTTCCAAATCCTTCCAACATCCACTTAAGTTAGTTTGAAGATGCCCAGACTGACTTGGTTTTTGCAGCAAGAAAGAATGGTTTTGGTTTATTATAAGAATGGTTATTGGTTTAATTTATACAAGTCTTTTAAAATACCCAAAACCACAACCTCTTAAAAATCTTGATTGTAAAAGGTCTCTGTAACTTATGCACAGTATTAAATGTGAGCGCCTATTTCCATTTTGATGCTGTCCGATGAAAACACGCATCTCCAAATGTGACGAGACATGCTTAGCACCACAAATATCACCTTTTGCTATATTATTATATTTGCTACTATATGTGTGTGTGTATATATATATATATATATTGCTAATTTATGTACAAAACTTTTGAACTTATATTTTGCTTTAACACAAAAGCTTGTTTTCAAATGTTTGTTTTACCATGTTATCCCCATAAAATTAACCTCACTCAAGTGACAGCGTAGTTGTTAAATTATTTTATTAAATCGAAGATAGGATCTGTGACCTCCAGTGAACGCTTTAAATGTCAGTGTCAAAAAGATACAAACTAATCTCGCTTTATACTGACAATTAACAGTGATGTTAGTTAGCTATTTAGCTATCAATGTTAAGTTATTCAGATTAGTGATATAAAGTAATGCACACAAACGACCATCAAGATCATTTGTGCATGATGTGGGGGAAACTGCCATGTTCCACACACTAAGAGCAGACGCAAAATTCAAACCTCCAGTGCTGTTTGTGTACATGTAAATATAGGCATTAATCTTGACTAGTACAAACACAAATACTAGTTAAATAGATGACTTCATAAACATTTTTCCAAAGAGTCTGATACAAACTGTTCTAGCAGCGCATTTCGCACCTGCACTTAATGTTTCCTGTTCCTTTTTAATGTCATTTGATGTCATTCTGCGATTCATGACAAACTGTTGGATCAGTTAATGGTCATTTCTGGCATTAGAAAGTCGCTTCCGCCCTTTACCTGGCTGGTTTCTGGTTGTTCCCAGTGTCCCCTGCTTCACCTTATTCTTGTGTACTACTGACTTATAAATTTTGAACCTTGAAGCATCCTGCTGCTCTGCCTAGTCTTCTGCCAGAAGGGCCACGATTAAACCATGATTTAAAAATGCAGATTTGTTTAAAAATATAGAGTGGTCTCGTAATTTTTTCCGAGGCTGTATGTCAAATGCTATAAGTAGATAGAGGATAATGAGCATATTCCATCTATAGTAAAAAGTCACTATGGCCAAAAACTGGACATGTATGGTTTTCATCAGACAGCTATGAATTGAACGATCTCTTTTGGAGATGGGAGGGGTCAAGGTCTAGTTTGCTGGCCCTGCCTGAAGGACGCTTTCATGTTGCAGGGGTGTGTCATCACTGTTAGGACAAAAGAGTCCCTTGGATCCGTAGCATTGGTGCGCCTGTGTCTGGAGGGCCGGCCTGGCTTCCCTGACTTAGACTGGCTCTGCCAGGGAGTGGAGGTGACAACCCTGTCCTCTGCTCCCGAAGGAAGGCGGCATACAGAATATTTCCCTTGCAGTAAATGGCTGCGGACAGCAGATGGCAGCATCGTGCTGTGGAGTAGACGAGGTCTGAGTTGTTGATTTGTTCTTTTGTCATTTTCAGGGTTGCTTCTAAACATGCCATATAAATAATAATGCAATTTTAAAGATTTTTCTTCTAATAGTGATAATTTTATGCTGACTGATGCATTTGTCACCTTTGTTTGTTCTATGTAGTTTGTATCGTGAATTTGGAAACTGTGGATGTGTTGAAAGACCACAGAGTACAGCAACTGCAGATCAAGCAGAAAATTTTTAGGTACAAGAAGTTCTCTCTTTTCCTGTACCTATGAATGAGCTTCGCTTTCTCATTTTACCCATGAATGTACTTTGGTCTTTCCCCTCACTTGTAAGCTTGCTTTGTTAGCCAATGAACATGGTTTGCACTATTGCTGATCACTATTGTGATTGTATTTTACTTTCTTTTAGCTGTAAGTGTTGATTACTGTCTCTCTGTTCTTTTGAGAAAACTTTGGTCTATCTTACTGGCCAACTCATACTTCTTATTGTGGTTAAGTGGTTTAAGACAGTGATTCTCAACATGTTCCACAAGGAGCCCCAGACAGTCCACATTTTTGCTCCCAAAAACATGGAGCAAAAACATCGACTGTCTGGGGGTCCCCGAGAACCAGGTTGGGAATCACCGGCCTAAGATGGAAGAACTAGCTGTAAGTCTCCCTGAAGGCCATTTGGCTTATTGCTTATTTGAGGTGTCCGTATCCATTCTTTCCCCATCCTGCAGGTGGAGCACTTTTGCTGAAGGTCTCCCACATTGTGTGGACATGGCAAGCGTGAACCAACTTGGCCCAAACATGAGCTACATGCGTCAAAGGTCTGTGGAGAGGATTTGCACGGGGAAATCTTAACGGAGCACGTCATTGAATATTTGTGTGCCACACTCCAGTGGGAACAATGAAATAGATGGAAAAGACACAGATTTTTTTTCCTTGTTTACTAACTTGGCCTAAAAAAATATGCTTACAGCCTCCCCTACTGTTGTGTCGTCTCAGCCCAGGTACCAATCTGCTGTATCTCAGGGGGTTTGGGGAGATGGCATGTTCCTGGTCTAGTCTGGAGGACATGGAGTTACTGTTTGCTCATAACAGTCAGGGGACCACCACTGCCAGTAAGCTTAATCCCCCCTTGCTTTCCATGGCCTGATAGGTCTGAGTGCTCTTCTAGTTAATATTTCTATATTTCTCCCTTCAACCTATCTCCTCCTTCAGTCTCTCTCTCTCTCTCTCTCTCTCTATATATATATATATATATATGTATGTATGTATGCGCCCAAACTCACACACAGGAGTAAGACTCAAACCCCTACAGGTAGGAGGAGGTGATGCTAACCACCCAGCTGCCATGCTGCCCTACCATAGCTCCTAAAATCTAAAGATAATTACCATGGACTGGTTAAAGTCTGGGCCCCCACGATCCTGAACAGGATAAGTGGTTACAGAAAATGCATGGGTGGATGGATGGATGGTTAAAGTGGAACTCAGCTCTTTCCATCCATCCATCCATCCTCTAATTTCTTATTCTGGTTTTGGTCAGGGGGGGCTGGAGCTTATCTCAGACTTCAATTCAATTCAATTCAAAGAACTTTTTGTCCCCGAGGGGCAGTTAAGGCACACAGGGCAGTTAAGGCACACAGGGCAGTTAAGGCACACAGGGCAGTTGAACAAGGACACAGTGATGTAAAGTGCAACAGTGTTTAGAAGGTTCTGTGCAAAATTGCAGACAATCAGGTAGATGGGAACTGAATAAATATGTAAAAGGGAGGGATTGTTAATGGGCATGGGGGGGGGGGGGGGTCAAGTGCAGAAAGAATGACGGGTTCCAGTGCAGGGAGGCGGGTGTGGGGGTGGGGGGGGTGGGAGGGAAGTCTGTGAGTTGAGGAGTTGAACGGCCCTGGGAACAAAGGTCGCTCTCCTCTGTGTCCTGCAGCCCGGACAACAGAGCCGCCATCCTGAGGGGAGCCGCTCAAACTCCGGGAGCAGAGCATGGGAGGGATCCTGCAGAATCCTGCATGCTGTGCTTAGAGTTTGCTGCTCCCACAGGGATGAAAGTGCTCTGACCGGGAGTCCGATAGAGCAGACTTTCCCTATGTTGTGCAGGCGGGTCCTGTGCTGCAGACTTGTGGATTGATACCAGCAGGCGATGGAGAAACAGAGGACACTCTCAATGAAGGAGTAATAGAAGGTTCTGAGCATGACCTTGTTGATCCCAGACCTGTTGAGCTTCCTTAGGAGATATAGCCGCACAGGGCTGGAGTACATCCTGGATAGGTTTCCAGTCCATTTCAGGGCACGAGCACACAGTTACACTATGGACAATTTAGAAACATCAGTCAGCTTAGAATGTCTTTGTACTGCAGAAGGAAATTGAAGTACCTGAAGGTAGCCTGTATGATATGGGGAAAACAGGCATGTTCCACACACTCAGAGCAGATGCACGATTCAAACTTCCAGTGCTGGAGGTGTAAAGCAGCAGTGTTACCCATCACATCACCCAGCACTTAAAAGCAAAGACATGAACCATAACTAGTGATGGACAAAATAACAGTTTGCTGTATTTTTTGACCCCATTAGATGATGCAATCTCTGTCCAAAAATGGCCACAAAGCAAACCAAGAGGACCAACTATTGGGGTCAAAAAATACAGCAAACGGTTAATGAGATGTCATTTTGTTCCTCATTACCTGTAACTTCATCAAATGATTTAAGACTAACCAAGATGGCTTGACCAATATTAAAAAAAACATAATGATGGAAACAGAGGCCATAATTTTCATGTTTTGAGTGACTCTGTACCCCACGCCACAACTAAGGCTTCCATTGTTGTCCACCAAATAGCCAAGCTTCTACTCATCTTTTTGTCCACATGGCTGCTTCTCAGAGTATGTCCATGCTCACTGGAAGGAGGACTCCTTTTTTGGCTATCAGTGCCTCAATGGCTGCAACCCTCTCATGCTTCATCGGATTCAACACATCCCCCCCAACATGTCTGTCACACCTGATATGCTCCATCCCTTCCTGCCTGAGGGCTCCTCACTGGAGCAGGAAATAAAGGTGTGTCTTTGTGTACATGTTCGATATGACGGTGCATAGTGCTGCTAATTTTGTGGCTTTTAATATAAAACTTTAAGCTATTTCAGTTTGTGTATTAAAACAATACCAAAAGATGATACTGGTAAACTGTGATAATTTAGGTTGCGATAATCATGAAATAAACTCATACTCTTTCATTTCTAGTATCAGTCTTTGCTGTGCTGTAACGCAAACTATGGATGATGACTGTTTAATGTTATATTGTGTATGGCAGCTAGGAACTATTTTCCTTCTTGATTACAAATTGCTGGAAGGTGTCCCAGCTAACACAATCAACGGGAAACAGCAGTACCTAGCAGCCCCTCTCTGCCTTCTACACTCTGACCAGCAGGGACACCTAAAACCAATTGCAATTCAGGTACTAAGCCCAAATTTCCTGTTTTCCTACTTTGAGGTTATTCTGGATATTCCACCCTAAATATGTCATATATGTCTGCAGGTGCTACAGACTCCCAGCCCTCAAAATCCAGTGTTTGTTCCCTCTGACCCTGAATTGGACTGGCTGTTGGCAAAGACCTGGGTTCGCTGTGCGGACTTCCAGTGCCATCAGCTGACTTCTCATTTCCTGCGCACCCACATCCTGGGGGAAGTAGTTTGCATCGCCACCCTCAGGCAGTTCCCAGAAATGCACCCTTTATACCAGGTATGCGCGTAAATGTATATAACTGGGTAGCTTAATTTTACTCACCTTTATGATTGTAAAAAGAAAATGCCATTTTGAAATAGCAAGTCATTGGGTCATAATAGGATACCATTAATATGATATGTTTATAATTCTATTACAAATAGCAAAAATAAAACATAAACATGATGTTAAAACTGAAATCCAGTCTAGGATGTACCCCACCCTGGTGCCCTTTGCTTTCTGGGCTGTGTAGCTTCTATCCAATCATAACCAGGATAAGCAGTTAGAAGACTGAGGGATAGTACTGAAAAGAATCTGGCTTTTTGTATTATTGAGCTACTTAAAGAGAGGGGGAGGTCAAGAAGCATGTCAATATAAGAGTGGGGGGGGGGGGGTGGATTAGATGGCATCCAATCATGAAGTCCTAAATTTTGAGGGCTGTCCAATAAAAAAGAATTTTGTCCCTAACTGGTGAATGTGTCGCAGAATTGTATTTAATATATTTATTACTCAGCAGGCAATTTTTGGTGGCACAGATAAGAGTGGCATTAATGAGAGAGTGTGCTATGGTGCTTACAGGGTATGAACACCAGCTTGTCCAAAATCTCATCCTGAAATTAAGGGTAATATTATCAGGCTGGTCCATCCTTTGTTGTTTTAATAGCCTCAGCCAGCTTTTCTGGGAAAGCATTCCATTAGATGTTGGAACATTGCTATTGGGATCCACTGCTATTCTGGTTGGCTATTGGAGATGCATTAACAGATCCTTTTCCATGAGTTTGTGCAGCCTAGCACTTCGCAAATGAACCTGCGCCCAGATGTTTCCACTTTACTACTAGTGACCAGGACAGAAATTGGCAAAGTGATTTGTTGGAAAGATGTCATTCTATCATAAAAAAAGTCACTAACCTCTTCTGTATAAACACCCATTCTGCTGCTAATGATTGTAGCTGGAGATTGCATGTCAGTAATGGGTGTGGCTTAATTACACACAGGTGTCAGTAATGGGTGTGGCTTAATTACACACAGGTGTCAGTAATGGGTGTGGCTCAATTACACACAAGTGTCAGTAATGGGTGTGGCTCAATTACACACTGGTGTCAGTAATGGGTGTGGCTTAATTACACACAGGTGTCAGTAATGGGTGTGGCTCAATTACACACAAGTGTCAGTAATGGGTGTGGCTTAATTACACACAGGTGTCAGTAATGAGTGTGGCTCAATTACACACTGGTGTCAGTAATGGGTGTGACTTAATTACACACTGGTGTCAGTAATGGGTGTGACTTAATTACACACAGGTGTCAGTAATGGGTGTGGCTCAATTACACACAGGTGTCAGTAATGGCCATGTGCTTAATTACACACAGGTGTCAGTAATGGGTGTGGCTCAATTACACACTGGTGTCAGTAATGGGTGTGGCTCAATTACACACTGATGTCAGTAATGGGTGTGGCTCAATTACACACTGGTGTCAGTAATGGGTGTGACTTAATTACACACAGGTGTCAGTAATGGGTGTGGCTCAATTACACGCAGGTGTCAGTAATGGCCATGTGCTTAATTACACGCAGGTGTCAGTAATGGGTGTGGCTTAATTACACACAGGTGTCAGTAATGGGTGTGACTTAATTACACACAGGTGTCAGTAATGGGTGTGGCTTAATTACACACAGGTGTCAGTAATGGCCATGTGCTTAATTACACACAGGTGTCAGAAATGGGTGTGACTTAATTACACACAGGTGTCAGTAATGGGTGTGGCTTAATTACACACAGGTGTCAGTAATGGGTGTGGCTTAATTACACACAGGTGTCAGTAATGGCCATGTGCTTAATTACACACAGGTGTCAGAAATGGGTGTGACTTAATTACACACAGGTGTCAGTAATGGGTGTGGCTTAATTACACACAGGTGTCAGTAATGAGTGTGGCTTAATTACACACAGGTGTCAGTAATGGGTGTGACTTAATTACACACAGGTGTCAGTAATGAGTGTGGCTTAATTAGCCAGTTCCTCTCATTATTAGCGGCGTCTACATACCTTTAGCCATATACTGAATATTAAACCTGTATCTCAATTGTGGTGACATATGTGGAGATTTAGAACAGAAAGTCATGTAGAGATGCACACATCATATTCACAGAGTATTTGATGGGTATTCAGGACTTGAATGCAGTTGGCAGTGCTTATATATACCACTTGGGTTGCATCATGTGACTTTCTTATTGTAGAAGTCAGGTATTATTCTAAAATTGTTACTTCTGCTTTGAAGCACCATAAAAGGCC
The DNA here is from genome assembly GCF_048594095.1 of Paramormyrops kingsleyae. Classification (NCBI taxonomy): domain Eukaryota; kingdom Metazoa; phylum Chordata; class Actinopteri; order Osteoglossiformes; family Mormyridae; genus Paramormyrops; species Paramormyrops kingsleyae. The sequence goes on along the minus strand of NC_132814.1, from coordinate 5,400,189 downwards.
ATAAAGACCTAACAGTGGTGTTCATTGAGTTATTTTTATAATATGGGACCCTTCTAAGCACAGCTGCACGAAAAGCACTTAAAGCAGGGGTGGTCAATCTTATCCACAAAGGGCCAGTGTGTATGCAGGTTTTTGGGATAACCTGTAGGTCAGCTGTTCAAACCCAGGTGTGAGGACTCTTCAGCCAATCATTCCTCTAATTAGTGACCTAATTAGGGAGTTGCAGCGAAAATCTGCGTACACACCGGCCCTTTGCGGATAAGATTGCCTACCCCTGACTTAAAGATATCACAAGAACACCATTATAGATGCATAATACAGCTAATGATACACAGTAATGAAATGTAGAGAATAAAGAAGACAGAAACTCCACTGATAGTTAATTATGAGTAAACAATGGCCTGAGAACCTGCTACAGATAATAATCATGTAAGTGTTAAAGATCCAGTTAGGATTGCACTCTTCTGTTTATTCAGGGGTAGTTAGCAGGTTAGCAGGTTAGCGGGTTGGCCTGTGGCGTGGCTGCATCTGTGGTGCAAGTCAGGGTTGTTGGCTTTGCATCTGACACTCAGCTGATGTTCTCTTCAAGCTGAGAGGCAGCCAGGCATAGGGGAGTAGAAGGAGACAGTGGGTTCTTACTGATGCAGGTGTATGGCAGACATGCATAAAAGTATGCAGCAGGACGTATACAGCAGCAACAGAAATGTTATTTTACAGTCAGATTGATACTGTTAGATCTTTTTGATTGAACTGCTGAGTTAGGTTGATGCTGAGCTCTTGATGTTGACTGGTTTATTGTGTCCTAGCTTTTGATGCCACATATCTGGTCCACTCTGCAAATCAACATCCAGGCGCGGATGTCCCTCCTGGCTCCTGGCGGAGTCTTTGACAAGGTCTCTTAAAACGTGTTTGTGTGTTAATGTCCGAGCTGTCTAAGACTGTGTTTTATCTGAGATTTGTTTTGAATGGAAAAGCAGTGTGAAGTCTCCATAATGCCTGAAACAAACATTTCTAAATGGTGAATATGTTTACACCGTGTGTGCTTGTGTGTGTGTGTTTGTGTGTGTGTGTGTGTCGACTAGTCCATCGGCTGCGGTTTGAAGGGGATTCCAGTTCTGCTGCGGAATGCCACACAGCAGCTGAGCTACCGCTCTCTCTGTGTCCCTGATGATTTGGAAGACCGGGGTGTAGCTTCACTGCCTCAGAGTTACTACGCACAGGATTCCCTGAGAGTGTGGGCCGTCCTCCACAGGTATGGATAAAATCCTATTGTTTATTACTATGTGCTGTTACTGGTTAAACTAGGCTTGCAACCAAAATCTCTGACAGTTCAAGCTCTGACTACATTTACATTTTTATGAAGAACCATTTTCTCTCTTCAGCGAAATCCAGTCTCCAAATGTCTTTGATAACAAAGATAGGAAAAATGCACATATACACTAGTGGCCAAAACTGTGGAAACAATTGTTAGAGATTGCAGAACTTTATTCCAGTTACTTCAGTTTACTTATTTAATTGCCCAATGTATATTTGTAATATTCTTTGATTGTTTATTACCGCCAATATTCGTGGAGTAATTTTTAAAGTGTAGTGCCAAACATCCTGGGTGTTTCCACAGTTTAAGCCACTAGTGTACAGGTATCAATGGCTGGTAGCTGTTTTGTGGAAGTACTCACTCATAGTTGATACAGTCAAGTTCATAGACCGAGTAGCAAAGTAAAAATGCTAAGGGTCCCATCAGGCAACTCCAATATCTCCACTAAATCAAAAAATTTCCCACACTTATTTTCACTTGATAGATCATGTTCACTGCATGATACTAACCAATTACATTAACACAGACAATGCTGTACTCACTGGTAGAAAAGATAGAACATGTGTGATATCTGGGTGCCCACTGCACATGAGATAGTTGTTCACATAACCTTGTTAACCTACATAAACGGGTATAGTACAAAAAGGATTCTCAGAACTTTCTCATAAACTTCATTTAGAGTCTCATCCAGACTCAAGTTTGAAGAACTATAAACTAAGATCTTTTGTATGTAGAACAAAATTGCAGTATCCTATTGCACAGACTCTTCAAACACACTTCTGGGATCTTTGCGCTCTCTAGCCTATAGCCTATTTATTACTAATTACTTCATAATGAATAATTTTTGAGCACAAAATAAATTTCAGGTCATCAAGAATAATAGTTAAGCACAAGATTAATATAAATCCCCAAATCCCAGCTGATTAGTCTGAGGTTATTCATTGGAAATGTAAGACTCCTGACCTGAATGTTGATCTTCATTTCCAGCTTTGTGTCTAACTGGGTGGATCTGTACTACAACAGCAACTCCAATGTTGAACAGGACGCAGAGTTACAGAACTGGATTCAGGAGATCTTCACACATGGTTTTCTGCAACTCAGCCAGTCAGGTTAGTCTTTTAATGTAGGCTTCCATGACTGAAAATATTGTAAAATTTAATGAAAAGTGTGATATTTTTTTGGTGACTATTTGACCATTTTTGATAAAACTAAATAATTGTATCTACTGTCAAATTTCACAGTAGACAAAAAAGAAAGAGCTATGTATGATGTGGATGTAAAAAACACATTACAATGACCCTTGTCATCCCATCTCGTCTATATTAACTTGCGGTTTTAATCTCAGGAATTCCACAGTCCTTCCAGACTAAAATGGAACTCAGCAAGTTTGTTACCATGATTATTTATTCCTGCTCAGCACTGCATGCTGCAGTCAACTTCTCGCAGGTGGGTGAAACTGCCCATTCGTTATGGCTCCAAATGGCCATACAGCAGTGATCAACCCCATCGGCATCTAATATGAACAAGAACACAGGCTTAGTGTAAACCAGTGAAGTGCTTAATATAGGGCAGGGTGTGTAATGGTAATCCTTGGTGGTCAGAGCACTTGAAGGAGATCTTGTGTAGATAAGTGAGGACAACAAAAGGACATAGAGAACTTATGGCAATGCAGTTATAATAGAATATGGTAGAAAGGTGACCACAGGACATCAGAGAATTAAGTGCTAATATGCTAATAGCACACACATAGCGTGGCACTTTAGCTTTGGATTTGCTTTCCCAGAAGCATGATCTTGAAACCAGGGACTAGATATATAACAAACAGGGGTGCTTTAATGCACGGGTTTACCTGGGCTGAAGCGCAGGGGCCTCCACTACAATGGGGCTTCAACTAACCTTGTTTAATAAGATTTTAAAGCTGGACTTGCCATCCATCCAGTATTTTAAAGGACTGATCCTCCCCCTAAATTTGTTTTAAATCTCCTCAAATAGCCCAGGGCCTCTGACCACATTAATGTGACTCTGGTGATGATCCTGCTGACTACTAGCGATGGACAAAACCATGCTTCATGAACCATTTGCTATTTTTTTGACCCCACTATGTGGTGTTCTCGGTTCAAAAATGTGCACAAAGCATGCCCCAAAGCAAACCATGAGCACCATCTAGTGGGGTGAGAAAATACAGCAAATGGTTCATGAGGCTTCATTTTGTCCATGATTGCTGACTACATACAGATAGTCTTTATAACCGAACAGAAAAATCATTTTATCTTCGAAGGTCCCATTGAAGTTGCCAATCCCTCCAATTCCCTGATTGTTTTCATGTATTACGAGACTTGGTACTGCAAGTACAAACATGTTAATGTTAGGGGGCGATGGTGGCGCAGAAGGTAGTGCTATCGTTCAGCAACTGGAGGGTTGCAGGTTTGAGTCCCGGTTCCTCCTGATCCCACCGAAGTGTCCTTGAGCAGGACACTGGACCCCAAATTGCTCCTGGTGAGCAGGTTGGTGCCTTGCATGGCAGCCTCTGCCACCGGTTTATGAATGTATGTGAGGCATGAATTGTAAAGCACTTTGAGTCCTCGTAGGAGTAGCAAAGCACTATATAAATGCAATCCATTTACCATTTAATGCAGTTTCAGACTTGGTGGGGGGATGTTAGATATGTGGACTTCAAGCCAAGGCAAACCAAACCACTTCTATGCCCCCAGCTGGAATTTAGTCTGTGGATGCCCAACAGCCCACCAACTATGAACTGCCCTCCACCCCAATCCAAGGGATCAGTAACCATGGACGACTTCCTGTCCATCCTGCCAGATGTCAACGTGACATGCAGTGTCCTGATTACCCTGTCTCTGCTATCCCAACCTGGAGCGGACTTTGTAAGTTTGATGCAGTTTTGCCCAAGAGGTTAGCTAGTCATAAAGAAATTAGCCCACAGTCAGCTGGCCCTTATAGTAACTCCACAAACACGTAGTAACATTTAGAACACATAATTACCAATTAAGATAAATCGGAAACAAAATACTATAAATCACTGCAATGATTAGCACTGATGAACCAAATATCACACTGAATTATACTTCCCTTCACTACCAGATCCCTCTGTGCCAGTACCGTGAGGAGCACTTCAGCAGTGATGCCCCCCGCAGGCTGGTAGAAGCACTGCAGAGGAAACTGAAATCTCTTTCTGCAGAGATAGCGGACAGAAACAGTCAACTGGAGCTGCCATACCCTTACCTTTCTCCAGACCGCATTGAGAATAGCGTGACCATCTGAGTCACAACTACCAGTGTCTTGACAGAAGTGCCAATGAAGCTTTGTATCCTGACTCCACTATTCATTTGAACTACTTAAATACCTTTTCTAAGAGCTTTTTCTATGTTTTTCATGCTGTTGTGTTTTATAAGGCTGCACTTCAAGTGGATTGGCTGCACTGCAAATGAAATGCACTGAATGCTATTGAATTATGCTTATCTGATACATGTTATATTCATTTTAGCATATGATTTTCTACCTTTAACCTGCATTAAAAGGACATAACTCTAAAAAGCATTTTGCTTTTTCATTCAACATTCAAAGTATGTCACTGTAGTAGGACAACGACATAAATAGTGACTTTCCATAAACCATGTAATGTAAAAAAGACAACACTATTAATGATATGCAGTAGCATAATAAGTGGTGCAAAAGTAAAAAGTAGCGATTATTCATTTTTAATGGCGTGAGTGAGATACAGAATAGAAATGGGAGTATTTCACGTTGCAGTATTAATATTTCTTGTGTCCATTATTATTGACCATTGAAATTAATTTAACCTGGAAATGCAATACTGTTGAATGAGCAGCAGCTAGTAGCAGCTGAGTAAAGGAACATAAAGATAATGTGTATATGCAGCATGACCATAATAAACATCTAAATTAGAGAGCAGTTGCTTTTGTAAAATAAGAGCAGAGGTGGTATGACTGGGGAATCATTTGTAATAATGGTTACAACATGTTTGTATCTTTAAGTTAGCATTAACTTGTAAGGTAATAACCAGGTGAGAACTGGCAGATGCTACTGAGCCTGTTTTTGTAATGGTCAAAATAAGCCTTATTATATTGGATTGTGTTATGTAAGAGTGATGGTATGCTCATATTGATAATAATATGTATTCCACCTGTTTTCTGGAACTGCTTGCTGTAGTTGGGGTTGCAGGTCCAGAGCTTATGGACACAGGAGAGGGTTCTACCCAGGATGGGGCACCAACCTGTCATAGGGAGTGCTCATGTATTGTTCACATGTTGGCAACTGCGATAAACCTTTGCATGTTTTTTTTTCTTTTGGGGGGGGGGGGGTGCGGTCATTCAGGGGAAGCCCCACAACAACATGGGGGAACATGCAAGCTTTCCTCAGCTTGGCTGGCATGAGAAAAGTAACTAATTACTTGAATAGTTTTTAATCCGGTGCTTTTTAGAGGAGGCTGTACCAGTGACAATTACTCAGAAACTTCAGATTTCAGTAGCAATTATTCACTAACAACTAACAACAATTCAACATTGAAGTTAATCAGTTTTTTAAAATTTAATTTAGAAAGTGAAACCCTTTTGAGATCAGCCTCAGTAAATATGCTCATCAGTAGCAGAGATTAGGCTGGGGGCGGTAGAAAGGTGGAATGGCACATCACGGATGGGGGGACCACTGCAAGATGGGAGGCCTCTCCTCCGCTCCTGATGCTACTGAAGTTTGGAGTGGTTTCCCAAAATTTTCCCAATGGATGATCTGTCACCAGAATTCACACACAGATTCTTACAGTTGCAGAGCATTCTATTACAGGACTCTAGTGTTGTGGAATAGTCTACCAATGAACATCCCAGATTCAGACTCACGATATTTAAGTCAAGGCTAAAAACTCACTGTTGGTGCCACAACTGGCACGCGGAGGAATTTCGGGTGGCACGCTGACGATGATCACAATAGAGACCTGCACTCCCGCGGGACCCAACGCACCGAGTGCGGCGCGGGATTTGATGGGTGAATGCGGGTGCGGGCGGTAAGGTCCTCATGTATGTGCGGGTTGCGGGAGAATATAATTAATCGCGGGACTCCAGCAAAATGGAATTATCTTAAAATTAATTTATTAAAAACAAGTACTCTATTATTTATCTACTGCACAAAAGCAACAAGAACGACTAAATTAAAGGCTAACGCTCTGAAGCAGTATTAGGCCAAATGCTTTTCTGTTTGACCACTTGAGAAATCAACGTTTATTATTATTTTGTTTCATTGCAATATTATTAGCCTATTTCTAACTGTTCTGAGTGTATTTCTATGTTCTGAAAAGCTCCTCGTTCGTGTCCATGTTCATCATTCCATTTAATTAAACTCAAATAAAACGAAACATAATTGTTTATTTTCCGTTTCTTTTTTATATACACTCAAAAGGGAAGCAAGTGAAACAAATAACAGAGTAGCGGGAAGAAGTGGTAAAAATACAACTACTTATATGTTTACCTGCGGGATTTTGCGGGCGGGAGCGGGACAAAACTTGAATACTGCGGGCGGGAGCTGGAGAAAATTATAATATATATTTTTTTTGCGGGAGCGGGACAGAATCTTGCGGGAGCGGGCAGGAGCGGGACTGAAAAATTAGTCCCGCGCAGGTCTCTAGATCACAACCCTAATTATTAAACATATTAAAATTTATCAGACGTCGTCTATGATGTTGAAATGTCATTGGCTGTTGCTTGGCGCGCCTGCTGCTTTGGTTTGACTACTCGATGGTAGCCCCCCCCCCCCCCCCCCCCCCCGTCGTTAACATGGCACGCGGACTAACAAGAAAATATATAATTGGCACTCCATGTCAAAAAGGTTGCCGACCCCTGATCTAGCATATGATGACAAAGCTGACAGCTTCTTCTCATCCCCAGTCTGTTGGTTCTGGATCAGCGTCATTGATTTTTGATAAACTGTGTGTTCAGTGCTGGTGTCTCAGTGCTTCCAGCGTCCCATGTGTTAGTGGAGTGCTGGTGCTCAGGGGTTCCTCAGGCCTGTGTCCCCCCCCCCCCCCCCCATCTCCTAACTAATTAAGCTGCCATAGTTAATTAGAACTACCAGAGCCTCCTTATCTCCATACCACGGTACTAATTACTTCATATAATTTAATCTATTTGTCACACAGTTTTATTAAGAAACTGCTCATTTCTCCCCGACACCATAAAGGATTCTGTTCTGGAGCTGCTGATGGTGGGCAGTTCTGCATTTATACCTGGTCTACACTGAATTCGAGACTTTCTTATTTTGGATTTCTTCTGCAGGGTCAGGGAGGATAGGCTCCGCCTTTGAGGCTGGTTCCTCCCAAGGTGTCTTCCGATGAGGGAGTTTTTCCTTGCCAGTGTTGCCTCTGGCAGGGGGCTTTGGGTGGGGATGCTGTAAAGTGCTTTGAGACACTTTGAACTTCATCTAAAGCTAGGTGTAATAGGTTGGATAGGTTTTCTTGAGGAGGCTTGCCCAAAGAGCGAGCGTACTACTAGATTACTACAAATAAGGCCCAGTAAGGATAACTGTCCGCACTCGCTGCGGGCGGACAATGAGGATCTCGGGGCCGCCAATGAGCCCACAATGAGAATATAGGATGGAGCCGGTAAGGAGAAACTAGGAAATTCACTGCCGTTCGTCAATATGCAACGAACACTGATTTTAAAATCGACGCTGCGAGCAGGGTTCGAACCTGCGCGGGGAGACCCCATTGGATTTCGAATCCAACGCCTTAACCACTCGGCCATCGCAGCCGGCTGCGTGGCGTTTTGGTCGCCGTGATGCATGCCCTCGATGTATGCCCCAATGCGAACGCTTTCGCTGGGATTTGGTGGTGTTTCCTATCGGCGTATGACCGTACAACTGGGATATCAGTTATTACGGATTACTTCAGTACTTCATTTGTGTGTCCACGTTTACCATTTATTACTTTAATTTGCAATTATTGTCTTTGAATCCGCATGTTGCTCCGTATTCCGAGCATTAGATTTTCGACACCGTTTTCCAACTATTTTTTTTGTTTGTTTTAATGGGTTGTTAGGATATTTAATTGGACGGTTACGCATGGTCATGGGCAGACATAAAACAAATAAAAAACGGGCAAATTAACAATTAACCATTTTTATAGTATCGTTAATGTTTTACGGGAGCAGAATCCTAAAGATCCCAGAAATACATCGAAGGCCACAGTGGCAAGGAAAAATGTAAAACTATTTGCATACAATGTAAGGTCAATATTCATAGTGTAGCAAAGTCAGCAGTACCAAATTGCGGAGAACTCGTGTTGATGACCAAAAGATGGGAAATGAACTTATCCTCCCCGATGAATCACCTATTAGTCGCATATGTGTTGTGTCACTTCCTGTATTGTCATTTTTCTCCTACTGAATTATTTCTGATTGCACTGTTGTTTATCCTGTATCTCCAGGCACCTGTTCCCTAACCTGTAACTGTGGTAACCTAGTAATAAACCATTCATAAGCACATTATAAGGGTAGTCTTGTTGAGTAATATGGAAATGTGATTGGGAAAAAAGCCACTCAGTACAGCACATTCATTTGCAAATATATATATATATATATATATATATATATATATATATATATGTGTGTGTGTGTGTGTGTGTATGTGTGCGTGTGTCTGTAATTATTATTAATTTACTTTGTCCATGATATTGGAACTGTTGGTGTTACAAAGGTGATGAACTTGAAAAGAACAGAATATTACAAATGAACAGGAAATTTTCTTGACGCCATGACAACCACATGAATCATCTGCAGCACGAACAAGGTCAGTTTCTTAAAATATCTGTCAGTATAAGTCGAGCCTGAATATGCTCTGGCAAACCAAGTGACCATAAATAATATGTTAAATGCTTTGAAAATTAATCACATGAGTTTAAGCATTGTTAGCTGATGTTACTGGTGGGAGGGATGGCCTCCAGCTGCCTGGGCAGGAGAAAAAGGTAATTGGTATATTTTTATGTGCAACTCAGGGCCTGTACCACAAAAGGGATTCATTGGAAAGAAACCGTATTTAGGTTCAATCTGAGGTAATCGGTACCACTGCAATATTTATCTTTTTAGTTGGGTAAGTTGTTATGGTAACAGACTCTGCATGACAAGCCTTCTCCATGATTTTGGTTGAAATCTAACAGATTAAAACATACAAAAGCCACCTATTACTTCAGTAGAAATCATGACCTCACCTTTTTGTCAAGTATTGTGTGGATCTGGTGCATTTTGAGGTCCCTTTGAAATGCTTGAATATTTAGAGACAGGTGAGATCCATTAACCTTCATCAAATATCTGGATGAGAAGTATAGATTTTTCCCTGACGATGTAAAATATTTGTGTCAGTCACTCACAATGCGACCTGCTATAGAGCTGTGTACTGCTGGCCCCACAAACCATGTTCATGACTTTGTGTTGGTTGTATTCTTCAGATGCTGAAAATCTAAGGAGTTATACATTATAGCAGTAGATTCAGAAAATGTATCTTGCCCTCAAAAATCTCCTGAATGCCTTTGTTTTCAGCCACTTGCCTGTCCACTCAAAGAGGACATTCATGGAATGTAAACCACCTCTGTGATCTACATTCATCACATATCACATACTGCAGCAGCGTTTCCAGCCATTGAAGAAAATCAGGGGCTAAGTCAAGTTTACCCAGGGTTTGACTTTTTTTTTTTTTTTTTGAAGGAAAATTGGCATCGGGGGTAAAATTCTTGGGGCTAAAGCCCCGAATGATCTGTGGATGATGTCCATGATGTATACTCTATATTTATCAGTCATCTGTATATCTTACTGTACATAGAATTCTCCAGAATAATTGCTGTAGTTGACAGCACCCATAATAGATAATACCTTTGGCATCCTCAAAGCAAGATTGAACTGCATACATTTATTCCAGATATCCCTTGATAGGGCATGTGACCGAAATGTTACCTGTGCAGTGCTCAAGAACACTATCAGATAGAAGCATGTGACTTAAGTGTAGTCATTACCCCTTGATGCAGTTTACCCTGTCACACCAGATGCCATATTACATTACAGAGCAGCTTCTTAGTTCAGCATGACTATCCTCCAATTTGGAGAAATAATGGAACTTGTCATTGCTATTGTTTTTTTAGTGAAACCATTTCATTAATTTCTTTTCTTAATCTTTTCTGGAGCACTAATTTTGTCTTTAATCATTTTCCATTATTACAGAAATATGATTCTGTATGCAAATTCTTTCAGTATGCAGATTAAGTGGTAGGGCTGATTTAAAACTTCCCTTTGCATCTCATGTTGTTTATGCATTGTGTCGTATATCAATGACGACCATCACCCCCAACTCCGGGTCAGCATATGGTGTAGTTTAACCATTAATATGAAATAAAGTGCGTGTGTATAAACGCGACGTTTCAAGATGTGTTAGCAGATGTTTTCTCTATGAATTTCGTGAGCCACCAATCAGCTCCAAAGAACTCCGACGTTCCTGATCTACATCACAGCTACGCGACAAGAGAGCAAAACCGGGTAATAAGGGAATAAGAAAGAAAATAAATAAAATGGGTGATGCAGGATTGCGTACTGTACTTGGGTCATTTGACTTGCGTGAGATTTTCGTTTCGGGACAAGTCTGCACACTCATTTACATATATGTAACAGTTTTATTACCTTGCAAATAGTCAGTAGGGTTTACAAATTACCCCAACGCTTTTGATGTACCTAATTTTAGGGTTACAATTGAATAATATAGATTTGACGTGATATTTATTGCTTGAGCGTGAGTCAGAATATGTCAATGTCACGCCAGATGTGTGAGAGCTGGCAGCCCGCATGATGATATTCAGTGAATGATAAATTTCCCGTCTTGCAGTTGCACAATGGCAAGCAAATGCCATACACGTTTTTCATGACCGTGTCGTTCTAGTTATTTTTTGCATCTTAAATAAAATTTAAACCTATAGAGCCTTTTTGTTAGTGACATCAGACTCAATCCTTTTTCGAAACTGCTTAGATTCATTTGAAGAAAAGTGTTTCAAAACGTTCAGAAGTCTATCAAAAATGACACTAACATGACTACGAAAATGGGAACGTTCACGACGTCGGTAAAGTTAGTTTGCGGTTCGTTTTTCACGTTGCAAACGGCCATAAAAACCTTATATGTGCACGAAAAAATACGAATTATGGCTCCTTGTGATAGTCCTGCTGTGTGAATTCAGAAAATATAAATACATTGCGTAAAAACAGCCTTTAATGTATTTTGACCAGTTATTTTCATTAGCTTCTCACGTCAAAACCAGACGTCCTCATGACTCAAAAAGCGTCTCATATTAAACATCCTGATTTGTGAAAAATTTCACAACTGATAATTTGTCCATATATCGCGTGTAAACCCATAAAAAACACATTGAAAAACGCGCGTTTTAAGGAGGACCGGACAGATAGTTCTTAAGGTGGACCAACAGTATAGCCCAAATACACACATTTTAATAATTCCATTAATCATACATGCATTTAAACTGCTTAAAACTGATCAAGATGACTTGTTATGGTCAAACAAGGACCTTTCACATCTTTATATACCCCTCAGACACTGACATTGATTTGTTAAAGCTTTCACAAGTCATATTTTAAGAGCTATGACTGATTAAAGGCCCTAAAAATGACCAAGATGACCTCTGACTGACCAAATCAAAACTTTCACACCTTCATCTATCCTAGAAGGACTCACCCTGATTTGTGAAAGTTTTCACAAGTCATATTTCAGGAGTTATGACTGATTAAAGTGCAGTAGTATTTATGGCGGATCAAGGTCTCAACCTAGGTGAATTCAAAGGCCCTAAAAATGACCAAGATGACTTCTGACTGACCAAATCAAAACTTTCACACCTTCATCTATCCCAGAAGGACTCACCCTGATTTGTGAAAGTTTTCACAAGTCATATTTCAGGAGTTATGACTGATTAAAGTACAATAGTATTTATGGCGGATCAAGGTCTCAACCTAGGTGAATTCAAAGGCCCTAAAAATGACCAAGATGACTTCTGACTGACCAAATCAAAACTTTCACACCTTCATCTATCCCAGAAGGACTCACCCTGATTTGTGAAAGTTTTCACAAATCATATTTCAGGAGTTATGACTGATTAAAGTACAGTAGTATTTATGGCGGATCAAGGTCTCAACCTAGGTGAATTTAAAGGCCCTAAAAATGACCAAGATGACCTCTGACTGACCAAATCAAAACTTTCACACCTTCATCTACCCCAGAAGGACTCACCCTGATTTGTGAAAGTTTTCACAAGTCATATTTTATGAGTTATGAAATATTTATAATAGTAATGACTGAAATCCTATGACATGAAATAAGCACAACAGTACATGGAAATTCAGTTGTGATGAACATCTCTGAAGTCCATGTGTGCTCCTTGACAAAACAGAGAGCCACAACAGACATTACAACAATGATACATGAACTTCTCTGTGTTGTGAAAGTTCAAAAATGTTATGTTGAAAGTTGAACATCATTTTATTACAATGAACTATTAGTGTAGTTTAAACATTACATCAAATAGAACAGTAACATAAGTTTAACAAATTACAATGATTAATAAACAATAACACAATAACTTAATAAAATTCACAATGTTAGTTTTTACTTATTATGTACAACATATACAAAACTATGTTTTGTTTGGGTTACTGATGGTGTCAATTTCCTGTTCTGTGAGGTCTGTGCATTTCACATGTGTCCACAACATGCACTCGTCACATTGGATCTACACAGAAAATCACCCAAACAAAACATGGTTTTGTATATGTTGTACATAATAAGTAAAAACTAACATTGTGAATTTTATTAAGTTATTGTGTTATTGTTTATTAATCATTGTAATTTGTTAAACTTATGTTACTGTTCTATTTGATGTAATGTTTAAACTACACTAATAGTTCATTGTAATAAAATGATGTTCAACTTTCAACATAACATTTTTGAACTTTCACAACACAGAGAAGTTTATGTATCATTGTTGTAATGTCTGTTGTGGCTCTCTGTTGTGTCAAGGAGCACACATGGACTTCAGAGATGTTCATCACAACTGAATTTCCATGTACTGTTGTGCTTATTTCATGTCATAGGATTTCAGTCATTACTATTATAAATATTTCATAACTCATAAAATATGACTTGTGAAAACTTTCACAAATCAGGGTGAGTCCTTCTGGGGTAGATGAAGGTGTGAAAGTTTTGATTTGGTCAGTCAGAGGTCATCTTGGTCATTTTTAGGGCCTTTAAATTCACCTAGGTTGAGACCTTGATCCGCCATAAATACTACTGTACTTTAATCAGTCATAACTCCTGAAATATGACTTGTGAAAACTTTCACAAATCAGGGTGAGTCCTTCTGGGATAGATGAAGGTGTGAAAGTTTTGATTTGGTCAGTCAGAAGTCATCTTGGTCATTTTTAGGGCCTTTGAATTCACCTAGGTTGAGACCTTGATCCGCCATAAATACTACTGCACTTTAATCAGTCATAACTCATGAAATATGACTTGTGAAAACTTTCACAAATCAGGGTGAGTCCTTCTAGGATAGATGAAGGTGTGAAAGTTTTGATTTGGTCAGTCAGAAGTCATCTTGGTCATTTTTAGGGCCTTTGAATTCACCTAGGTTGAGACCTTGATCCGCCATAAATACTACTGCACTTTAATCAGTCATAACTCATGAAATATGACTTGTGAAAACTTTCACAAATCAGGGTGAGTCCTTCTAGGATAGATGAAGGTGTGAAAGTTTTGATTTGGTCAGTCAGAAGTCATCTTGGTCATTTTTAGGGCCTTTAAATTCACCTAGGTTGAGACCTTGATCCGCCATAAATACTACTGCACTTTAATCAGTCATAACTCATGAAATATGACTTGTGAAAACTTTCACAAATCAGGGTGAGTCCTTCTAGGATAGATGAAGGTGTGAAAGTTTTGATTTGGTCAGTCAGAGGTCATCTTGGTCATTTTTAGGGCCTTTAAATTCACCTAGGTTGAGACCTTGATCCGCCATAAATACTACTGCACTTTAATCAGTCATAACTCCTGAAATATGACTTGTGAAAACTTTCACAAATCAGGGTGAGTCCTTCGAGGATAGATGAAGGTGTGAAAGTTTTGATTTGGTTAGTCAGAGGTCATCTTGGTCATTTTTAGGGCCTTTAATCAGTCATAACTCTTAAAATATGACTTGTGAAAGCTTTAACAAATCAATGTCAGTGTCTGAGGGGTATATGAAGATGTGAAAGGTCCTTGTTTGACCATCACAAGTCATCTTGATCAGTGTTAACCAGTTTAAATGCATGTATGATTAATGGAATTATTAAAATGTGTGTATTCGGGCTATATTGTTGGTCCACCTTAAGAACTATCTGTCCGGTCCTCCTTAAAACGCGCGTTTTTCAATGTGTTTTTTATGGGTTTACACGCGATATATGGACAAATTATCAGTTGTGAAATTTTTCACAAATCAGGATGTTTAATATGAGACGCTTTTTGAGTCATGAGGACGTCTGGTTTTGACGTGAGAAGCTAATGAAAATAACTGGTCAAAATACATTAAAGGCTGTTTTTACGCAATGTATTTATATTTTCTGAATTCACACAACAGGACTATCACAAGGAGCCATAATTCGTATTTTTTCGTGCATATATAAGGTTTTTATGGCCGTTTGCAACGTGAAAAACGAACCGCAAACTAACTTTACCAACGTAAACAACGCACCTCGTTTCACCAAAGAAACTAAAACTCTGATCCCTCCTATAGAATATCGTTATTGTATATGTACTCTGCATGCGTTCCCTTTTATTAAGCCTATTAATCGACTAACATAGGCATTAAACACCCACCGAGCTCGTACGGAAGACAAACGTGGGGAGGTTCCACAATGGACGTTAAGGCACATGCACGGTGGGTAATTTTACACAACAGCTAGACACGTCAGAATTTCAGGGGCTATTTACAATAATTGCTCGAGGGACTAACAGGTGTAACACCTGTTCATGCTAATTGGCTTCCGCCAATGCTACTCTTATTTTGGATTAGCATTTGGTTTTGTAAAAGTTAACTGCGGTTATGCAGTTGTACTTCACGTATCGAAAGGCGTTGTATTTGTAAAAGCTGAAGCGAGAATCTTTATGGCTACAAAAATCCAAAAAAGAAAAAAATGAACAGCCTCCCCGTCGGGGAATCGAACCCCGGTCTCCCGCGTGACAGGCGGGGATACTAACCACTATACTAACGAGGAATTGGCGTTCTGTATCCTCCACAGACTTTTTAAATGATATATAAAATTTTGCCACGTATAAAGTGTTTTAAAAATTTTGCACTTGGTTCAGAACTGAAGAGTTTCTTAGCAGCGCACCGTACGTAAGAAGAAGCTGGTTCCACTGGGGCTTAAACTCAGGACCTTCTGCGTGTAAAGCAGACGTGATAACTGCTACACTATGGAACCAAGTCGAGCTTTTCATAAGCATGATACTTTTAGAACTGACAATTTAAGCAGGGTAGTCATTTTACACACATCGGTATACATTATTCTACAAACTCTAACCCAGGGGTCTCCAACTCCGGTCCTAGAGACAACTATCCAGTAGGTTTTCTATCCCACTTGGCTTCTGATGAGCCACATCTGTTCCTGGTATTTACCAGAGAACAGGTGTGGCTCATCAGAAGCCGTGTATGATAGAAAACCTACTGGACGGTAACTATCCAGGACCGAAGTTGAAGACCCCTGCTCTAACCCCTTACCAAACAAAACTGACGGAAGAAAAACTCTCTTCTCGTCGGGGAATCGAACCCCGGTCTTCCGCGCGGAGGGCGAGGACAGTTAAGCTTAACTTCCTTTAATCTTTCCCATTACAATACGGCTGTAATATTCTTTTGGCCACTGGTTGGATTTTTGGCGCTGTTTCGACGTTTCCAAAGACGGTTATCTGACACTGATTTTGGAATTCAGAATAACTACTGGAACTAGTATTACAATGGATTTGGAGAGTCACCTAAAAACCCGACATTTATGGAAACGAGCAATTTGTAGTAAAACGAGAGTACACTGTTCAAGTAGAATGAGTCTATGCAGATGAGATGGAACAAACTGGATTACTGTTCATAAACTAACGTTATACTAATGCTGCACTTTCCTACGCAAGTTACTCTGACGTAAACTTACCTGTCAATCACTAATATTTAACTACAACTTTTTATTTTACTCATCTTGTTTGTTGGCATTATAATTAACTTAGATATTAAGATTTTCTCAAATAATTGTTACTTAATGAACCCACTAAAGTTATTCATACAAACCTTATTTCAGTTTAAAGCTATTACTTTGCTATCAAATGATAAAGCTACTATAGATGCATATCAGTTTACAGAATTCCTGTTCGTACTTCCACACCCTTCTATGTTTCTTGACTCCTGTCGCTGAAGATGGAACCATCTGCAACAGTGATGCTTCCCTTCCAGATGTGCCTTGCAGCCCACGACTGTGTGCTCAGCCCTCTCTGTTTCACCCTCCTGACCCATGACTCTACTACTGTGTAGAGCTTTAATATCACCGTCAAGTTTGCTGACAACACAACAGTGGTGAGCCTCATCAGCATACTGGATGGGCTGGTGAAAGTCCAACAATTTGTCTCTTAACGTGGACACAGCTAAAGAGATGATTATTGACTTCAGAGAGCCCCATGCTGGTCATCCCTCGCTGCACACCCAGGGCTCTGCTGTTCACCAGCACTTTGTCATTTTATTGCCATTTTACCATTTCTGCCACTGTTGCTAATGCTCATTATTTATCACTATTTATTTTGTATGTCAATATTGTTGATGGTTTTTTCTACTCTCCCTGAGGAGCTGGAGGAGGTGGCTGGTGAGAGGGAGGTCTGGGCATCACTTGCTAAACTGCTGCCCCCAAGACCTGACCCCGGATAAGTGGCAGAAAATGAATGGATGGATGGATAGTGTGACAATAAAGCCCCACTTGATTTGACTTGATACTTATTATTACATTATTCCGTGTGTCCATAGGACTTTACAGCACACCAGATGGAGTCACATATGATAATGTCACATATGATTGCTCTGTGGTTACTTGAACATACACAAAGTCAGTGTTTAATGAGTGGTTGGAAAGGTGCCTGCCTTCCTTCAGAATATTAAAGCCAGAATCAGCTGCTTATCTGAGGTAATAGAGTTGGAAGGCATTCTGAACTGTAACAGGACATCTCTGGTGGTAATTTTTCTGAGCGGTTTTGCTTTTTTCCATTTGGCACATTTGTGTGTGAGTGGAGGCGGCCTGCCTACTTGATATCCTGGGCGTCAGGTGACCAAATTTACACCTATTGATTTTCCACTGGCCCTGGGTTCCCTGCCCTCTATACCTGTCGGTATATCCTGCTTTGTTTCCTTCCCCTCAGTAACCCAAAGCCAATGCTGACATCCCAATATTGAAAGCATGTGATAGATTCCCAGTTTTGCTCAATCATATATTTATTCTTGTTTACGTTTTCGTCATGTTTTCAACAATACAAACGTACACGGGCTTTTGTTAAATATACCAATAGCTAACTGGACAGGAACCATTTTTTAAAGGGAAAGTTTAGGCATTAATTAATTATAATTTAAAGTGCTGTTGAACTCAGAATTCAGGAGAACTTTTGGATACTTTCTTGGTGATGCAGTCTTAACTTTTCAGCATAAAGGCAGTTCTGTTTCACAAAAAGGTTTGACACTTTGCTGTCTTATCACTGTAGTGACAAATTTAGAAAAAGGACACATCAACCTCAAGGAACAGAGCAAATGGAGTCCCTCAGTCTGAGCATCGCTGTTTTGATTACATCAGCATCTTTCCATTAATCCTTAACTCAGAGATCAGTGGCCTGTACTACGAAGCGGGGTTACTGGCTTATCGGAGTAATCTGGGCAAAATGCTAGTGAACAAATATGAAGTCCATATGAAGTCCAAATTCGACAAGTTACCCCGATAAGCCAGTAACCCCGCTTTGTAGTACAGGCCACAGGTCATTTTAGACAAGATTAAAATAAATTCTGCCTTAATTAACTCTCGCGACGGTACTAATAAACCCTTCTACTGAGAAGCCAAACTGTCTGTCAGCACAATGATGGTACAGGATGCTCATCATGCAAGCACTGATCTTTTTATTTTGCATAAAGTAGTCTTTAGTTTTAGTTATGATCCATGTACTTTTACAGAAATTATAATACACATATACAAAGCAATAAAACTTAAAAAACAATAGACAACATTGTCTCAAAGCTCAGGGGCAGATTAACTTATCTGGGGGCCCTAGGCTGACATTAGCATGGACACTCAGGTGGTTCCGTTTTCATTAACTGTTCCTTTTTTCCTGAGGTGGAGCGGGAGATAATGTTTGCCAGAGCCCTGGGGTATCCGAGCCTAGGTCTCCCTACACATTAATCTGCCCCTGTCAATGCCGATTGAACATTTTAGCATCAATCATTTTGGCGGTATTGGGGATATCGATGAATTCCTGGCAAAAAGACAGTTAGGTCTAACTTAACATTCAGCATCACAGACCCAGTCCTGGTGGTGTCTACTGATCGGTCAGTCGGGCAACATTTTAAGATGAGATTTTGAGCGGAACCCCACCCACTTTGCGGAGAGGGAGGAACGGATTGGCAGCCACCTGCGAGGCATCCGAAATACTCTAGGAAAGCAGAGGTTTCTGAGTGTCCTTTGCTGCTTCAAGGATTCTCATTCTAATGCATGAATGAGATATAAAAAAGACTCATAGAAGTGGGAGACTGTCTTGGGTTTGTCAGACACAACAGTCACTAGATTAGATATGGATAAAATCACATTTAATATTAATCACTCATTTTAAAAACTAGTCTTTGAGTATCTAAATGCATAATAATATCCTTTAGTAGCTTTTAATAACTTCAAATAACTTTAAATTTGGGAGGTGCACAAAAAAAAAAAAATGAGAGTCACAGTTTGCCACAGAAGTCAAACAGTTCACAAAATATCTGTACTCTAGAAATCAGGGTTCAGATAAACATCTTATCACGCTTTGTCCCCTGTATAAAACGGCATGTTCAATACTTCCTCATTGGGATGCATGAAAGATCATTCATTCCCAAAGACTGATCTCACAACAGTGACCTTGGATGTCAGGTTTCAGCAGGGTTCATCGGCATTTGGGGGGGGAGGGGGGGCAGTTCCATGGTCATCTTCTCAAAGGCACTGATCCAGGCCTCGGTAGATTCCATAAAGGACTGCCGTTAACGCTCTTAACTGAAATTTTGGTTAGGAAAGATATAGTTTTTTTTTGGATGCTCATCAAATTACATTTAAATTTAACCAATTACCAAGGCAAACACTACAAAATCTCAGGAACAACCTGTTTCAGGTGTGGTCCTGTTAGTTTAGTATGATTTTATATTGTTATGTAACGTGCAACTTCATATAAAAAAAATAAAAGAAATTTAACAGATAATTTCTCAAACAGAATACTTAATAAAAATACAAAATAAAATATTAAAATATATATTTTTCTTGTGAAGCAGGCAAACAAATATGCATATATAGATTTTCACATTTATTACCCAACAAGAATACAACAAGAATACAGGGCTGGTGTCAACCAGGACTCGGAATGCTGAAGTGAGAACACATTTATTCAGAATGCAAACCAGAGCACCCTGAACTGGACAGTGAATCCACAGTTCCAGGTTATCTGCCTCATGGTCCCTAAGACCAATCGGTGGCAGCCTGCGGGACACGAGTAACCAATGAGACTTAGGGCTGCTGACTAGATGGGTAACTCTGGCACACTGGGCAAACCAGCACCAAAAGCCAGCATGCAGGAATCAGGAAATGAGATTAGAATAACAAGACACTCCTAACAAACCTAAAACAAGATGCCATTTGTACAGCATAGCAGCTACAGAACTCGGAATTACTGGAGTAACAAGCTTACAATACAGATACCTGATAAACAAAACCATGAAACCTGAGACAAGACATCAACTAACTTAAAGCAACATACCATCACATAGGGCGTTTCTTAATACCAAGAACACAAAGATCATACTTATGTTCTTCACAGGACTGGTGTTGCTAACTGAACCAACTTGGGGTGCAATGAATTATAGGACTGGTCTCATTTGGCAAGGATGCAACCGACACATCCTTGATATCCAGGGCAAGGCAAGTACGACATTCGGGGATTTTTATCATCCTTTGTACTTTTGTTCTTGAGTTTTGGAGCTGGTCTTCGGCAATGGAAGATGACATAAAACGGGGACACAAGAACACAAGTATGGTCAAGTATGCATACTGAGATTCACCCACAGTCAAGCCAGCAACCCTAATCAAAACCTGGAAATAAAACACTGACAGATTAAACCCAGCCCCATATGTCGGAACCCTACACTCCTCATTGAAATAAACACTGAAGCTCAAAGACTGGAGACAAGACTGAGCCTAGAACAAGGTTCACGGCTCAGTTTAAATTCTAGATTCGGAGCGAGCTACTTCCAGTTTAGAGCATGACCACATAGCCCTTGCTCATATCAAGGATTCAATGCAGCACAGCTATAACAGCTGGAGGCAGGATTCTGGATATGTCACAAGTTGGGGTAACTATGTGAAGTTTTAGAAATAACATTTGATTTGCCATATATGCATTGTCATGTTGCGGTGACCCAAACATCAACTCATCATTTCTATGTACCTGTTTGATTACTGTGTGTTGCATCATAGTTTTTTGTATTGTACAGGACTAAATGCAAAAGGCATTCTCATTCCATTTCCAAAGTGCATTGTCACACACAAGGTGGCCCGATAGAATTCTCGGATTTCGGAGACGTCACATTCATTATGTAGCTATATTAATTCACACGCACCTTGTTTATCCTGCAAAAAAATAGCATCCTTGGTTACCTTGTGGGATGTGAAGTCATGAAGGGAGGGGTGTTTGAGGTTTCATGTAAAGAACGCGTGATCAGTCACCATTTGGGAGACATATTCCTGACGCCTGTCATTTTCTGTGCTTGATTTCGACAGTAAGAATCAGCTGAAGAGTGTCATTAAATCAGGACCTTGTCATAAGGAGTCTTTCTGTAATGTTAGCATAGGAATTGACTTACGACAGCTCCACCCCCCCCCCCCCCCCCAGATATTGAAAACACGAAAGGCGTTGCATTATGTAAAAAAAAAAAAAAACACAATGAAAGCATTCCAGGAATCCAGAGGATGGCATCAGAGCTTTAAAGCCTGTTTATCACAGTGTGGAATCTATGTACGTTTCGTAAAAAGCAAAGGCTGTAGTGAAGGGCGGGGCGGAATGCTGGAAAGCCCCCAGGTGAAGTGACCCACATCACGTCTGGAGGAGGGACACCAGTCAGCAGGCGGTGGGGGGCGACGGTATGGAGCTGTGTGATGTGTGGTTTACTTAGAGAGGAAGCCGCTGGAGCATGGGCAAATGTGACCACCTCTGCGTTGTTACTCAGCAAATTTGACCGGGGTTGGAGTGACGCCTTCCAAGTCCACAGGCTAAAGCATGAGTCACTCTGCGTGGCTGGCAGTGAGGGAGCCAGGAAAACTGTGGACGAGTAAGCTTCAGTTACAGTGTCGCTCCCCCGACACAATCCGGTTTCTCAGTGAGCTGTGCTAGGCGTGCAATTGAAGGTGCTAAACCCAGGAAGAGTGACCCGGCCGAGGTTGTAGATGTCCTGATCTGACCCCAGGTTCATCCTCTTCACCAGGTTCTTTTCGTAAAGCAGGGGGTGGTACGCGCCGAGCGTACACGCCGCGTCATAGAAGTGCTGGTAGTAGTGGCACAGCTCTGTCTTACGCTGCGAGGGCAGGAACTCGTAGACGTGCACCACCTCACATATGGACATCATCAGCACTGTTCCTTAAGGAGGAAATGCAAAAATAATCAGGAGAAGACAGACAGCTTTACAGGTTCTGGGTTTTTATGACTTAATCTAGGTTTGTCTTACAAGGTTTCACCGATTCCAAATGTCGGAATGTTTTTATCGTCTTTCTAGCCCTCAAACTACTTTTTACAGTCATTGTTGCTAGAACCGAGGCAACGGTTAATGTCCTTAGTTGACTGGGAATTCACAGTTGGACTTCCAGTCAAGCTGAAACGGTACTGTAGGGGAAAGAGAATAGGAGTGAGACTTTGGAGAAAGAGAAAAGGACACAAACCATGCCTGCCTTGCATCATAATGGGCAAAGTACGGTCCCTGGCAAACAACATGGATGAGCTCTCAGCAGTTACCGGGAGCAACGGGGAGCACAGAATGGGCTTTACAGAAACTTGGCTGAGATATGAAGCTCCCAGTCCTGCAGTGGCACTAGACATTCTTCATACTGTCCAAGCTAAAAGGCATGAGAGTAAAAACCAGTGAAAAGCAGTGACTGGAAGTGGCTATTTTTGCCAACAACAGATGGCGTAATCTAGGACACCTCACTGTAGAAGCCCAGGTATTTGACCGAGATATTAAGGTCTTAGTCGATGGATTGTGGTTATATTACTAACCACAGGACTTTTCACATATCACGGTTCACACTGTGTGTCCCTCCCCCCACCCATGCCATTACTGCAGGCAAGACGATGCACTGCATCTTAAGTGAATTTCTGACAAAGTACGCCAATGCCTTCCTAGCCATTTGCTTGTTTTTAAGTTACTAGTCTTAGTTCTAGTAGTGGGATAACGTTCTGGGAGCATCAGGAACTTTGAACATTTCCATCATTATGATCACAGCTTGGTACATTTAATCCCTGCTTACCACAACTAGAATACGGAAGGTGCAGACAAATGAACCTGAGGAATAGATGTGATGGACTGGGATATATTTCATAAGACATGTAGTAAGGACACTGATGGATTTAGCCACTGTATTTCAGATTTTATCTATATTTGTGTAGACATCACAGGTCCCATAAAACACTGCACTGCACTGCCTTCCTAAGAAGAAACCATGACATAACAGATTAAGGGAGTGCAGGCAGAGCCAAAATAGAAGCTCAGTGAGGGTGTAAATGAGCACAGTGACAAGCATAGAGCGGAATGAAGAAATCACAGGCCACAAGCAGAGCAGGGGTGCATCCAAAATCACACACTTGTTTGTTATGCACTGGACGGCATGACCAAAAAATTCTGGTAGTTTCACAGTACATCACAGTATTTTGTATGGTTTTATTAATTATTATTTAAAATCTTTACATTTAGCTTGAGAGTATAATCAGCATGATTTATAAGATTTATATTAATGTATATTCAGCTCAACAGCGACATGTTTTATTGATTATAGCCATGTTCTTAGCTCGATAAGAATTGTTTCATTGCCATGTTTTATTAGATTAATGATGTAGATTTAACTAGACAGCAACAAGTCTTATTGATTATAACCATATATTTTGCTCCACAGAGACATATTTTATTGATTATTAACATATTTAGCTTGATAACAGCATGTTTGCTTAACCGGCATGATTTTAATTATTACCATGAAATATTGATAATATTAGGGATTTTTGCTTCACTGTATTTAATTTGCAAATTTAAAAAATGTATTTAATTGCAGACCTAATTATATTACATGTAATCCAAATTTTCAGGCAAAGACTGAAGCAGTAGCTATAATTACTAAAATGCTGAACCATTATATAGAGGAAATTATTGTGTTATAAAGTTATCTTTTACTAGGAAGGATACGTACAGTTAACAAGGGTCCCGTCTCAATACACTCTGAACAGCAATCCATAGTGGTTCTGCCAGTGAACAAAATTATAATATTTGGTGCCTATTGAAGCGTTGCAGCTGTTGTTTCAGTTACGCTATGATATAGAAGTATACAGAGGCGATTCTAGGTACTCTGGGAGCTCCAGACAAAAAACTCCATGGGGTCATCCAATTCTCCCTCCCACGGCATGGAAAAAATAATATCCATGTACATTAATAATTAGGGGTGTAACAATACATCGATTTGTATCGATATATCGATTCAACGGCAAATGATCCGATGCATCGATGTGACCGCATAAATATCGATACATGCGTTTTTATTTTCTGGCCTGTTCCAGTATTGTTTTCATGATCCACTCCATCGTATACATGGTCTACACCAGGGGTGCCCAATACGTCGATTGCGATCTACTGGTCGATCGCAAAGGTAGTGTGGGTAGAACGTATGGCATAAAAAATAGAGGACGGATGACGCGTTCAACCGCACCAGCTGCTGTAAGCTACCAATTCTCCTAGTTAGCCTCCAATTTATTTCTACTAAACTTAAGAAAGGGTATAAAAATGAATGGGGGAGCTGGACCAAGTAAGAAGCCTCTAGCACACGAGAGGGTCATACGAGCAGGTCATGACAGTTATGGACATACTTTTCGTTACACTTTTGTATTTGTCTGGAGAAGATTTGATTCAAAATAAAAATTATTCACCATGTTAATCTACATCCATATTTGCCTTCTTTATATTTGCCTTCTTTAATCCATTGAAATGTAAAGGATTGTGTGAAATTTCATCATTTCAACTACTATCCCCAGTATCGAACTGAATTGAATCGTATCGTATCGCATCGTGGGAATTTCTGAGGTATCAAAAAAAATCGAACCGTCGGCTTAAGGAATCGATACTGTCGGTATCGTATCGCGAGGAAAGCTGCGATTTACACCCCTATTAATAATATCAACAAAGAGAATTTAATAAACACAAATGCATTAAAAATATAAGACCAAAAACAGAGTACACAAATAAAGCAGATTTGTCATTACAATGTACTATGTGATTGGCTGCCCTGGGGGCCCCCCTCGCAGCTCGGGGCCCCAGGCCACTGCCTGCCCTGCCTTGTCCTGTTGCTGTGCTTCTGACAGTATATGAACAATTCATACCATACCAGAAATTTAAGCTGTCGTACCGGGTGAATTGCTACAGTATAATGCCCAGCACTCCAATGTAGTAGGCAAAATATAGTATGCGAAGTGAGCAGTATGTTTGAATGCTCAGTATGGATGAGCGGGTAGGCGAACGATACCCGGATGACATTTTGTGAAATTCCAAAGTGTGCAACCGATGGACATTACGCTATCCCACAAGGCCGCTGGAGCCACAACCAGAAATGAAGATGTGTGGCTTATGAATACAATTTAAGTAAAAAAAAAACGGCTGTCAAATATTTATTTCTTTTCTTGAAATAAACTGTTTTTTAAATGGCTTTTAACTTTCATCGGGGTCAAGCTACATCATTAGTAAATATCAAGTAATGTACAAGATGGCAATTATAGATAGTCCGAGTGCATGCTTACTGTTCTCGTGTACACTCACCTAAAGGATTATTAGGAACACCATACTAATACGGTGTTTGACCCCCTTTCGCCTTCAGAACTGCCTTAATTCTACGTGGCATTGATTCAACAAGGTGCTGAAAGCATTCTTTAGAAATGTTGGCCCATATTGATAGGACAGCATCTTGCAGTTGATGGAGATTTGTGGGATGCACATCCAGGGCACGAAGCTCCCGTTCCACCACATCCCAAAGATGCTCTATTGGGTTGAGATCTGGTGACTGTGGGGGCCATTGTAGTACAGTGAACTCATTGTCATGTTCAAGAAACCAATTTGAAATGATTCGAGCTTTGTGACATGGTGCATTATCCTGCTGGAAGTAGCCATCAGAGGATGGGTACATGGTGGTCATAAAGGGATGGACATGGTCAGAAACAATGCTCAGGTAGGCCGTGGCATTTAAACGATGCCCAATTGGCACTAAGGGGCCTAAAGTGTGCCAAGAAAACATCCCCCACACATTACACCACCACCACCAGCCTGCACAATGGTAACAAGGCATGATGGATCCATGTTCTCATTCTGTTTACGCCAAATTCTGACTCTACCATTTGAATGTCTCAACAGAAATCGAGACTCATCAGACCAGGCAACATTTTTCCAGTCTACAACGGTCCAATTTTGGTGAGCTCGTGCAAATTGTAGCCTCTTTTTCCTATTTGTAGTGGAGATGAGTGGTACCCGGTGGGGTCTTCTGCTGTTGTAGCCCATCCGCCTCAAGGTTGTGCGTGTTGTGGCTTCACAAATGCTTTGCTGCATACCTCGGTTGTAACGAGTGGTTATTTCAGTCAAAGTTGCTCTTCTATCAGCTTGAATCAATCGACCCATTCTCCTCTGACCTCTAGCATCAACAAGGCATTTTCGCCCACAGGACTGCCGCATACTGGATGTTTTTCCCTTTGCACACCATTCTTTGTAAACCCTAGAAATGGTTGTGCGTGAAAATCCCAGTAACTGAGCAGATTGTGAAATACTCAGACCGGCCCGTCTGGCACCAACAACCATGCCACGCTCAAAATTGCTTAAATCACCTTTCTTTCCCATTCTGACATTCAGTTTGGAGTTCAGGAGATTGTCTTGACCAGGACCACACCCCTAAATGCATTGAAGCAACTGCCATGTGATTGGTTGATTAGATAATTGCATTAATGAGAAATTGAACAGGTGTTCCTAATAATCCTTTAGGTGTGTGTATACCTACAGTCCATACTGCATTAGTGGTAAAGTAGTAGGCACCTAACAAAATTCAGTACGTACTGTGTAAATGTGCGATCTGGATGTACCCCAGGACTGGAGTTGCTGGAGGGAAACTCCGAAATGGCCAATAAACTCGATCTGTATTCCAAAGCAGTTTTGACACCTACGTACTAGTCTTGCCCTCCCGTAGCATTCCTCAGGATGCTAGATGGGTGGGCCTCAGCACCCTCACTGCCCTGCCTCCTCGCTTCTCTGTTCAGCCTCAAGCAAAGGAGACTGAGGGGGGACATGATCCAGGTCTATAAGATTCTAACAGGTTTGGATGCTGTTCAACCAAATAGTTACTTCAGCATTAGTTCAAATACAAGAACTTGTGGCCATAGGTGGAAATTAGCGGGAGAACATTTCAAACTGGATTTAAGGAAGCACTTCTTTACACAGTGTGTAGTCAGAGTATGGAATAGTCTTCCTGATAACGTAGTGCAAGCTGAATCCTTGGGTTCCTTTAAATCAGAGCTAGATAAGATTTTAACAACTCTGAGCTATTAGTTAAGTTCTCCCCAAGCAAGCTCGATGGGCCGAATGGCCTCCTCTCGTTTGTATAGTTCTTATGTTCTTATGTGTTCCATTTGGACTCAGACATCTGAATTTCTGAGTTGCTAGTTGGAAATATCAACTGGAATGCCCGTTGAAGTTAGGGTTCTGACTCGAAAAGTTGGAGGAACCTCTACAACTTTGACCTCAGAATTCAAGATGGCTGCACCCTTCATCAACATAAGTAAAAGCTGTAGTTGTACAGTGGTACCTCAGAACTCGAATTTAATTCATTCAGAACTCCGGATCGAATCCTAAAAAGGTCGAGATCTGATCGAATTTTCCCCATAAGAAATAATGGAAAACCAATTAATTGGTTCCCGGCCCCCCCAAAATTATTTTTTTTAGCATTTAAACACAAAATGAACCGGATAAAACAAGAAGAGCATATACTGTATTAAACACATCTAAGCACATTTATCAAAACAGTAATTTGTAAAGTAAGAAAATAAATGTATCCAAACAATGTGTAAAGTTTAAAAAAAACAATGTGTCCTGCCCCAATCGTCCGCTCCTTCCGTGTGCCACGCCCCCTCGTTAACCCCATGTGGAATCCCCGTGTGATCAGCTGTTTCTGGCTGTTGTCATTAGTCCTCTGTATTTAGTCCGCGTTTCAGTTTGTTTTCCCAGTCCGGTCATTGTATTGTCCGTCTGCGTTTTGCCTGCCTTACCTGTAATTAAACCCCGTATTCCCCGATACCCTGACGTCTGCGCCTTTGTCTCCGTTCCGTCCCCGCTTGGCACGACAATATTATTATAATTAAATGTATTAATGGTTTATTATTAATATTAAAATAATGAATAAGAAATCTTTATTTTTAAATGTATTTTATTATATAATAATCACTATTACTGTCTATCATTGTCTAAATGTATTTTTACTGTCTAAATATATATATTCAGCTACTCTAAACATGCACGATGCTATCACAGCGAATGCGAGGCTGAGACTGAAGCTTTACCCTTTGTTTCCGCTGACAGACGTGCTGCGTGACTCATTTCCCCGCGCGTACAAGTTATCTTAGGTCGGTGTTCACGGTTTGACTTCTGAGATTCAGATCGAGCTCTAAGTAATTTTTTTTCGAAGTGGTCGGTTCGACTTTTTAGAAATTCGACTTCTAATGAGTTCGAGAACTAAGGTACCACTGTATACTGTTTATTAGCACTTAAATTGGTTGTTCACACAGTACTGTCCAACCGCTATCTGTGGACATGTTACTATGATGTCTTTATTAGGGCTGCACGATTTGGGGAAAATATCGAATCACGATTTTTCTGACCGAAATTGCGATTACGATTTGATTTGCGATTTAATTTTTTTTATGTCAAGCTTCAGTTAAATATGTGTGTAGTAATTTTAAAACATATGACGCAGCATGAGATACCATCAGTATTAACTGGTCTATATTGTAATGCAAGGATGAGAATTTAAAGATGTGATGTGTCAAGTTAAATAAAGTAATAATGAAAACAATTGCAGCAAAAAGAAAAATAGCGATCTTGCAGGTAACGCTTATTACCCTCCTAATAACACTAGAACCGCCTTTTCCCACGCCAATGAACAAGCAAGAAATATACTTCGGTGTATGCAGTCCTTTTGTTTGCGCTATTGTGTTATTAGCTGCTGTTATTAACACTAATAACACTCAAAAACCCGTAATGTTCATAACAGAGTGGCTGTTCTGTCCTGAAACCGTAAAGCTGGAAGTTTTTAAACGTAGTTTGCATTTTATAAAATGTTTAATAAATAGAAGTCGTTTATTGGTGATTTCATGTTGGTACAGTTAACAACTGTATACGGTTATTTTCTATACAAATCAATTCAGGTGAAACAAAAAATGTACGTAAGTGTTCATGGTTGCAAATTCTTTCAGACTCTCACGCAGGAAATCTTACGGCAAATCTATATTCCATTCTGAACTTAAAATTAGCTGCATCAAAAACGTTACGGCAGTTTGCAAACCCTACAGGCTATTTACAAGATAATGAAACATACATGTGTGTGCAGAACAGAGAACAGAAAATCTCACTCCATGCAGCTGACCAAAGTTGCCAACCCTGCATTTTATTTTTAATGAGAAGTAAAATGCAGTTTTCGACTGAAGCAGCTTATCATTCCTGTGCTTTGTTACTCGGACAAATACAAAACGAATGATTAAACATTATATGCGTCTCTTTTTATATGTTTTCTAAATAAGACCGTGTGCCCATACCCAACTGTAATAGCGATCTATTCTTTTAGTATTTATATATGTTAAAGCAAGACTTTTATTTTATTACTGTTGTGGGATTAATCTTTGGAAACACTTAAATTTAATAAGCACAAAAACATGACATAAACACGACTGTATTGTGGGTTTTACGGCTTTTTTGGAGGTCACCGACTCCACTGCTGTGAGAATTACTGACTGTCTCATTGTTGTTTTGATGGGTTAGCGGTATACTAATGCTATTGCCTATTAACAAAAACCAAAGGTATGATACGCTGAAGTATATCGCAGCTGGTGTTTAAAAGGAGCTCGCCAATTCTATTGATGATAGGACCTTTCTGAAACAATCTCGGACCATGAAACAGGAAGGCAATTCACTTATAGTTCAGTAGCGGAATCAGTGTTTTTCCGCACCGCGAATGTAATATTTTCCTTGGGTTTCACGAGTTTGCTGTTTGTGGGCCTATACGCCTTCTTGGCCCACTTCTGATTGGTGAGCATGACTGGCATGTGAGAAGCATGGCGCTTGTGATTGGTGAGAATGACTGTCACACAGGGAGCACGGCATGAATTTGTAAAACTATTCTCAAAGCAGTTTTAAACCCTGGGTCCGACGTGCTGTGTAATGTATATCCTAAATCGTGATTTCTGCGACTTGCTAATCGCGTTGTTTCAAATCGCGATTTCGATTTGAAATCGATAAATTGTGCAGCCCTAGTCTGTATGCACAAAAAAAATTGCATGATGTGTTGTAATTAACTGGTATTACTAACACCTGTTTACCTGTTTACAACTAGCATTGCTAAATAGCTTTCCGACTTTTTGCACCGGAACATGGATAATTCAGGTGTGATGTCATTCCTAGCTCCGAGGATTTCCGACCTCCAAGGTAATTAGAGCGCAGCAGAATTCATCCCTTACTCATACTCAACACCCCGTTGTCTCCACCCTGCATATATCATACCACTTCCAAGACCTCAAGGCCTTCTTCCTACCCAGACTGCACCTCAACCAAGTAAGTCTATAACTAGACAAACTCCCCACAGGCAATGTGATGGGCTGAGATGAGATTTGTCTACTGGGTAATCAAAGCATGTGCAAGTCGGCTGTGTGTAATTTTTCAACACATTTTCAGTAAGGGGCGGCATGGTGGCGCAGTGGTTATCACTGCTGCCTTACACCTCTGCGGCTAGGGTTAGGGTTAGGGTTAGGGTAAGTCAAAGACCCCAGCTCTATATGTGAATGGTGTGAGTGGCCTGTGATGGGTTGGCGCCCCATCCTGGGTTATTTCCTGCCTTGTACTCATATCTCTGCACCCAGACTGATGGACCTTTTCAAAAGGTGTCAGAGCAGTGGAACATATCCTACAGTATATAGTTCCAGGGCCTCAAAAGGGTTATCCCAGGGCAACTAAGCATTACGGCTCAGTAGCGTTAACATCACAAATCATGAGAAGCTTAGTATAACTAAAAGGGTGCAACTCAAACAGGTCCGATCACTAGCCAAATCCAATTCCAAGCTGCGCCTTCCACAAAAAAAAGATTCATCCAGTCATTGGTGCATCGGCACAGCTTTTAAATACCTTTCATAAGACATCAACAGAAATACTACCAATGTGCGTGTCAGCATGTCAGGAAGGATCTTCGGCTCTGTGTCACAGCCCTGCGTGGGAATGCTTCTCAAAGGAAAGTCCCTCTTTTGCAGATTTACCGGCTTCAAAAATTCATAGAAAATCGGGGAAGTGAAATTCTCATAGGAACTTACAGTTCTAAACGCAGAGAGCCCGGGGGAAATTTCTGAAAGGGGAATAATAAAAAGGGTTTTTCCCATCATGACCACTGTTGGCTCATGGCAGTCAGCACATATCCATCAGTGTCCTTAGACACCCGCCCATCCGGCCCTAATCTACCAAGCAGTGCCTTCTCCTAATAGGCAGCGATTCTTTCCTGCCAAGAGTAATTGGACAGTATTCTAAATCACTGTCTACATAACTGTTGGCCTGGCTTAGTACTACCATGCACGGAATAATCAGCATCTTATTTGCAAAACCGTTCATGTGTTAGTCTTTTTCCCAGTCTTTCCTGCTTGGGAACGGTAAAGTCTATCTGTCTATTTAGAACAGAATGCCTTTATTGTTATTGTGCAAGGAGAAAGTACAATAAAATTTTTGTCTTCTCATATCCCATCCTGCTCTCCTATGAGACACACAAAGATTGCAGGCACAGAGTCCTTACAGGCCAAGCCAAACACTATCTAACAATCGCTCCTAAGGACCTCCCTTATGCAACCAGGAATTCGGGTCTCCTATAGAGACATCAGGATTGCGTAGTATTGATTACTCTAGGTTGACTTGAAAGCATGTCAAAGACAACGTGAAATGCCATTACTGTGTGCAGACACATCTACCAGGCACTTAGGCAGACACATACCTAGCAGGCCAGATGAGGGTGGATTCTTCTGAATGGGCTCAGCCATATTGTCCTGGATTCGCTCCCAAAGTTGCCACTCAACCTGTGGGTGCATGATGTAGAAAGGCTGCTGAGGATGCAGCCGGCGGTACTTCTGGTACTGCTGGAATATGGGGTAGTCAGTTCTGTTGTACCACTGGAATTTGGAGAGAAATGCCGGGATTTAGGATTCAGCGTTCCAAAAAACAAGACACAACCAAAAAAGATCCGACAACAGCCAGCTATCAGATATGGCGACTTGGGAGCTCATGGGAGCTTACACAATAATGTTCTGAGGGCAGAAAGAAAAATGACTGGTTCAGAGAGATAACCCATCAGATTTTGGTCACATGTCAGACAAACCAATCAGATGTCTTGGCTCCGCCTCCGCTAGTTGCTTGGAGCCACCTCCTTTACATTCTGATTGGTCAACTCTCCAAACCAATCATTTTTGTGTAGCTAAAACTTCCAACTCGTTACTTCCTCCCAGGTTACCCTGGGTTTGCTTACCTCCATCAAGTCAGCTGAGTAAGGAGCAGGGTCCCATCCCACCAGGATCCCAGCACTATAAAGGGAGCTGGATAGGAAGCGGTGGTCTTCTGATGCCATCACCTGTACAGTGCAGAAACAATGTCCATCCAAATTGGTCGTGACAAACCAGTGAATCAGCCCTTATTCCACCACCAGGAGGACCTGCCTTACAAATCCTCCCCAGCTTTACTCCTACACAAACACAATAATAAGGCACTTTAAAATAAGCAAAACACCTTCTTTCCACAGTGTGAAGCACAAGACCAGTTAGATTAAACAGGAGGACAGACAAAGCTACAGATACAAATAACGAGAACCTGGGAGTTTATAAGGCGAACTGTGGTCTTGGTGCCGACGTCCTTCTCGTAGCCAGCAATGGGGGCAGCGTTGAACCTCAGCACTGCATCATGGGAGTCTGTCAACGACAGTCATGCACCATCACCGTCTTCAACAAAAAAAGACCCCATTGAAGTAATACATTCCGCAAGCCCTTTGTTAACTAACTTAGCATTGTTGTTGGGGAAAAGTAACAAAAATGCAAGGTGGTAGGAATGTGTGAGATTCCCCACGCCTCACGCGTCTGCAGGTCCTGAAGGTTTATGGTATATTCTGCTCATTCCTGATTTACACCTGAAATCCAGATCTTTTCAGTTAATTATTAGTGAGCTGAGGCACAAAGTACAAGGTGCAGAAATTAAGTGCTGCCTTCCAGAAAGAAATGAATAATCTCAAGAAACTCAAACCAATGTCTCTCAGAAAGACGCACCATTATGGAACATATGGAAGCTTTTACTCAGAAACTTGTACTTACACATACAGTGGTACCTTGACTTACAAGTGTCCCAAATAACGAGTTTTTCGAGATACGAGCCGTCTCTCGGCCGATCTTTTGCTTTGAGTTGAGAGCTAAAATTTGGTTAGGAGTCAGCTTCAGATACCCCACCGCTAGCTGGCGCAGTGAACGCCGCAGTGAACGCCGCAGTGAACGCCGCAGTGAACGCCGCAGCATCTACACAGCACCCCGTGTCTCACTCGTTCACTTTAAGCGGTTAGCTCACAGTGGACAGGTTTTTATCGGAAACCCCTGCAGATGAAAGTGAGGAAAGCGTGGCGAAACGGGCAAAAATCAGCGAATAAGATTCAGTTATTCAGTTCAGCTTTTCTCCTCCACCTTCGTCAGATTCTTCAAGTCGTCTGATCTCCAAGGCAAATGCTGTACATCATACTTAATAAAGTTCATTGCAGTACATTCTATTGTATTGTGGTTTTATACAATACTCGTTATTTATAAGCACATTTTTCTAATTGAAAAACATGTAACAAAAAAAATGCAGTGGTTTTTGGGGGTCCAGAACTGATTAATGGCATTTCAATTAATTTCAATTGGGAAAACTGATTTGACATACGAGTAATTTGAGTTACGAGCTCCGTCACGGAACGAATTAAACTCGTAAGTAAAAGCAACACTGCATATGTTTATATACAGCAGTGCGGGGATCCCTATAAGGCAGCCCTTCCCAACCCAGTTATCTGGGACACACACGGGGTCCATTAGCTCCCTCCCTGCTCCCGGTGAAGGGAGCAAAAATGTGGACTGAAGACCGGACTGGGAAACGCTGCTCTAAGCTGTTTTCATTTATTAACTGCACTGCTTGTCGGTGAGGCGGCTGCCAGATGTGAACCACCAAGCCCTGAGTCATCTTCACAGAGGCCTCCGTGGCGGATGAAGCAGACGGTGGCACCTCGCAATGGCTCTTCTGTTTACACACAAGCAGGTGATGAAGCTGGAAAGGAAGCAGCTCGTTCGGTGCCGCTCTCGCCTACCTATTTTGTTTCCGTGATCTAGGGTGCTTTTTGGTTTTAACAGATGAGAAACGCAGAACCTCTGCTGACTAAGGCTGAGCCAGGAGTGGAACGGACCGTCTGAATATGGATATCTGTCATCTGCTGTCTTCACTTACATCACACTTTGTTGTGTGACACGAACGGATGAAGCAGAATCTATGTAGGTCACCAACCTACACTTTCAGCTTGATAACAGATGCTGTCCTCTCAGTGTTTTTTACGAATCTGCACGCACAAATAATACTGTGAGGAAGGCAGATTGTTAGGTGATGGGGTGGCTCTCTCACCAATCTCTCTCCCCAGGCCTGAGTTTCTCAGCGATCCCGCTGATGACACGACCGCGCAGCTCTCAAACGGTCCCAGGACAGAAGTCAGTTGTAGGGAGGGCAGCTCAGAGCTCCAGGGCAGCTCTGAAAAAGGCTTGAGGTTTGGGGTGATTGTGGTCACCTTGACCCTCTCCTTCAGCTGGCATAGGAGCTCTGGTCCACTCAGCTTGCGGCCCCTTGGAGTGGAGCCCTTAAACTTCACTCCATACTTATTCATGGCCTAGGTGGGAGAAGGAGGTATTAGAAAATAGGTTATCATCAACAACTTCCCGATCAGGTCCACAAAGTTAATTATTCAGCTGAATGAACTGAGCAATCATGTTATAAAGTCTGTAAAATATAATAATCTCCTGAGCCTCCCCTCCATACCTGGTAGTTCTGCACCACCTGCTTCAGTCTTTTCCCAAGCAAGGCAGTGGACATCTCGTCATTCCACACCTCCCCCAACTTGCTGTGGGGCCCGAAGAGCTCGGGGTCTACCGGACCCCAAGCCCGGCCTGACCCAGGCTTCCTTCCCCTCCCATCCAGGAGCCTCTTTAGGGGCCCCGGAAGCAGCCAGGAGAGGCCCCACCTGGAGCCCCTGTCATCACTCTGGGATCTGGCCACCCCAGGCTCAGCTACTGTGCCGTTGGACGCGGGCAGGCGGGAGAGCACAGGAAGAGGGCGACGCGGGTCTCGGGGAACAATGCCAGGCAGGCTCAGAGGGTCAACAAATATGGACTTGGCATTGGCACCGGCCGACCGCAGCGCCTTGGCGACGGTGCGAGCCCGGGGCTGGGCACGGGTTCGGGCACGCACACCGAAGATGGCGTCTGTTACGGGAACACTGTTCTCAGCACAGAAGGCGTAGAGGAGGCCCATAGCGATGCAGAAGACAGCCATGCAGAGCACCCCCCGACGTGCCCGCCGACGCATCCGCCAAAGTAAGCTGACACGGTCTATTGCTGCGCCGGAGATCTGCAAGGAAAAAATAACGCAATCACTGTGACAATGTTCTGTAAACCTTGAGGGAACGTCCTACCCATTAACATGGATTCTTATCTTAATCGCCATAACCACTTATCCTGGTCAGAGTTGTAGGAGGGCCTGGAGCCTATCCTAGGTAGCATAGGACACAAGACAGGGGACACCCTGGATGGAATTCCAGTCCATCACAGGGCACGGGGCTGGGGGACACCCTGGACGGAATGCCAGTCCATCACAGGGCACGGGGCTGGGGGACACCCTGGACGTAATGCCAGTCCATCACAGGGCACGGGGCTGGGGGACACCCTGGACGGAATGCCAGTCCATCACAGGGCACGGGGCTGGGGGACACCCTGGACGGAATGCCAGTCCATCACAGGACACGGGGCTGGGGGACACCCTGGACGGAATGCCAGTCCATCACAGGACACGGGTCCTCCTGTTTCTGATCCTCTGTGATCCTGTTTGTTTACCTTTCCTACCCAGTTAGTTCACTAAAACCACTTTCTGTTTCGCCAACACGCCTGCCCTGGAGTCCCTCATCCTTCAGATCATGGCATTTCAGGTCATCTCCCGCCTTGTGCTTCCTGGGAGAGGATCCAGGTTCACAGTGACCCTGTGCTGGATGAGCGGTTATGGGACTTAAATGTGCAAAGGAAGTTTAAGAGAAAAACAGCGGGACTGGCAACACAACCAGCATGTGCCTGTTCCTGTGGCATCACACCTGCAGCGCCCCCCCCCCCCCTCCTTGTGCCCATTTCTCCTGCTTCCAACACATCAGCTTCAAGATCTGACTGTTCACTTGCCTAATATATAGACAAGGTTCCATTGTAACGGCGGCGGTGGAAATTTTTGATGGCACAACATCGGCGACACCATGACAATAGGCAATTAACAATTAGGGCATGATGCAGACCTTGAATAAAAACAAGATCCTCAGCAAGGATAAGCAAATGCAAAGTACACTGATCAGCCATAACATTAAAACCACCTTCCTAATGTTACGTAGGTCCCTGTTATGCTGCCAAAATAGCTCTGACCCATCGAGGCATGGACTCCACAAGACCTCAGAAGGTGTCCCGTGGTATCTGGCACCAAGACGTTAGCAGCAGGACCATTAAGATGAGATTTGGGGCCTCCATGGTTCAGACTTGTTTGTCCACACTTCCCACAAATGCTCAATCGGATTGAGATCTGGGGAATCTGGAGGCCAAATCAACACCTAAAACTCTTTTTCATGTTCCTTAAACACCTTGAACTCTTTTTCATGTTCCCTAAACCCTAACCGTAAACATTTCCTGTAGTTTGGTGGGGCGCATGATCCTGCTGGAAGCACACAGCGCTCCGGACTGATACCCATGTCATGAAGGGGTGTAGTTGGTCTGCAACAATGTTTAGGTAGGTTGTACATGTCAAGGTAACATCCACATCAATCACAGGACCAACGGTCCCCCAGCAGAACATTGCCCAGAGCATCACACTGCCTGTCGGCTTGCCGTCTTCCCATAATGCATCCTGGTGCCCTCTCTTTCTCGATAAATGACGTACATGCACCTAGCCATCCACATGATCAGGGTTCCCACTCATCCTGGAACACCTGGAAAATAGTCAACCAATTTCCAGTGCTCACATATTCAAAATTTCATATGGCAATATTATTTGTTTGCTGAAATATTTTTCCAGGATACTTCAAGATTTTCCAGGACATTTTACTTTTTCTCTCAATTTCCATGTGTTTTCCATGATTGGAAAATTGGCTGACTATTTTCCAGGGCAAGTGGGAACCCTGATGATGTAACAGAAAACATGACTCTTTAGACCAGGTCACCTTCTTCCATTGTTCCATTGTCCAGTTCTGATGCTCACATGCCCATTGTAGGTGCTTTCAGCAGTGGACAGGGGTCAGCATTGGCATCCTGACTGGTCTGTGGCTACACAGCCCTATATGCAGCAAGCAATGATGCACTGTGTGTTCTGACATCTTTCTATGATAGCCACCACTAACATTTTCAGCAATTTGTGCTAAAGTAGCGCCCCTGTGGGATCGGACCAGACGGACCAGCCTTTGCTCCCCAAATGCATCAGTGAGCTTTGGGCACCCATGACCCCGTCGGCAATCCACTAGTTGGCCTTCTTTGGACCCCTTTTGGTAGGTATTGACAATTACATATCGGGAACACCCCACACAACCTGCTGTTTTGGAGATGCTCTGACCAAGTCATCTAACCATCACAATTTGGCCCTTATCAAAGCATATGCTTACCCATTTTTCCTGATTACAACATATCAGCTTCAAGATCTGACTGTTCACTTATCTAAAATATAGGTAAAGTGCCATCGTAACAAGATAATCAACGTTATTCACTTTACTCGTCAGTGGTTTTAATGATATGGCTTATCGGTGTATGTAATAAAACAAACACCTGTCCTATTCAGATTCACGGGAGTTCTACAGCCCAAGGACACAAGGCAGGGAACAACCCAGGATGGGACAGCAACCCAGTGCAGGGCACAGTCACTCACACACCATTCGGGAACTCCAGTTAACCTCAGTATGTTCTTGGGCTGCATGGGGAATATGGAGCAAAGCCACAACAACATGGGGAGAATATGAGAACCCCCCCCCCCCCCACACACACACACGGCAGAGACTTGAACCAAGGCAACAGTGATAACCACTGCACCCCCACTGCACCCCCACTGCACCCTTCACGTACTGTATAGTGCTTCATTGTTGTCAGAGATGATGCCAATGATGGTGGCATCATCTGTCTATCTTTTATTAAGCTATCCTATGATGTGAGCTTATTAGTGGACATGGACAAGGGACGCAGGGAGAGTGCAGAGCACGCAGGATTATTCTAGAGGTGTAATATCTGTTTTAAGGCATTGTGGCACTTTGCACAGTCGCAGAGAGTGCTTAAAGACAGCAGTAGACCTAGGAGGCACAGTGACTGAGCACAGCAGGGATTTATCTTGTCAGGACCAGAAGCATCCCATTGTTCAGCTTCCTAAAGACAGTGTGCACCTCTTCCACCGTGACGTTGAAACAATAAAAAAAAAAAAACAATATATATGCCGGAATGCAGGAATCAGAACATGTGCTGCTCAAATGAAGGATTGCAGCACTTCCTCAGTTATCCTGAGCTTCTTCACTGAAGATTTTTCTCTTTTACTCGTTTATGAAGCGACCAATTTAGACGCTGGACTCTGAGGGATTTAGGCGTACCTGCAACATGAGGCCTGTCTTCTAATGAAATTTGCTTCTGCATTCAAATATGACCGGGGAAAATAGGCTGCTTGTTCAGAGTCATGGCTGGGACACGTCCAACTGCACTAACCGGGTTCGTGGGTCAGGAGAAATGGGAAGGCAGGGGGACACAAACAGGACGAGTAGGAAAAAAAGGCATCTTTATGCTGGTTGAATCTGATCAGGGTTGAATTTGGCCACAGAGACCTCAGATCCATCTTGGCCTGGCTGGTTAGTACTAGGATTGGATGCTATTAAGGTAACACAGTATACTGAGGTATTCTGAAATCTAAGCAATAAAATTCACCGAGCTGGGTGGTGGTGATATGATTAGACACCTCGTTTGGCAAATTTATTGGAAGCGTTGGTTTTGAAAATACTGACAAAATACCATATACCGTGGTAAAATGTCTGGAAAGTATGACCGTATCAGAAATTAGGTACCACCTAAGCCTAGTTAGTACAACTCACATGTATATCTCCTGCTGCGGGGACGTGAGCCAAAGCTACCCAGCTCCTTCTCTGACTGTTAATGAAGCTCAGTTCTTTGTTAGTGTTTCTATGCATCCAGATCCAGCCAGACGTAGAATACTAAGGCACCGGAATGTGGTCTTGTGACGCATGGCCCCCTGCAACCTGTATTTTCAGTACTGGCATGTCAGGAACACCAGCACCTCGGCTAAAGTGGGGGAGGAGACTTTTACCAGGGTTTCTCTGAATGTATCACACCTCATGCAGCCATGAGAAGTAAATCAACCTGAATGGAAGTCAGAGTAAGATAAAGAGGAATAGAGGGAGTTGGTGCACGGAAAATTAGTTTGCATCGGTACATATTTGTGTAACAGACACGGACAGACATTTTCCATATTTTTCTTTTTAAAAATCACTCTAGTTTACTAGACAAAGGCATTTGATATCAGGGTGAATCTCCACACAGTTCAATGACTGTACAGGTAACATGTTACTATTACTGGGCCAGAGGTACATTCTGTTACCTATAGTTCTAGGATACATCTACCATTTGCTAGGGATAAATAATTCAGGACACGCATAATGATCGCCTGTCATGACGTTGTCCTGTCCAGGGGGCACCCTGCCGCTCATTTTGCTCTGCCAAGCTCATATTTATACCCATGTATACATGGGGACGATTTGGATCAAGTACATTTTCAGGCACATTTAGAATAATTAGGACAGTTAAGAGGCTTCAGGCTTCTTCCATTTGAATGTTCATATAGTGCCTTTATCCAAAGTGAATTAAAGATTATATTGATGATTATGGTATTATATCATCAGTAATTGTATGTAACTATATGCAATAAGGGAATGCATAATCTTGTGCAGCTTCACGGTTTTGTGTGAGGATTACATTCAGGAATTAAAAATAATTTTAAAATAAAAACAGAAATACACAGAAGAGTTGCGTTTGGTTTACAGTTGTGCCTGTTGCCTCCGGGATAGTCTCCGAACCACTGGTGACATGTAAATGTATGTACATAAGTGTGTAGACTTGTCTCAAATTGAAAATCTCACTTTAGCCAGCTGGCAAAAGTTGGCAACTCTGTGTACATTGCTCTATCTTATTTATTTTTTGTATTGCCTACAGTAACACCCAAATTTCCATTTGTGGGATAATTAAGTTTATCTTATCTTAGTTCAGGCTTGGTATTTCACTCAAGGGTACAACAGCAAACCTCAAGGCTGCTGCAAAAAATCTATGCTATGTAAATCTAAGACATTGGTAGCTGCCTATCCTACCGCCATAGCCTGTGGTTACATTTCTGGGGAGATGCGTGTCAGGCCACGAGGCTCCGCCGGACCTACGCCCTAAAGTATAAATCAGCCTTAAATCTGCAACCCTCACATTAATAAGAACTATATGGCAGACAACACAGCTGCCTTCCATGATTCTTACAGTATTCCTGGCTGAAGTGGTGCTCCATATTACGATGGCTACCTGTGCTTCAGAAGCACCAGATGTAATGCACCCACAGATTCCGTAATGGATTGTTCACAAAACTGCCACACATTTACGACTCCCTTCGAAAACAAACTATCTAGGTTGCAAGAAATGTCCATTGTACTAACACTTAACAGTGACAATAGCTACAAAAGCGCTGTCTCTTATTCTAAAAGCTTTAGATTGGAAGGTTACAAGCAGTTCTGTTATTGAAAATAACAGAGCTGCTATATAATCATATAGTGTCACATGTTTACAGTACACAACACTACACGTTTTCGTTTAGGAAAAGGCGATCACTCAGATGCATACGGCAGTACAAAGAAAGTCAAGTAAGCCTACCATGCATCGGAAAAGTAACACCTGTTTGCTTTTATCCCACCAGCCAGATAAATTCTTCTTCTAGCCGCACCATCTCAAAACCCTCTCGCACAGATGCGTTGTTAGGGCGGTGCAACCCGTGAGCCTGTTTCGGGCCAGACTCTGCTGTGGGCCCAGCTCACCGGGGGACACTTGCCTAGATAATGATAGGCTAAGTAATAAGTTATTAATAAATATATTTTCTTCATTGACTGCATGCAGCTACATTTCACCAGAGCACGTTATTTTGTGTACAATTCGGTACGTCATTTTCGGTTCGGTACGCACAATGAAATGAATGAATACATTTATTGACACGGGAAGAACCTAATTTTACAAGCAGAAGTTCCACATGAAAAACATACTAATTGTAGTTGTGAGTTGGTGATGGCTAAGGCAGGTTACAGCGAGCCAAATGTGGATGTTTCTCAATCCCAAGAACGCAAAGATTACAGCAAAACAGGTCTCCTACATCACCTCCCAATATGCATCCTTGACATCTGGGGCGGGGCAAGAAGGAAATTCGGGGATTTTACTGTCCTCCGGACTTCTGATCTTGAGTATTGGAAGTTGGAACTGGTCTTCGGCAACGGGAGATGTAACACGAGTGCCGGAGAATACGTCAAGTACGTATAATGAGATTCACGATTTCAGAAATTTTTGGTTTCCCAATAAAGTACATGAGCATTGGAGAGATGATAAGATACGTGTGTAGGACCGGAGCAAGGCAGAAACAGCCAATGCAAGTTAGTCTCCCCATGGCATTTAAGGCGTTTTTATCAGGGCTGAAAAATGATAGGGGTAAGTTATAGGGGTGTTTAACGGTACAGATATGCGGCCATACTGGGTAATAAAGAAAGCGCGATTTAGTTGATTGTGATTATAATATACAGTAATATATTTTTATTGTTTTACACGTGTCTTTTTACAATGTGTAAATAAGCGTCTCTTACGTTTTGTTATCCGGAAACATTCACGGGCGAGTTGGTTTTGAATTCTGGCTATTACAAATTGTGTTTATGTTTGCGGTTTTAATAGGGCTAATAAATAATTTAAAAACAGATAAACATTACACCTCAACAAAATATACACTGGAAATACACGTAAAATCCTATCAATCACATAACCTAGGCCAACAAAACCTGTGTGGCCACGTTGCCGTTTGGCGCTAACTAGTCCAGAAAGTTATTCTTCATCATAGCTGTACCTGTCTTACAATGACGGAGGAGCAGCAGGCAGTGACGTCCAGTAACCTACTTGGTTTATATGTTGGCGTCAACTGGACCCCCGAATAAGTTGGCTTGCCCTGGGCCCCGCCCCTACTAAGAGATGGGCATGCTCTCAAATAACCAAACCGACGGCTTAATTTACGTGATCTAATACGGACAGGAGTGCTTTAAATGAAAATATCTGCGCGGAGTGTTTTATATTAATTTACCTACTTGGAATGTTTTTTGTATATATCTCCGCTCGTTTTATGTAATATGTAGAAACCGTGCTTACCTTATACCCCATTCTAACGGTTTTTGTTATCCTCTCCTTAACTGTCAGTTGCTTTCGGATCAGTCATCTCGCATTAGTGATCACTTCCTTCCATGCAGACTAAAATAAAAAGTATCGCAGGAAAAACATCTATTACCATCTTCGACATTAACATTTAAGCAATTGTTTTGTACGCATATATCTATATAACAGAGAAGCTATGAATACCGTACTATAAGATTGGTAGTACGTACTGACATTGAAACTGAATTTGAAAGGTCATAATTCTTTAGACGGAGACAGATCTAGGTGATATACGAGTGATACATGAATGAACTGCCTTACCGTGCGAACTCTGCGGCAGTTTCTTCTCAGTTGTATGCAGTAATAATAACGACGGGGAATTTTTCAGGGCCGCTGCTGTATCACTATTCCGGCGACAGCTTGATAGACAGTGCTACGGAGTCCGGAGCGCTGCGGCAAAGCAGGTGAGATAGATACGCACCAGCACCGCACCAGCTGCGCAGTGGAGACCGCACCGAGGTCTGTATTTTACTGCAGAGTGGTAGCGCCGGGTGGGGGAGGAGGGAACGTTTGCTGTGTTACGTGTATTAATAAACCCTCCTAAGGCTGTAAAAACAATCACGACATCCCTTTTCAGTCCCAGTTCAACGGTAAAGCCTTCCATTTTTATCTTTTTATTTTAAAATTCAGTATTTTATTCTTTAACGTAATCCTCGCACACAAATAAAGCACTAAATGTCCATATGTGAATCGGTTTAATTCCTGGTATTTTTAATCCAGTATCTACAGGGCAAGATATATCGTAGGTCCAATGGCTAAAGACCACGCGCATACCCGGACGCTCCGATCACGTTATTTATCTGTCCGTTTTATTTCATTCAATTTGTTTATCGTAATGTTAGTATCTGCAGCACAGGGAAATCACTATAACATTTCCACAGTTGGACTTTTTTGTCAACTGCTGTGGTTTAATAGGGACTGTGACATAAATTTAGCGTGGCTTGGACTTTATAATAAGTCACAAAACACGTAAAATGTCTTCATTCCCTGACCGGGAATCGAACCCGGGCCGCGGCGGTGAGAGCGCCGAATCCTAACCACTAGACCACCAGGGAAGCTTGTCAACAATTTTCCCCAACAGTAAAATATGGATTCAGGTAGCTGTTTTATTATTGACGTATGTATTTTTGAAGGGATTAATTATATTTTGTATCACTGTTAGCCTCATCAAAATAATATTCATCAGGCAATTCTTAAACTTAAAAAACCTGAATAGGAGTTGCAATTTTTTATTACCAGGGAAATGCTATTCCTGACATTTATTTTGAGAAGACAGATTATATCGTTTCAGTTCTCTATATTTCAGGCATAATTAATGTTACATTAAAAACGTTCAAATCGTGGGTTAACTTTCTAATGATGCGCTCTAATTTATAATTAATCACAATAAACCATGCGATTAACTATTTGCTGTTTCCCATGGTCTCAGAGCACTAATTAAATTATAAAATTGATTATTGGTTTAGTTTATAACTATTACTTTAGGGATATCCTAACCATGGTGAACAACGAAAGACCTCGTGGCG
The DNA here is from genome assembly GCF_048594095.1 of Paramormyrops kingsleyae. NCBI lineage: Eukaryota > Metazoa > Chordata > Actinopteri > Osteoglossiformes > Mormyridae > Paramormyrops > Paramormyrops kingsleyae. The sequence continues at coordinate 5,355,681 of NC_132814.1, read as the reverse complement.
CAACGGTAGCGCGTCTGACTCCAGATCAGAAGGTTGCGTGTTCAAATCACGTCGGGGTCATACTTTTGTTTTCTCAAAGATTCAGTAAATTGGTAAGGACATTATGTTCGCTACTGTCACGCTAATGTATTCTCTTAGACGTACTGAATACAGAACATGACTGAAAGAAGGCACAGTAGCATTTCAAGTTAAACTATTTAGTGGTGTCTCTAAACATTTATTATAAGAACGAACCCTTGAACCCTTGCAGCTGTAATCATATTGTACACAATGCAGATATTTCCTCCACAACATACATAGCATTAAATGGATTTGTTCAGTCCTCACCTCCTCTATTATCGTCGTATGACAAAGACACCTAGCTGTTACTATGATTATCTCACTGACAAGGAACTATTTATAATTTTCTAATTGCACGTATAATTTGAGTGCCTTAGTTCTGCATTACCTCCCTTCTGTGATTTGAAGACTTTCCTGCACAGAACCAAAAGAAATAATCTACATGTCTGCTGGTGAATTAAAAATTCTTCACTAGGCACAAGATAGATAGACTTCTGTTTCTGTGTGTCCCAGTGAATGTTACGTGATGGAAAACCAGAAATAAAGGCATTCTTTCACAGCACTCAGTAACAAACAAGTTTGCTATTGCCTGACTTTGGCAGTCCAGACTGCGTTTCCATGGAAGCGGACTTGGCCAGGTGTCGGGCCAGGCAGTTGGATTTCCCAAGAGGGTGCACAAAGGGAATCATGGGTAAACTACGTTATGGCTTGCTTGACCATTTCTTACCCTGTCTTGAAAAATCAAGGACAGTCAGGACATACAGTAAGAGGCGGGCTGAGACAGCACTATCAAAATAAATATTGAGGGCATGAGAAGCCCAATACTAGGCAGAAAACAGGCACCGTAAGTCATTAGTGGCAGTTGGTAGCACTGCTGAGAGTAGCAGCTGTACACAAGTATGAGGGTGAGGATTACAGACACTCAACACTACAACACTCCATACCGAAGGCTTAACATTAAGTCAGCGGCTCACATGCTTCACTGACTATGACCTACTATTAAACAGAGAAGAAAAAAACGCACAAGGTTGGAACACAAATTGACACTGTACATGCATCTGAGGAATGCCTGTTTGAGGAGAAGTCTATGTCAATGTTGGGGTTGTTCCATTTCTCAGTACACTGTAGTCCCCCACAGCATTAATAGCATAATAAAATTATAAATTAGAATATCTTCATTCCCATTATACACAAACAAAACTCTATACATTCCGCATCAAAATAGAATAAAAGATAGATAATAGGCTAGATGGATTAGATAGTCAAGCGACTTTTACTGTGATATCATCTATACACGGCAGTAGAGTCTTATGAAATTTCGTTCCCCAGGACCATAGTGCAATGTAGAACATGAATGAATAGACAGACAGCTAGAGACAGACAGCCAGACAGACAGCTAGAGACAGACAGATAGATAGATAGATAGATAGATAGATCAAATAAACTGAAGTGCACTAGTGATCTCTTGAAACATACTTTATCTCAGATTACTGTTGACTGGAAACCAGCAAAGCTGCCAATATACTGAAACAGGCACCAATAGAGCTCCCAGATGAAATCTCCTGTGGGTGGAATTACATTAACCAGCTGTAAGAGGGAATTATTAACACAGTGCGCAACCTATGACCTCAACCTGCCAAAGAGCTTTATTAAAGGAGATGACCTTGTTTGGCTCCATTAGATGGTGATGGACAGTTGACTCATCTTATTGGTTAAAACATTAAGAGCTTAAAGGAGCCACTGAGTGTCTCTGAAAAAGCTTTGTGACTTGGGGTCATCAGAGGCAGAGCTGCAGGCAGGAGAGTTTGGTCTGGAGAAGGCTGGCAAGAGGAGAGGGAGTGGAGAAGAGGCAGCTGAGAGGGGACAGGAGGAACTCTGTCAATGAGCAGAGGACAACTACAGCCAGGAAATAAGAGTGATTTAACTACTATCATTAAACCAGTTTTAAAAAAGAAAAAAAAATGCTGATGACCATTAAAATGAGGCAGGTGCTTCAGTGCCAAAATTTCCTGAAAAAACAATCCATGCATTATTTGGTATACAAGAACACTGAAAATCAACTGCAGCAAAGAATACATAGCGTAGCCCTGGGGCTGCTTATGGCCACGGACCAATGATAAGCACCTTTCTGCAACAGTTTAGTATGTGATGGATATGTGCTGTAGTAAGTTCAGTGCAGAAACTGGGGCACAGGGACCTTAGTGTAGCAGTAAGAGTGTGTGGGAGCAGAAACAATATGACAAGAGCTCTAGAGAGATCATTTTTAGCATCAGACCCCAGGGGACTTGCTGGTCTTTTCTGTAAAAGCAGGGTTAAACAGACAGTTGTAGTCCATGGGGATTTCCTGCTTGTACTTCTGATTTGAATGAATGAATATCTTCATAGTCATCGCACATGTACTGGTGCCACTGCACATTGCAACAAGATTAAGTTTGCAACTTTACTACACAATGTTATAAAACACAATAAGTTAAATAAAAATAGAACAAATAAGATAAGATAAAGTACTTTAAAAAGTCACCAAATCCAATACAATTTTGCAAACGAGTAACTAAATAACCACATTATAAAGCAGTGTGTACAGTGTAAACGGTATAAACAGCATGTAGCAGTAGAGATGTGACCAGCAGCTGGAAAGCTCGAGTCTGGCAGTAGATGTGCAAAACAGTGCTGCAAAACCAACAAACAGTATAAACCTAAGCAGTGAGGAGAGTCAGGCTGTGGCCAAGGAATTTGAAATTCACCTAGTTTAATTCAATAAAAGTGATGTATTTGTGCAGACTACATTAATTATATTTCATGATATATATTTAGCTATATTTGTACTTGAGCTGGTCATTTTTGGGCATGGAGGCTTGTTTTGCGGTTGTACATTTTTCATCACTGTGCATGTTCTTGTTTTCAAACAATGTGCAGGTCAAATTTGGCAGATACAGTTCAGGACACTCCCTGCTTTGTGTGGAGTGTTGGAAGCTGCACCAGGGCAAAGGGGAAGACAAGCAATCTGAGAGGGCGGCATCAGCATGGGTGATTTTTCCCAGGGGGTGAGAAGTGTGAAAGAGCCAGTCAGCCATTCATTACAGGTCAGGCTAAACTGAGCTACACATGTAAATTTGGGGAGAATGAATAAATACATTTACAATTAATTACTATTACACACTGAAATGACCACACAATCCACATTTTCAAATATAACTTTACTATATCATTTAATTATTTTGAACTTAAAGGAGCCCTATTATGCTTTCCAGTTTTCCCTTTCCATTAGTTTGTGGCCTAATGGTTGCTGGGTTGGTTCCCTGAGCAGCAAGGTACCGCCTCTGGGCGCTAAAAATAGTTGTGCACTCTTGTGTCACATATGGGTTAAAGGCAGAGGACACATTTCATTGTTTTTTGTGTCAACAATAACAATTATTCACTCTGCAATGTCTTATTATTCACTCTGCAAAGGCCTAAATTACACGCCAAAGGGAGTAACTCTCACCACATAAACCATTCTAATCTAATCTTCTCTGAAACTCCTCGTTGGAATTCCAGACATTACTTCCAGGACTTGGTAAGGTCACGAAATGACACAATCCTTATTGGCCACCTACCTAGAAGGATTTGAAGTGGGCAGAATGTGTAGGGGAAGCTGACCTATCAGACCACACTGGGCTCATCGTGGGTGGGGCTTAAAGCTCTAAGAAAACGTTATAGATCAGGGCTCTTCAAATCTGGACCTCGATTCCAAATCTGGGCAGTGTTTTCAGTTCTCCCAGGTAGTTAGTTTTATAATAAATGATTCTGATTGGCCAGAGGCTTCACACCTGGCTCACAGGTAAAGGAAGGCTGGAAAATCAGCAGTGCTCGGACCTTGAGGACCATGATATGAATAGCCCTGTTATAGCCAGAGCGAACAGAGATGACCAGTCATTGAAAAACATGTGTTCTTGGAACATTGAAGCATGTAAATCTATTCTAGTAGTCCCTAAAAATAAAATTATGAATCGTGAAAATTAGCATAATAGGGACATTTTAATGTTCAAATAGCATTTTATTTGACCATTAGGGGGTGCAATCATCAACAACCCCTAGGCCTGGGCCACCACATGTACTTGGGCCATCACCGACCCAAACCTCTCCTCAGGGACACTTCAGCCATTCCATATATTCATTAATTTATACTGCACCACTAGCTCAATTAATTAATTCACTTAATCAGTTCAATAACTAAGTGAGGTATTGATTAGCCATATGAGGTGCACTCATGGTCAAGTCAACAAATACATGGGTGTATTGGATGATTGTTGCAAATACTGGGGTGACTTTAGGAGAGGTTTTGAAATGGCTAAGCTGACACACTTTGACAGACATAATATCATAGTTTGACACCAATATGCATTTAAGCATCACTGCATTATGGGTAAATTTCATCATCACGTTTACCAGCAGAGGTGTGGACATTGGCATCACATAACAGCAAAACTTCCTCAGAACACTGTAGCTAAGGGCAACCAGGGATGCCTGGGCCAAAGCGGATCAAGGCTCCCGGGGGGGGGGAACAAAGGAAAGGAAACTCTGTATCGAGCAGCTCTCGAGGGACACCTAGTTCTCTAGTCATTTTCTGTCGAGCACAGTCACATGAGACAGAAGCCAAATGAAAGCCCAGGCTATCAGACCGATAACCATGCTACACAAAGCGGACACACTGATAAAAATGGCCGACCGTGTTGTGATTTGGGTGGGTTGTCTTCTAAGCTACACAGCTTGATAGTGCAGACAGACAGACTAGGGGATTAGGCTCAGTGGTAGGGAGGGGCTTTGGGCAGAGCTGTTGTGAATGTGTGGTGGATTATTCTGTTCTCTCAGCTCTGCTACACAGATATAGTACAGAATTAGAAAGCTGCACCTGGCCACTGCGGGGTAGGCGCAGCAGAGGCAGCCCGGATATGGTGAGGGAGCGTTATTTACCACTATTTACATGTTTCAGATGCTCTCTACTTATACAGCAGGAGCTAATTTATGCTTGGGAGACACCAAGGCCACATAGTTTATTATGAAGGTTTTATCTATAAACAATATTACGTTTCACTGTAATGGCACTGAAATGAATCAGTTCGATTTTTCCACATATTGACATCTTTTATTTAATTTCCTGCTGATAAATTGCCACAGAGCACTTTCCGAGCATTTGCATTTATACAAAAATCTGATGAATTTATACCAGATACCACATTTCAAGTGGAAAATCTTGCTTTGTAGGAGAAATCAGGGCGTTGTGTTTTCTGGACAAGAAGACTGTAGTAAGTGCTGTACATCCATCTTTTATAAACAATAATCCTAATCACAGGTGGCCCAGGGGGGTATTCCATGAAAGTAGCTAAAGAAAGGCAGACTTTCCCTTAATCCTGCTTTGTGGAATACCCCCCAGGAGCCTATACTAGGTAGTAGTAGTAATAATAATAATAATAATAGATACTTTATTGATCCCCAGGGGGAAATTCTCTTTACACCTCCCCCCAACTTACTCTCTGTAGGTGAGAGCATGCGGTCCGCGAAGGGCAGCAGCGCCCAGGGAGCTGGGGGTTAAGGGCCTTGCAGACAGGCCAAGGTCAAGCTTGAATCAGCAACCTGCTGATCATGGACACAGAGGCTGAGCACACTGAGCCACGTGAAAGAATAGACCACAAAGATGAGGTACACTCTGCCATGTCTGCACAGCCTCACCAAAACCTCCTAAGCAGGCCGGGGCAAAAGGTCTCCTGCAAAATAAAGATTGATTTTTGCAAAGTTCACCTGCTGGAAATATATTTTATTTACTAGAAAGTGTAATTAAGCACGTGTACTGTAAACACCTGCGTGACAGAAAACACGGAACATTACAGGACATTCCTTCTGTTTGGAGTATTGTTCAGGATGCCAGTGTACATTTCTCTTCTGTATAATCAGATAAGACGAGAGAAACGTAAGATAATAAATACAACCGCTTGGTTAAGGCACATGACTGGGCTTGTTATATTTTAACGGATCAGAACTATGTAGATCATATCACTGTAATGCATTCTTAATGTCATTTTCTGTATTTGATGACAGAACGTAAAACTTTTACTGTGCAACACCTTTGAGTTTGATTGGCTATGAATCGTGGTTTTAAAAGTTTAGGAGGGGGCGGGCGTTTCATACATAACCTACCTGCTGGAATCCTTTACTGAGGATTCCAGGAAGATATCACATTTTGTTGCACGACATGCATCAGCAGCTTTGTAACTAAAATCAAAGGTATAGAGGTATAAAGACCTACAGTTCGGTGAAATTTCATTTACACTTTGAAGCTTTTAGGTGGCTCAGAGATCCAGCAGAGTCTGGAGATAGTTTCAAGGGCATATTCAAAGACTGCGATCGGATCCCGGCACAATATGACAGGCCAGGAGGTAACGCGACTTTATCTTTACCTGGTGCGCGCGATTTGCCTTCTAGTTAAGTATCCGAAATATTCATATAGAGTCATATTACATATTGCTCACTGTTATTTAAGCTGTCGTTTATGTGGATAATGTTGCGGTTTGGGATTATAACACAAACAGGGAAACAAGCTGTGGGGCGGGAGATTTGCTGGTAGCACTGACCCGATCATGGAGAAGTTCAACGCCTCCATCAGTTACGACCAGCGCATGTGGGACGCAGATATCCGAGGAAGCAAGGGGTACGTGAAGGCACTGCAGAAAGCCGGGTTGGTCAGCCAAGAGGAGATGGAGAAGATAGTGCAGGGCTTGGACAAGGTGAGCGCTCGGAAGAGTTTCATAGCACATGTCGGTCATAAAATTAACTACAGATTTCCGCTTAAAGGTAGTAAATGCTGCTTATTATAACGAATACATATGTTGACTTAATAAACCGGGACTTTCAGCGCTAAATCATAACCAAAAAATAGCTCAAAAACAAAAAATGAGCAGTAGAGTAAAGCCCTTCTGATAATCACAGCACTGAACAGTGGGCGTCGCCCGAGACGCTCTACCGGGTTTGGTCTCCATGTTGATGTACCTGTTTGTCTACTGGCTGTTTTGCGGTTTTTCTAGGCACAGTCATTTTGTGAAAAAGGTGGGGGGAGGGTCGATTTAACTAGATTGCTTGATTACAACTGTGTCAGAAGCACGTGGTGTAAATTTCTTCGTCAGCAAAACACTGTACCGGCAAACATTAAATGTAATGGCAGGGTTGCAAGCTTTGGTCAATTGAGATTTTCAATTCGAGGCAAGTCTGCACACGTATTTACATGCATGTAGCAGTTACATTACCTTGTAAATAGTCTGTAGGGTTTGCAAACAACCCCAACGCTTTTGATGTAGCTAATTTTAGGTTTATAATGGAATAATATAGATTTGCCGTAAGATTTCTTAAGTGCACGTGAGAGTCTGAAAGCAGGAGTCACGACAGATGTGTGAGAGTCGGCCACCCTATACGCTTTTGTTATCAGTATCAGCCAAATGGGCCAAAGCAGTTACAGATCTACACCTATTTTTGCATATGCAGCGGCACTACCTCCATCTCTCCATCTTTTCATTAAAGTATTTCACCCACGGATCAATAAAGTATATCATCCCAGCCAGTGCCATGTAAATGTACTGAGTGCATTTACACATGTTGATATGCCTAACACAAGCTACATTCTCAAATATAACTTTACAATATAATGGCATGTTATTGAATTTCCATCCATTACAAAATAATGGCATGTTATTGAATTTCCATCCATTACAATATAATGGCCTGTTATTGAATTTCCATCCATTTTCTGAAACTGAATATCCTATTTGGGGTCATGGGGGGTCTGGAGCCTATCAGGAGTGGCTACAGGCACAAGGCTAGGAATAACCCAGGATGGGGCACCAGCCCATTGCAGGACACACTCACACCTACAGGCAATTTGATAACTCCAGTCTACCACAGTATTTGGATTGTGTGGGGGAGGGGGTGGGGGGGGGAACTAGAGTACCCAGAAGAAACCCAACGATGACATGGGGAGAACATGCAAATGCCAAACACATGGAACCCCAGTAGAGATTTGAACTTATGTCCCAGCAGTGGGAGGCAACAGTGTTAACCACTGCACCACCGGGCTGTTCTGTTGTTAAGTTTAGTAGGTTCAAATAGCATTTTCATCTGACCAGTAGGGGGCGCAACCTCTGCACCCCCCAGTAAAATTAGTTATGGGGTGAAACATATCCTAGGCATCATACGCAGATACACACTGGTACACACGATATGGGCAATTAGGGGATTCCAGTTATCCTCACTGCGTGTCTTTGGGCAAGAAAACTGGAGTTCCCGGAGGAGCTCATTTGACTTAGAGAGCATGCAAACTTGAATGAAAAATGGACACAGGATCCCATACTCCCAGTCCTGGAGCTGTGAGATAATGGGGCTTCGCAGTGAGCTACTGGCTATGCTACCTGTTAAGCATAAATCAAACAGGGTCTGCCATGCTGGTTCATCTTTGGGCTCTTATGCAAATAAGGCGCAATGTTTTTGTTCTTATTGTCTTTCTGTTTCGCTGAGCCTGCAGATTTCTGGCGAGTGGGCAGCAGGAACCTTCGCGATCCAGCCCTTTGACGAGGACATTCACACAGCCAATGAGAGACGGCTAAAGGTTAGGGTCACCACTGGGGGACTTATTTATGCTGACGTCCCAATGGAACCATCCACTTAATAACGTCTGAGCAGAACAGCTTCGGTATGCAGTCGATCCTTCCACATCACAGGGGTTAGGCCTCCTCCATCTGGAAAAGCCCTGTAAACATTTTTGGTCCCCCTTGGCAAGAAAATCGAAAAGATACAAGAAGAGCAAGATACAGATAACACTGCGAGATAGAAGCGATTCCTGTGACACTGGGGGCCCTAGGCAGCAAACTCCATGGGGCCCTCCAATGCACCCCCCCAACAGGCTAAAATCTATCACCATTATTTTAGCATGAAGTCTAAATCAAAGATATCAACAAAGTGAATTTAATAAACACAATTCCTTTCTTTTCAATTTACTGTGAAAAACAAAATACACAAATATAGCAGATTTGTTGTTGCAGTGTACTATGTAATCAGCCCAGCTCGAGGGTCCCGGCTAGTGTCATGCCTCGCCTGTCCTGTCCTTACGCCTCTGGCTAGATATCACATGAGAGGCTATCAGGAACATGACTGGGGTTCCCCAAACCAGGACTGAACATGTATTTTATGTATTTGTGAGTCATCTTTTTGTGCATCATCTTATGGCCTTGTCATGCCGTCTGCAGCTTTTGCAAAATTCCCCCAAAAATTCCTGTTTAATGTCTTATGCTGACCCTGTGCTGTACGAAAACTGTGACAGGCAAAGTTGCGATGCAGAAGGGTCGACTGTATTCTTCCACTTTTACTTTTGGGATTCCCTCGCTACAGCCGTTCCTAAGTTAACTGTTTAACGTCCGTTTCTCGTCCTGATTGTTAGGAGCTGATAGGAGACGCGGCTGGGAAGCTCCACACTGGCCGGAGCAGGAATGATCAGGTCTGGTCACCGCTGTGCTGGTCGTCACATAAATACCTCCCATGCAATACCAGTGAAAATGACACTGGGCAGACCCAGTGGTCTGTTCTCTGCCGTGTGGTAATTCCAGCCCCGCATTCTGATTGGCTTGGCAGGTGGTGACTGACATGAGGATATGGCTGCGTGATGCAATCTCAACTCTGAAGGGTGACATAATGCAGCTCATTAGCACCATGGTGGAGCGGGCTGCAGCGTAAGAGACACAACGTGCAGAAATACACTGTAGAAAAGTACTGGGACACCCAGAGTAATTACTGGCCACATAAACCACACCCATTGCTAACATGCAGGCGTAGAACTTATATAACCTGTTAATTCCTCGTTAGTATAGTGGTGAGTATCCCTGCCTATCACGTGGGAGACTGGGGTTCGATTCCCCAATGGGGAGAGCTTAGGGTTGTTTTGGGGTTAGGGAAGCGCACTTGTAAATGAAAGATTGTACTACTGAAGTACCTTTAAGCAAGGTCCCTTCTATGTCACATATGGGTTAAATGCAGAGGACACATTTCATTGTTGTGTGCTGTGGTGTGTCAACACTGATCACCAAAATAATTAAGCATAGAGCCATCAAACAATGGCAGCAGAATGGGTGGTCAGATAGAACAGGTTAGTCAGCCTAGTACTGTCATGGGTCAGCAGTGGACACCTTTCCAGCAAGTCAGTATTCCACCTATCTATCCTGCTAGAGCTGCCCTGGTGAAGTAATTGTGATGTGGAAACATCTGGGAGCAAGTTAAGCTGCAAAGTGGTGGCCGCACCCTGAAGCAATATTCTGATGTCTAATGGACAGAATATGCCTTCCCAGAACTGTATATTGACTTAGTCAGCTTTATATTAATACCCTTTGATTCAGAGTGAGATGTTGGACAAGTTGGTACCACAATACGTTTCTCTGTATAGTGTACATATACAAGTCTACCAGTGAGAAAAATCAGTTGTGAAAGCCTCCATAGCTCTGTGGTGGTATTATTAAAATTTCCCAGTAAAATACTTTCTCTAAAATCTAATTTGACCGGTTCCATTCAATCAACAAATCTCTTGGCCCACAGAGAGATCAACATCCTGTTTCCTGGTTATACCCACATGCAGAGGGCCCAACCAATCAGGTGGAGCCACTGGATTCTCAGGTTGGCTGCTACTTCCTCACTGTTACGGCTCACAGCCTGGCTGACTAGAAACACAGCCTGCCTAGCCTTTCAGACAACATGCTGCAGCCCTGTGTGTTACACCAGCAAGCTTTTTCCACGTTTAATAATCAGACAATAGCACCTGTTTGCATCCAGTGATGTTTCTACTGCACTGTCAGAAAAAAGTACCTGTGATGGTATAATAACTTATCACTGGGGCTGTACCCTCTAGGGTCTGCCAGTTGTACCCTAGCTGTAGGTACTTTAATCTACTTTAAGGTACATAAATGGACTGAGGAACATTTTTGTACCATTGGAGGTACATTGATGTTGTTTGTACATTGAGGAATAAAACTGTACCAGGGCTGTACCCTTTCTTCTGACAGTGTGCTGGTGTTGGTTCTGTGCGCACTATACCTGAGAGACACTGCATTGTTCCAGTTTGTTTTCTATTAGGCAGGATAGCAGTCTTAATCTGAGCGTGTCATAGCATGTTCATGTTTAGTTGATTATTTAGATCCATTTCTCCCCCCACGCAGCCATGCAGTTGCCCTCAGCAGAGACACGGATCACCTGGTGGAGATTCGAAGACGGGTGAACGTCTTACCCTTAGGAAGGTATCTGGTAGACTGGGCTGTTGGTGGAATTGCGATGAAGGACTCAGATTTGTAACAGATTAAACCTGATTGAGTTCGGTAAAATATCTGGCTATTCTGATATAAATTAGTAACATCAATTAAGCAACAAGACAATTAAATTTTTTTTTACAAAAATGCATGGGCAGTCTATTTTCTGTTTCCAGAGCTTTGCTTTCCTCCTACTGTGGAATTGATTAAATAGTGTTTAACAATTAATAATGATTGACTGTGGCTATGAGTGGCAAATGTTTATAAGAAATGTCTGGACAAATTTCTTGTGGCGCTTTGTGGCACCCTGAACATTTATTCTGGCTTCACATTTTGTGTTCCAGTGGTGCCATTGCTGGCAACCCATTTAACATTGACCGGGAGCTCCTTCGTAAAGGTAGGCCTCCATCACACAGCCATGCAGGATTCTCCTGTGCAAGTGGTTCACACCAAAACAAACCGGTTGTTGTAGCTGTCATTGTCACTGCAGTCAGTAGGCACCCTCTACTGGTCGGTCTTTCCTTCTACAGAGCTGTCCTTTGATGACGTCAGTATAAACAGCATGGATGCTATTGGACAGAGAGATTTTGTGGGTAAGTCAGCTAATTTACATATTAATTCACTTAGACTTGTATAGTAAAAATGTACATTTGGAGTAGACCCTGTATTTTTATAATTTTCAGAATCCATTAAGAAATTAAGGATTACAGCCTGGGAAGGGAATTGGAGACCTTTACTGTAAATGTGGTGTACAAATGTTGTTTAAAAGGTAAACATGTAGATCATACAGTTAGGGCTGCATGGTGACTGCACAGCTGCATGTAGGCCACACAGTTAGGACTGCATGGTGACTGCACAGCTGTATGTAGACCACACAGTTAGGACTGCATGGTGACTGCACAGCTGCATGTAGACCATACAGTTAGGGCTGCATGGTGACTGCACAGCTGCATGTAGACCATACAGTTAGGGCTGCATGGTGACTGCACAGCTGCATGTAGACCATACAGTTAGGACTGCATGGTGACTGCACAGCTGTATGTAGACCACACAGTTAGGACTGCATGGTGACTGCACAGCTGCATGTAGACCATACAGTTAGGGCTGCATGGTGACTGCACACCTGCATGTAGACCACACAGTTAGGACTGCATGGTGACTGCACAGCTGTATGTAGGCCACACAGTTAGGACTGCATGGTGACTGCACAGCTGTATGTAGGCCACACAGTTAGGACTGCATGGTGACTGCACAGCTGCATGTAGACCATACAGTTAGGGCTGCATGGTGACTGCACACCTGCATGTAGACCATACAGTTAGGACTGCATGGTGACTGCACAGCTGCATGTAGGCCACACATTTAGGGCTGCATGGTGTCTGCACACCTGCATGTAGACCATACAGTTAGGGCTGCATGGTGACTGCACAGCTGCATGTAGACCATACAGTTAGGGCTGCATGGTGACTGCACAGCTGTATGTAGACCATACAGTTAGGGCTGCATGGTGACTGCACAGCTGCATGTAGACCATACAGTTAGGGCTGCATGGTGATTGCACAGCTGCATGTAGACCATACAGTTAGGGCTGCATGGTGACTGCACAGCTGTATGTAGACCACACAGTTAGGGCTGCATGGTGTTCAGATAAGAAAAATACTGGAAACTTACAGCATGTATATATTGTATCATATATTATATCATAGATTTTCATACAAATGATAATGGAAGATTCTCCTAGTCATATCACATGGTGACTATTTTTAATTCACAAATAAAGATATATACCATTATGTTTACCTTCTGTATTAGCATGAATTTTACAAATAATAAGTTGCAACATATAAAATACATCCGTTTGTATTTGTGTGTATTTATGTATATAATTCCATAATATAAAGTATGTATGCCCTTCTCTACAGCTGAATTTCTGTTCTGGGCCTCTCTGTGTCTGACACACTTGAGCAAGATGTCCGAGGATCTCATTTTGTACACCACAAAGGAATTTTCCTTCGTCAGCCTCTCTGATGCCTACAGGTGAGGGTACTGACAGCATGTGGAGGAGAATGGTGAATGCTGACCTCCTGCTGAAAAGCATGGTAATGTTACACTGAAGGAGAGTATGATGACTGATACCACCGTGATGGAGAGTGTGGTGACTGATACCACAATGATTGCGAGTGTGGTGACTGATATCACCGTAATGGCGAGTGTGGTGACTGATACCACAATGATTGAGAGTGTGGTGACTGATACCACAATGATTGAGAGTGTGGTGACTGATACCACCATGATTGAGAGTGTGGTGACTGATACCACAATGATTGAGAGTGTGGTGACTGATACCACAATGATTGAGAGTGTGGTGACTGATATCACCGTAATGGAGAGTGTGGTGACTGATACCACAATGATTGAGAGTGTGGTGACTGATACCACAATGATTGAGAGTGTGGTGAGTGATATCACCGTAATGGAGAGTGTGGTGACTGATACCACAATGATTGAGAGTGTGGTGACTGATACCACAATGATTGAGAGTGTGGTGACTGATACCACCGTGACTGAGAGTGTGGTGACTGATACCACTGTGATGGAGAGTGTGGTGACTGATATCACCATGATGTTGACAATAAAAACCTTTTGTCAAAGAGTACAATAGCTCTCGTATCCATGGTTTCAGTTATCTGTAGTTTACTGCTGTCTGAAAAAAATTGTAAAATGTCTAACAGTATGTTCCTTTGTCCTTTGATTGGTATATTTAGCATGATTTTTATTACTCCATCTTCCCTTGATACATGACATAATTCCATTGCTGTACTGTCCGAATCCTGAATATGTCGAAATCCCTTTCATTTGAGAGTATAGTACTGTATAATAATATAAAATGTATTTTATTATTACTGTATGTCAGTAATGTACATGTAATTTATCAATTACCTCACATAAATACATGAAAATCACATATATATGGAGTCTGCGGATGGTTCAGTATTATCCATGGTTTCAGCTATCTGCAGTAGGTCTTGGATGACCTGCAGATACAGAGAGATTGCTGTATAGTAGTGATGGACAAACCAATGTTTCATGAGCCATTTTCTGACCCTACTAGATGGTGCTCTTGGTTTGCTTTGAGCATGCTTCATGCCCTCTCTTGAACAGAGAGCACCATCTAGTGGGGTCAAAAATACAGCAAATGGTTCATGAAGCATCAGTTTGTCCATCACTACTGTATAGTAATTTTACCTTGATGGTAGTAACAGTGAGATGTTTTGGACACTGTCTTCACAGTGACAGTAATGACTGTGTTTTGGGCTGAGCAGCACCGGCAGCAGCCTAATGCCCCAGAAGAAGAACGCAGACAGCCTGGAACTGATACGCAGCAAATCGGGACGAGTGTTTGGTCGGGTGAGCCACTCATAGTTAAAGTAAGCCGATTAAGACATATCTTGTCATTCTGAGCTCTTTTGCAGTGTCTTCTTCCCATCTTTGCCCTAGTGTGCTGGATTTCTGATGACCCTGAAAGGACTCCCCAGCACGTACAACAAAGACCTGCAGGTAAGGCCCATGTCCAAGCTGACTCTGACTTGACACATCCAAGTTCCACCCTGAATGACAAAGCAGTCATTCTCTTCCTCTAATTGACTCCAGGAGGATAAAGAAGCGATGTTTGACTGCTATGACACGCTGCATGACGTCTTCCAGGTGGCCATGGGGGTCATTTCCACACTGACAGTGAGTGACCGCATCCATGCCAAAAACACTTCAGCATGTGTTCTTGATTGTTTCGTCTCTTACAACGAAAAGCTGATGCCAGAGGTGACAAAAAGAAATGTGTGTCAAACAACAGCAGTGAAGGTGTCTTACTGTCCCTCGCAGATTAATCCCACAGTAATGGAGGCAGCTTTGAGTCCTGATATGCTGGCTACTGATCTGGCCTATTACCTTGTCAGAAAAGGGGTGAGTGCAGCCTATCTTTGGCTTGTCCCCTGTGCCTGTACTGTCTCATTTGTTTTTCTGTCTGTTGTCATATACTGTAGGTGCCATTCAGAGATGCCCATGGCTGCTCTGGGAAAGCAATTTCCCTGGCTGAGTCCAAGAATATTCCCGTTAACCAGCTGACTCTGGAAGACCTCCGTACAGTCAGGTGAGAGGGACGAGTGCTCACCATTCATTGATGGAAGATTCACTCCAAGGAATCAGTCTTCTAGATGCATTAACTACTCTCGCCTGTGAGTGTGTATTTTTGCATGCCTGCTTCCTCCCTATCCCGGTAGCCAATCTTTTCTGTATGTGCAGCCCTCTGTTTGACAGCGACGTATCTGTGGTGTGGGACTACACCAGCAGCGTGGAACAGTACAGCGCCCCCGGAGGCACTGCCCGGAGCAGCGTTTCTGCCCAGATTCAGCATCTTCGCGACTGGATGAAAGCAAGCGGGAACTAAGCTATCCACTCCCATGCCCTCTCAAAACCATTTCATTGTGTGCCCCGAGGGGGGATGACAAACAAGCATATCCTCCTGAGACCCAAGGGAAAAAGTGTCCTTCAATTATAGGTTATTTGTCTTTGGAGGAAATAACACATCTTACAATTGAGATTTTTTTCAAATGTATTTTTATTTTTAATTTCACAGCATGTCTTCTTTAGTGTACAACAGGAATAAATGTTTCCTTACATCAGTGAAAAGATAGATGCAAAAACAACAACTACAATGGACATAAATGAATGGGTGGGGTCTCAGGAGGATATATAATATAAAAAACTATTCATGACTTAAGTCAATAGATACATATTTGTTCTGGGGAGCTAAAAAAAAAAAAAAAAAGCCCCCCCCCCAAAAAAATAGGCCTAATGACACCTCTGGGGTGCCTCATTTCTCAATTAGTTATACATTCACTGTATTTACTTTTCTGAAAAGTGTACAACAACAAAAGCAAAATAGCTTCTATTATTATTATTTTTTTTAAATCACTTATGTTCTGCTGTTTAAATAAATGACCACTAGGTGGCGGCAAATATACTTTTTTCGTGACCTGTTAAGCAGGCAAATCAGGACCAGACACAAAATCAACATACAAAAAACTATGAAATGTACATCACATTATTAAAGACCAGTCTGCCTTGAGCCCAAGTAGATGGGAGGCATTTTCATAATGGGGAACTTTATAATGTATAACATTTGTGACCTAAAGAAATCCTCAGTCCTGAAAACTAAAAAAGGAAGGAGAACAAGTATAACAGGTCAAACGTGACAGAAATGTCTGTGCAGTGCGCTGGTGGGTGCAGGCGTGTTAGCGTAAACAAACAATGGGGGTTTGTGATGAGTCACAGCATCGCTGTCCTCAGCAGTACAGCTATTATCCCCTAAATAATGTGAGCGCAGGCCCTCAACACGATTTACCTGCACAAACATCTCCCACGTCCCCTTCCATCCCACCAGAGTAATATTCTCTGAGTTAGTTCAGTCATCCATTCATCAAAATGCATGAAATTTGTGTATTTTTGTGTTCGTAAAATTTACTTGGGATATAGTTTGCCAGCCTTACCAGAGGGTCATATCAGAAAGGCCCATGAATACTTAGAAAAGCATTTAGCTTATTCTCACAATAATGCAGGTTGCCAGATTTTAAAGAGGTTTGAAGGAATATTTCAATATATCAAAGAATAAAAACAGACTTCCTGTCTCATCTTCAAAAAAACTAGAACTTTTTACTCAAAAAAGAAAACCCTCATGATAATACAAAGTAGTATATAATAAGCTTGGGTGCATTGAAATACTGAATGGGACGGCATTTCCCCTATAATGCTGAACTGTACATAAATCTGTTAAGTCCACAACTATATCAGCACCATAATTAACAAACTTTGCAGTATTAATAATCTGAACGTTTTTAAAATGAAACTAAATTAAGTCACAGTATGATTATAAACCAGTGGGTTGTATTGCAATAATTGTCAGTGTTCCAAGATTACAGAAGAAACCATTTTTAGGGATTATCAAATTTATTGAAATGAAACAGGTTACAATGCAGTAAACATCTGAATGCTTTACGTACTCTAAAATCCATTAGAGTAAAAGAGGAGGATTCATGAAAAAATGAAATTGTGTGTCAGGAATGAAAACTGCATAGTATTGCCATCATAAAGACGAACAGGCACATTAAAATGAGTTATTTTTCCCTGAATTAAATATTACTGTTGCAGCTTTTACCTAAGCCAAGTCTGGACATGGGAGCCAAAGCTATTTTTACTGCATCAAAAATGCAATAAAATCAAATAATATGGGAGCTGGTTGTGTTCAATACTGTTTACAAAAGAGTAGCCCATGTTCTGATAAGGCAGGGGTGGGTAATCTTATCCAGAAAGGACCATTGTGTTTGCGGGTTTTCGCTGCAACTCCCCAGTTAGACTATCAATTAGAGGACTGATTGGCTGAAAAGTCCTCGCACCTGGGTTCGAACAGCTGACCTTTTGGTTATCCCAAAAACCTGCGCCCTTTGTGAATACGATTGCTCACCCCTGTGATAAGGGTTTTGTAAGAAACTACTCCCTGTGCCACAGCATAAGGGTGGCCAGCCCTAGTGTGATCTCAGGCCTGAATGAGCAGGTTCTCGTGGATTTCTGGACCTCCTCCTTGTTCCCACAATACACAACTCAGGGTTTTGGCACATCCAATTCAGTAGTGATTCCTCGATCCCTCATGGAATCCAGGGTGACCAGATAATCAATGTCAGGGAGGACCCTTCGAGCTAGGACAGGGTTTGTAAACTACCATTTCAGCTAAAAGCACCCAGATTTATTTATTTATATCCTTTATTTAACCAGGAGAAGCCCATTGAGATTAAAAATCTCTTTTGCAAGGGAGACCTGGCCAAGATAGGCAGCTAAGTTAGATTTCTCTTAAGCAATGAATTCTTGCTGCATGCTGATTGGTCAGTCTCCTATAATCATGCATGTCACTAATGTTAGAAACAGCTGGATGAGTTGGATAATGTGTGAAACAGCTGGATGAGTCTTTCAGTCAAGGAAACAAACCAGTCACTGGACCACTGAACAACTGAGCTATTTAGCACTGAAGCCTTTCAGTTTTAAAGTAGTTTGTAAAACCTGAAGCAGCTCAAAGTGTCCTGCCTGACATGGATTATCTGGTCACCCTAATGGAAACAAACAGACTTTCTGATATAAGAACAACAGATATGGGTCAGAGAAGCAAATCTCACTCCTTCCTTAAATTTCAGGCAGAGGCCTGAAAGCACAAGAATGTTAAAGACATAAGCAAAATCGAGCTAAAACATTCAAGGCCTTTTTTCCTTTGTGCAATACAGCACAATTAAAAAATTAATAAAACATTTTCAAACAGTTTCAAGCGTGCCACAGTGTTCTGGTAACACTGGTGGAAGATATAGCAGTTACATCAGCATCTGGTCCTGGTTGCAAATAATCAGCAGATGGCAGCTGCCTCACCACAAAACCCTCTGAAAGGAACACAAACCCACAAATCAGTGACAAACAAAATGCAACCAATAAGCAAACGCCAATAAAGCAAAAACCAATCAGCACACAGCATCAACAAGCATACAGCAGCCAATCAGCACAAAAGCCTACAGCTACTGATCAGCTTTCATAACTGGACATGGATTAAAAGATTAATTTGCCTCCAGCCTCATTCAAAATAAGCCAGCTACACAGTTTTAAGATCAAAGAACATTTGGATTGAAGCAAGCAGGGTGTGGTAAGCATTTAACCTGGAAATCTGATCTCAGTTCAGAACACAGCACTTTCATCATCCTTAAACAAAGACCGTTCTGTGAAACCTTTGCCCACTAAAATTACATGCAGCTGGTCATCTGATGACAAAGCTTCTGTGACTTGGGAAGCTTAAGAAGTAGATCAATTTTTTTTATTATTATAACTGAGACAAACACAGTCACATGTTTTCTTTAAATCAGGCTATAAACCTCTGGAGTCCCCACTGAGCCCCCAAACTAAATGGATTAAGAAAGTAGTGCACCTCATAACTGCTTACCTGAAGCACGACAGCGGCGATTATAGCCAGCAGGGCCATCTTGGCCAGCCACCCTAAATGGCTGACGTTAACCTGCTTGAGGATGAAGAAGCGAGCCCAGCCCAGCTTTTCCGCCGTATGGGGTGGGTAGCGCATCTTGTTCAGGCTCTCCATGGCCAGCGACTTCACCAGGCAGCTCTTTAAATGGCTCAGTCGGTCAAAGGTGTGCTTGCCATGGTAGGTGCCAATCCCACTGTTGCCTGTAGGGGGAGACAAAGTTCAGCATTTAGAACACTGAGTGACTATAAATTCATCTAACCTGCAACACATGGCCTCCCTGACTTACCCACTCCTCCAAAGGGCAGTGCGCTGACAGAGTACTGCACTAGACAGTCGTTGGCCAGGACGCCCCCACTGGACGTCTCGGCAATCAGCCGCTGGATCAGCTGTGAGAGTGAGACAGAGCTGCTATTAAAAAATTATACGATATAAAACACGGGAAAGCCAAATATCCAGCAAGTAATCAAACTAACTTGCGAGGTATAGACCGGGTTTCAACTATTCCCATCCTGGAGGGACAGTCTGCAACACACTTGTACTACTAAACCTGGAAATGTGAGCTGATTAAGGTGTGTTTGAGCAGGGAAATCTGCAAACTGTGTTGCAAACTGGCCCTTCAGGACTGGAACTGGAGAACTTTACAGCATATGGGTGGTGCTTCACAACAAACAGGCAGGCCCTCGTTGTATGTGGGCGCTACCATATCATGCCTGGGGACACTACCTTGTTGTCTGAAGAAAAGACATAGAGAGTCAGTGGCTTCTCCCTCTCCTTGATGAAGTGGATGGCTTCATCGACACCACTGACTGGCACTATGGGTAGCAAAGGCCCAAAGATTTCTTCCTGCATCACCTTGGCCTCAGCCTTCACATCCCTCAACACCGTAGGAGCTAGACAGAATGGATGCAGATGTAAAAGCTGGAACTGAATCGGTATAAGCACAACCAGGGCTATTAAACGGCTAAGAGGACGAGTACATGGAACAAGGAAATGTTAAGCACAATACATGCATGCAGCTGCCCTTAACTACAGATAGAGAATCACTAGATAGGACCCACCATGTAACTGCAGAAGGTTCATTCACTGTTAATACAAAATATTATAAAATCTATGGTATGTTGTATGTATCACCTAACAAATGGTCAATGTCTTTTTTAGAAATGGACGCTAGTGATGGACGAAATAAGGCTTCACGAACCAATTGTCCTTTTAACCCCATTAGATAGTGCTCTTGGTTTGCTTTGTGCCCTTTTTTGAATGTAGAGCACCATCTAGTGGGGTCAAAAAAATACAGCAAATGGTTCATGAAGCTTCATTTTGTCCATCACTAATGGACCAAGTTACATACCAATGTAGCACTGGGACTCTTCATTCTCCCCGCCCAGGGCCACCTTGCTGTCCTCCATCATTGCCATCACCCTCTTGAAGTGCCGTGCGTTAATGACGCGGCCATAATCGGCACAAGTCTTCGGGTCATCTGTGTAGAACTCCTGAAAAGGTACAAAAGCAGCAGACTCATATCTGCTGAAACATAGGAGACCTCGACAGAATACAGAAGTTTATTTTTGGTTTTCATTTTCTCTGACCTTCACTGCCTTCCTGATTTCCTCTATCACTCTGTCCTGGATGGAGGGGTTACACAGAATGTAGTCTGGGGCGATGCATGTCTGACCGCAGTTGGTAAATTTACCCCAAGTAATGCGGCTGTGGATCCAGGAACAAGAGACAGTCAGTGTAACATGGCTAGAACAATTTATGTCCTTATCTATGCGCATTAGTTTCTCTTTGGCCTTAAACTTGCAACCTTCTGGCATACCGGCAAGCAATGGCAAGGTCGCAGCATTTGTCGATGTAGCAGGGGCTTTTACCCCCTAACTCCAGGGTGACGGGGGTGAGGTGGCGGGAAGCAGCCTCCATCACAACTTTACCCACTGTGCTGTTCCCTGTATAGAAGATGTGGTCGAAGCGCTGCTTCAGCAGCTCCTGGGTCTCCTGAACCCCACCTGTCACCACGGGGTACAGCTCCTGGAGCAATGAGAAGACATTGTCATTCATGGTGGACAACTGACACGGACACAAACGCAGGCAGGTCTCATTGATACAGAGACACAGATAAACACACATTCCAATGTGGGTACCTTGTCAAGGTAGAGGGGGAGGAGCTCCTCCATCACCTTGGCAGTATGAGCGCTGACCTCCGACGGCTTCACTACCGCAGCATTACCTTTAGAGGGCCAACACACCCCCGGTTAACATCTTTATCAAACCAATGCCATGTGCTCGAACAGACTTGCATTTCATTCAGCGTGCCTCAAATCACATCATACTCTTTGCACACAAGCACTACAGTATTAATAACATTTTGAAATTACTGCCATTACGAGTGCATTAACGGCTGATCAACAAAATTAACACTGTCATATAACTGAGGAGACATTATATACTTGTAAGTAGTGATGGTCAAATGAAGCTTTATATTTCTTGTATATTTTGACCGGATTATTTGGGGCATGCTTTAACAGAGAGCACCATCTAGTGGGGTTAGACAATACAGCAAATGGTTCATGAAGCTTCATTTGGCCATCTTTACTTGTAAGTCACTTTGGACAAAAGTCCAAAAGTAAGTAAGTCAGTAAGTCTTTCTCTTATTTTTTTTTCTTTCCTTCCTTGCTCCGTCTTCCTTTTCCCCTGTTTTTGAAGTATTCTGTATAAATGATGCAGGAATGTACCACAACAACGCCCTGGGAGAAGTCGGTTGTGAAAGTAGCTATATAAAAACAAATTGGATTGAATTGACCACAGGGTTTGGGTTGGCCATTTATCCAGCCTCCCTGAAGTGGTTATTGGAGGCCTTGTTCAAGAACTCAACAATGATATGATTACTCTGCCAGACATGGGATTTGAACTAACAACTTTCTAGACACAGGTAGATTCCTAATTTGCAGAACCACGCACTGTCCCTAAAGCAGAGCAGCATCCCTGGGTGGAACCTCATGCTTTTACTGCAGAAGCAATTCTGGCCCTTTCTTCCGTACACACAAGGACATCTCAAAATACATTTCACATGGACCAGTCCTCTTGCTGGCACAGAAGGTGTCATTTACAGATCAGTCTCAGGAGCACTTTATCACAAGCATTTTTGGACCTTGGACCATGTAGTATAGCTGTTAAGAAATGTATTTTGTCACCAAAAGCTGACACGTTCACGTCCCAGGCAATTCTTCAGAACAATAGCTTTAGTAATATCAAAGAATAATATACAAAAAGTGCAAAACTGCACTTTTAAAGTTACTGAAACATCACCTACTATGTAATGGAGAATCGTCGGAAGTACAGAACAGCCACACTCAAAACCAGACCACCACGTATATCAGTAGGCAGCCCAATTCAACAGAATGCTGGGTCATGTTTACACTGGCTGGAACTTCAGGCAGTTGTGTAACAGTCACACACCTTTCGCAAAGAGTCCGCCACACAGTGTGAACCATTCATGAGCCACCGTGATGCATCACTACGGCGGTGTGAGGCCAGCAGAAGAGTAAACGTGAACCTCAGGCTCCCTACAGAAGCCCTTTCACAGGAAATAATTATGTAATGTTATGCCAGATAACTCACTCCCTTAGTATAACCTGCAAATTTTGAGCAATCTGATAAGCAGCGCCATTGCCTCCACTAATGTGGAGGTAGACAGGGGCACATGCAGAAGGTTCAAATGCCCTTTATTACACCTGAAGCAGTTCAGTTAAAGGTGATGATACACAGAGCAACGTTTTGAACAATGTTCCCAGGGATTTGCCAATCAGGTGAGACAAAGGGCAACTCATCTGTATCTGGGTGATCGCAAAAAGTTGCCCACTGCCAAAAGTTTTTAAAATAAAAATTTGTTGCCCAATATCAATGAAATACTTCCTGAGGAATATTTCTCAACAACATTGCCCAACAATATTGCTCAAAAGGTTGCCCTAAGTGTCACCCTAACTGTCCTAACTATCCTGAAGCTAAAGTGCAGAGAAAATGCCCTTGTGATCGAATCATTGCAGCTCTGTGCAAAGTCCATGTTAAAGGTCTTTGGATCAGAGTTTTCATGGGGAACTGAGCTGAAAGGCTGGCCAGCAGAGACAGGCAGCTCCAGGGAGCCAGGACGTACCTGCGGCAATGGCTCCAATGAGGGGCTGGATGGTCACTGCCCAGGGATAGTTCCAAGCCCCGATGATCAGTACCACTCCCAGTGGCTCGGGCCGGATGTACACCTTGTCTGAAATGGTGAGTAGGGTTTTCTCCACCGGCTGTGGCGCCGTCCACTCTGCCAGCCGGTCTACGGCCAGTGAGATCTCACCCTCCAGACCCATCGTTTCGTATAGAGGTGTTCCATGCTCACTCTGCATGAAAGCGGAGCACAGGCATACGTACGAAAGCATCACTCAAGACATTTCTCATGTGCGGTTTGCTGATGGTGCAATGAACACACTGCAAAAACAGCTGGGCTAACGAAAAAGATTCATACTCATAACAATCCAGGACAAATAAATAAATAAATCACAGGATGAGGAACAGCTGCTTGATTTTCATAAGGAGATTTAAGAGACTTGAAATTAATGGTGCAAAAATCTTATATCAGAAATAAGTGTTGAAGCAAAAAAGTAAATACTGCACCACCCCCATATGCACACCGGTAGCCTTCAGGCCCAATTCAGGGAGCAGGGACAAATCTAAAGAAATTGGCCACTGCTGTCGCCTACCTTGTGGAGGTCTTTCTTGAGGGCCAGAGCGATGTCCTTTTGTCGCTCCACCAGGAAACGCTGTAGAGATTTCAGCTGGTGGATTCTGTGCTCTAGAGGTATGGACCTCCCAGTAAGGAAAGCCCTGCGGGCTGTATCCACCGCCTGCCTCTCCCGGGACATGCTGCATTGGGGGAACATCACCAAGCTATCAGCACCATGTCTAAATTTGAAATTAGGTTCCTCCTGGTGTAGGGGACACTGGCCGGACCCTGAAGCAGATTGTGGGTGTATCACTTTAAGACTCTCAATGGTTGCGTAATTAATGCCACGTTTTTCCCAATCAGCTCCTGCTCAGCATTTATGTGAAGTGACGCACTTTTCGTGGAGCTCTTCCTATTCCCAATCCATTCATCCAGTAGGTCCTCAAAGCTGCGATTAAAATTTCACTAAACGATATTAAAATAAAAGCCCGCTGCTCTTAAACTGTCTTAAATTTTGTTGTCAGCGCTGAATGTCCAAATGGGAGACGGGCATTACTTACTTTGACATCGCTTGTTTGTGATTATTTATATGTATTTTGACAAGTGGTCAGTTGCGTTTTAAGCCCAATTAGTTGAAATAAAAGTGAAAAAATAACTTCAAAAACATCGAGTTTCGCATTGCATAATACACGAAGTAATTCGATCGACGTGATATCATGTGATGCGTATGTTAGAATACGTCTAATAAGGCATTTTAAAAAGTCATACATTGAACTAGGCTAGGATATGAAGTTGTGTGTTATATGCTTGGACGATGCTAGTGTGCGCCACTGATCGCTTTATTATCTATAAAGTAGAAATAAAGTCTATCCAGCCGCACGCGACCTTCAGCCTCATTCCATCACAGTTATCATGATGGGTTCTCTTAATAATTACCAAGGGTTAACACTATTGCGAATTCTGACGGGTCATTTTGATCAAAATGCATTTTTTTACCACCGGTAAGGATATTTAATATCGGAGCCCACGTTGTTTTTATTTATTTTTTTTCCTCAGTCGAAACATTTTGCAACGCAAACAGATGAGTGTTGCCACGGACACGTTTGTCCGTGTACGGAGAGGCTGGCGATCCCAGATCTTTACCTTTAAACGTTTTATCTGAAGACAGTGTCGGCAGGAGCGACCTCAGAAACCGGCTGCAAACGTCCACTTGTAGGCGAATCAACAAAGACCAAACGAACCGCTCCTGGTCGGGCTAGCTGGAGTTCCAGGCTGTGCTGCCTGCGGATCCGTTACATAGGTCCGCTACCAGCCGGCTAGACAGACCACGCCCCCAGCGACCATTTTGGTCCCAGGCCGCATCACGATTGGTCAGAACAACTGTCACTCAAACTGTTTTCCGGAATGTTTCGCCTCCAGGCCCAAATAATGACGCAGGAGCCGTCATATTCTTAGAATGATTAGCTAAGTTTGCCGTTGTTAGTATAATAAAATAATTGCACAATACTGTATACTTAAGTATTTACCCGCAGTCGTGATCATTTGTTTAAAATGGATATGACAATTCCGTGCAGTGACCTAGAAAATACACAATATTGTGGAAGATGTAGCTTACAATGTAATAATTTTAGAATAAATTTTTTATGTAAATTTAGTTTTGCCCATTTTTTCTATCGGTTTTGACTGTCGTATTATTTGTATTGTCACAGCTGGCAAAATTATGCCTATTTCACTTAACACACTGTGCTTTGTTGACCTTGGATGAACGTCTTCGTACGAAACACAGCAGGAATGTCTCGGATGGAGGTGCAAAAATGAGAAAAGTAGTCAAGTGTAGCCCTCACATTTGATATGAATAAGCCTTATTTTTAATTAAAACTTAAACGGGGAACCATTTTGCTCAGTGGGGAAAAAAATCTGATGTGATGTGATATCCACGTCTACAGAAATCCACTTGTGTATTTCACTGGAGAGAAAATTTACTGCTTGAAACGTTCACACCTCTGCCTGACCTTCCTCAGCTTCCTAACATTCTCATGCCAAAAGCAGGACAAGAGAGGCGAAGGAGGCCTCCCAGAATTTGGGGGTATAATTTTGCAAAACGGCATATTTTTTGTACTTTTTGGGTATGAATAAGAATTCACTGTAAGCATGAGCACATAACAAGCTTATATCAGACTACTAACATTTTCTTAAAGGACCACAATTAACATGAAATTCAAGGTTCCTTTAATTATCCACCTGGTAATTAATGCATCCCCAGTGATTCCTCTACTTAGAAACTGAACCACACAGTACCGTTTTCATTTGAAAAATAGGTCGCAGACCACAGAAAAGTGAAATACCTACATCCATTGGTGATGTATATTCCCAGGTATAAATATTCTGTTGAACAAGAAAGATTAAGAAAGGGGATTAATACATTCTGTCATTTCTTGAATAGTACAGTACACATTTACATGATTTTTCTTTTGTTAGACAATTTTTCCTGAATTCTCACCCATAGGCATAACAGATACACCAGGTTAAAGTACTCCTATTATACCAGGGAGATACCTAACCCTCTTCCACTTCAGAAGCTGCTTTTTGCTGGCTCGTCACACAGAGGCCTTCCACAGCACCCTTCATGCTATCTCATATCTTGGCCATAGCCTGCTGTTAGAACAGGAAACACTCACTGCCAACCCCCCCCCCCAGTGGATTAGCTCTGCGGCAAAGTATTTCCTGCGTCTATAACGGAGTGTTATCTCCTGGTGGAGATGCCCACAGAACGACCCAGTAACAGCCATCTTGGTTGTACAGTTTTCAACAGCAAAACACATCCCATACTGATCTTAACAAATATTTACAAGAGTAAAAGAATCTTAGGGTCACTGGGATGGGACAGTGGGTGTGCAGGATAGTAGGGGGATTGTGATAGCATCAGTAATGCCGAGTTCCAACTGAATCTCAGCACAGTACCTCTCTAAAGCAGTGTTTCTCAGACCAATTCTCGGGGACCCCCATACAGTCCATGTTTTTACTCCCTCCCAACTCCCAGGGAATTGGGGGAGAAGAAAAATGGGGACCGTCTGGGTTCCCTGAGGACTGGTCAGAGAAGTGCCACACTAAAGAGCATCTGGCTTTCACCTGCTTCCTCACACATTCATAAACATGATATGCAAAACAAGATATTTACACTGGAAAAACGGTCAGCTATATTAAGTTATAAATATATCAACATCTTCTAACAAATGTATATAATTTAATAAAAAATATTGTTCCGATGCTGTTTTTTTTTTACTTTCAGATGTCCCGTTTTCCCGTGTCGGAAGACTGCTGACGTGTTGGTCATTGTGTTTCTGTGTTGATCTGTTTTTCCTGAGATGGGGTCATGGTCTACGGCAACAGTGGGTATGTCCCTCACCATGACGTCACCACCGAGGGGGTGGAGCCAGGTGAGGACCTTAGGGGTGGAGTCAATGTGTCAGAACTCCAATCATACTGTAGCACTCCCACCATGTAAGTAAACAGCTGTAGTCTCCTCTGCTGCTGATACTGCTGTTGATATTTCTGTGATGTTTGTATTTGTGTGTGTGTTCTAGCATTTCTTAGTATTCCTGCCAAACACAAATAAACCCATCTGTTCATTCAGCACAGTGAGACAAGTTCCAACACTCTCTGCAAACCTTATTACATTTTAAATCAATAAAGTATCAACACTTCAAGGTCCAGTGGCGACACTCTGAAGTTGGCTAACCCTTGCCCTTTATCATCTGGTTCTTCTGTGTTTGATACCACATACTGTATGATTTCCTTTCTCGTCACGATCCTCCATGCCGAACTGGTCGCATTTCTCATGTCAGCGAGCCGTTCGGCACCCGGGATCTGCCCTTCAATTTAGTGTCCCCTGTGTTCCTCCGTTCTTCAGAAGTTCTCTTAGGTGTTTCGGCTTGGTTTTGGCTTCTATCCAAGCAGCGAGTGACCACGTGGTTCCGGTAAGGGGAGGGGGGTTCTGTCCACCGAAACAAGACGCGGCATTTGCTAGGTCAGTGCTGCTATCCGCCGGTCCACGCTGGCTTTGCCTGGACAAGGAGAAGTACGAACATTGGTGTGCCAATGTATACCTCAATGCTCTGCAGGTGTGTACAGGTTCAGTTTGGACAGATACAGCTTCTCATATAGAGATGCTCCTCGCTTTACTATGGTTCGACTTTTGGCTTTACGGTGGTACAACAGTGATGCATATTCACATTGATCTGTTCCCAGTTAGCGATATGCTGTACGATACTTTCTACTAAAGCAGGGCGATGGCAGCATTCACCCATAAAAACTTGTATTTACTTTTCAGTTGCTGGTACTTAGTTAGTTCCAGTAATTAGTCATTTACTTTTACAGTGACAACAGTTATTACTAATTCATCCATCCGTCCATCCATCCATTTTCTGAACCCGCTTTTTCCAATTCAGGGTCATGGGGGGTCTGGAGCCCATCCTGGAAGCTACGGACTTAAGGCAGGGAATAACCTAGGATGGGTTGCCAACCTATCGCAGAACACACTCGTACACCATTTGTCATAAAATACTCATATTTGACTTAAGATAATCTTTGTTTATGTTGGGTTCATTGGATCATAACCCCATCGTAAGTCAAGGAGCATCTGTACTAACTTAATAAAAAAGAATTTACCCAACACTTGACTAACAAACTGTTCTGAATGTTTTATATATGTGGGACACTGACCATCCCTCAATGCATTATGGGATAGTCTTTTTATTATAGAAAGGGCCAATAGAGAGGCCAGACACACTCACACTTGTTGACGTTCTCAATATCGATGGGGTCCTGCAGAATTTTGGACAAGCCCTGCAGGAGCACAGACGCCGCCGTGTAGCGCTGGCTGATGTCGGCCCCCTGCTGGAACATCTCATCCAGTGCAGCAGACTTGACCTGAGCCGTTAGCAAAAGTGGAGTACCACAGTAAAATATTATGGCACAAAGACGGGGTTAACAGATGTGGTGCTTCTGTGATAGTTACGTTGCAAGCTTGGCTATGTGGTCGCGATGGACAAATGAAGCTTTATGAACCATTTGCTATATTTTCTGACACCACTAGATGGTGCTGTCTATTCAGAAAAAGGGCTCAACTCATGCCCAAAAGCAAACCAAGACCGCCATCTAGTGGGGTCAAAAAATGGCCCATGAAGCTTCCTTTGGCAATCACTACACCATGAAACTGCTGATCCAACCCATGTCTCAGAATCATATGGATAAGTACCTGATTAGGGAATACCTTTAAGGTTTTTGTACTTGCATGATGTAAGCAGTCCTCTTGTTAAGTGCCAACTCTTTTTTTCCAGTGTTACATTTCCTGTGCTTATTCTTCTCTTATTCACATTAGGTAGCTGCGCAGTACTAGACTCAGACTCATACGTCTGCATGAAGAAGGACAGTGCAGGGACGTGGGTGCCAAAGGCGGCTCCGGCCCAACGCACACGGAGCCTCACCATGTCCACCGCATGGTTGTAGATGAGTTTCTCCGCAGCTACGCTGGCGACCTCATCCACAAAGCGCTGCTTGTCAGAGAAGAAGCCATGGAGCTGCTCGGTGAGGAGGCGGCAGGACGCGACGCTGGTCTTGTAGCGATCGTTCAGATCCCTCACCACTGTGACAGTGGGGTAGAGCGACGTGACAGAGCCTCTGAGGAACACAATGCTACACAGAAGTAGGTCAGCCTGTACCACAGGGGCGTCATATTTAGAGCATCAATCTACTTTAGAGGAGTGAAAACAAGGACATTTGGAGGGCAGACGTCTGCTGCTATTAAGAAACCGTCTTTACAAGAAGGGAAAACCATCACAGACCTCTCACACATGGGCCACAAACTCTTTGAACTTCTCCCCTCTGGCGAGCTCTACACATCACTTTGTGCAAAACAATTTCAGTACCAGAACACAAGCCATCAGTCTTATGGAGAGCTGACCCAGTTCCCTCAGCCCAATTGCAGCGTTATCACGCCCATCACCACGCAAAACCTGAAATAGCTCTCTGCTTATGGTGTTGTATGCATTGTATTTATTCCAACATTGCTTGCACTGAAATCCAGACTTGCACTTTTTGTACATCTATCATCCACACGTGCACAATGTATATATCAACTGGACTATGTGTGACCGTCTACTGTTCGTATGACAGCCATAGACAACCAGAGACAAATTCCCTGTGTGTGTGTGTGTGTGTGTATGTGTGTGTGTGAACATACTTGGCCAATAAACCTGATCCGGATTCTCAGACTGTGTGTTTTATGGAATTCCTGAGAAGACTGAGCTCTGTAACCCAGATTTCTCAGCATCAGTAGACCGTGATGCCCTCATCGGCCATCTGTGGCATGGCCCCAAGGACTGGGGTTTAAGGGGGCGTGAGGTCTCCCTTCTGGTCTCGCTGTTTAAGTTGAATCACTTCAGTAAATCCCACCTGTGCAGGCTCTTCATACTGCATTTTAAAGCTTCTGAGGATAAGATGCGCTACCCAATGAAATATTCTTACATAAGCATTACTATTTATGTCTCAGACTTTTCTCTTCAAATCTTCATCAGGACTTCGCAACCTTGGTCCAAGAGAGCTGCAGGACATTGCTGGCTGTCATTCAGTATAGCGAGTCTTTGATGAACATATTGGATTAAAAAGTACTGGGAAGCATTCATTCAGCTTGTCAGTAAAATCTTGATCTACCACAAATGGTGCTTTTCCACTGACATACAGGAACAGCATCAGAAATCCTTTCAGTTCAACTGTTTAATAGTACTTTTTTAAGTAGGAGGTTGGAAATTCTCAAGTTCCAATTTATCGGGAATTCACCAGTATATTGCGATGTGTGATACTACTAATAATGAATAATATAGAATATACACTTTTTACTTAAGATAATCCATGCACAGAACACTGGTATCTCCATGCATTTCCACCAATCAGATGGTGGTGATGCAACCAGCCAGTAAGCTGAACTATGTCAGAGTGCTTACAGCTTGAGTACGGCTCGGGTATGACCCGGGTTTGACCTGGGTATGGCTCTGGTACGGCTCGGGTACGGCTGGGCACTTGGTGGCAGTGAAGAAGCGTCATAAGAGCAGTACAGCAGGACCTGCTCAGGACCCTGAGAATCATTCAGCCAGTTCCTCCATTAAGTCATAATGAAGAGGAGATCAGGTGGGCCTGAGACCATCTTCAGACCCGGAACTACCAGCTCTGCAGCCCAGGGTTAACAGATTGACTGCTTAAATCTGGACTCCTGCAGGACCCACCTTGTTTGACGGCAGTTGAGGGCTGCAGCTTGGCCGACGTGACCTGAGCTTTGGCGCAGTGCAGAGCAGACGCCAGAACCTGTGCCAGCTTCATGTAGAGGACGAGCTGCTCCACCTGCCTGCAGCGGGCAACACAACGCATAGGCACCTCTTACAGTGCCACTAACTAAGAATGGATGCATGCAAAAAAACAAGACAATTCCAAAGCATTTCCATTGTATATTATCTTAGAGAATTTAATGGGCATTTCCCCTGGGTTATATGTCTATGTTCTATGTCTATGTCTTACTATATGAAACATGACACAACTGCCTGGATTTACAGTTGGGCTGTAATGGTACGCATATTCACTGGGTGCCATTCATTTAGTTCATTATAATTGCTATTTATTTTACATTTATTTTTACAATATGCAAATAAACGTCTCTTAGGTTTTGTTATTCAGACATATAAACACTGCCAAATGAATTATAATTGCACTTTTAATAATAAACAATTTAAAAACAAACTGTGTTTTCCCTGCTGTACCAAAATTGCTCCAAACCACGAACTCAAAACCGAGGTTTGCACCGAACCATAAATTTTGTGTACCGTTACACCCCTATTTTACAGATGAACTACTTGTAGTTTACGTAGGAATGATGAAGACTCCCAAGTCCCAGAGGGCTGGCCCTCCCCCAACTCACCCCCACTGTTTGCTAAGCTGGCCGACCTGGTCGACCACAACACTGTCCTGGGGACCATAGAGTTCGGCTCCGCCCCCTCGCCGCGTCACCATCTCCAGCACAACATCCGCGAATGACAGCATGATCCGCAGGTGTGCCAGGGTGTCCGCATGCTCCTGCTGTGGAAAAAAAGAACGCCGCAATCCAAGCTGAACAGTCAAGCACCTTGATGATGATGATAGTGTCCTAGAGCAGGGTTTCTCAATCCACTCCTCAGGGACCACCAGCCGGTCCATGTTTTTGCTCTCTCCCAATTCCCTGGCAATTGGGAGAGAGCAAAAATGTGGACTGTCTGGTGGTCCCTGGTGACTGGGTTGAGAATCCCTGTCCTAGAGATGCCCACTCAATTCTACCTGCTACCTAAGCTAGTTCAGTTGGCTCAAATCAGCACTGTCATAAAGTTGTAGGGTCCTAGAGGTCACACCCGTCCTCTCAAGGGAGGAATGAGGGTGTAGAATTTTCGACGAGTGAAGTCACATTTCCATGGTGATGTTTGTGCTGATAGGCCGGGCAACGATTCGGGGCTTACCTCCATAAGTGTCTCTTCAGGCAGCTCAGGGGCCTCAAACGTAACGAGGTTCTCCAGGCTAGGAGGGGGGCTGGTGTAGGCCGCACCCTGAGGGAGATCTGGCGGCACTACGCCGACCACCCCTCTAACAGTCACTGGGGAGTGGAAGCAGGGAAACACAGCTTAGATATGCTATAGATCAGGGGTGCCCAATACTGGTCCATCACCAAGGTAGTCTGGGAAGATCGTATGGTATAAAAAAATAGAGGATGGATGACGTATTCAACCGCGCCAGCTGCTGCAAAACTCTAGAAAGCTACTGAGTCGCCTAGTTAGCCTCCAGTTTATCTCTACTAAACTTAAAAAAGGGTATAAAAATGAATGGGGGAGCTGGACCAAGTAAGAAACCAAAAACCTACCACTTCCAAACGGAATGGGAGGAGGACTGTTTTTTTTCACCATGTCATATTCAAAGTGCGTTTGCCTCATCTGTCAGTCTACCATTGCTATTCCGAAGAAGGGAAATGTGGAGCGGCATTTTCAGACTGTTCATAAAAACTACGACATTAACTTCCCTCCGAAAAGCGAGTTGAGAAAGAGAAAGGTGAAGGAACTGAAATCCCAGTTCAATTAAAAAATACTTTATTTATCCCAAAGGGAAATTTATAATAATAATAGTAATAATAATAATAATAATAATAATAATAAAGAATACTCAATATTTTTATACATAAATATAAGTTTTGTATTTTTATAGTAGGTAGATGATTTTGACTTTATATTTATAAGTAGCTCACAAGCTGAAAAAGTGTGGGCACCCCTGCTCTAGATACAGGATTCGTAGGGCCAGGATACTCTATATCAGTGTTTCCCAGTTCGGCCCTTGGAGACCCACAGACATTCCACATTTTTGCTCCCTCACAGCTTCAGAGCAAAAATGTGAACTGTCGGGCAGGGAGCTTGGAAGGAGCAAAAACATGGACCGACTGTAGGTCCTCGAGGACCGGATTGGGAAACACTGCTCTATGTATACTGGAGTGACAGGAAGTTGCACTAGAAGCCTACCTGCATCCTCAAGCCTCTCCAGGCTGTCAGTGCTGCAGTGGAGAAAACGCCTTCTCAGACCGGGCCCAGGTGATCGATCCGAGATGCGACCAGCACTGACGGACCTTCAGTTGTAATATCAAAAGGGTGACTAACATACTAATGCAAAGACTTAACAGCACAAAAATAACCGTTCAAAGTAGGGCTGCATGATATCACATCATGATTACATGGTGCATGCATAATAATCACCAAGGCTTCAGATGATGGACGCAAACATTTCTCCAGATGCCAGCTTTTTGGTACCTTATGGACAGTTACTTATGCTTTTCCATTGCATGAAGTACTGGACTTATGGTACGGTACTTTTGGTACTTTCTCTTTTCCACTGACTTCCAGTCAAGCACCAGTACCTAAAGTTCCAGTACCGAAAGTGCCAAACCAGCTGGGGTACTTATTTGATACTTCAGTACTTTGGGTGGGAGAAGAATTGCTTTCTTTGTTGATTGCTTATGCAAATAGCCTGCCTCTGAAACACAATACAACAGCAATCCTGAAAACAGTTGAGAACTCAGAAAACAAAGATAAACAAAGTAAAAAAATAAAACAAATTGTGATCTGATCAGAAGAACAGATACAACAAAAAGATCGGCATGGCATGACAAGAAATTTTAAAAGCATTTTGTTTAATATACTAGGACAACACACATATAGCAAAGTGATTTTGTTGTAAATATAGTGATGTGATTTTGTTGTGAAAAGTAATGGGGTATTTATAAAGCCAAACAGAGTTAATAAATTTCTCAAAAACGCATCTAGGAGTGATTTAAACAGCAAAGGTGAAAATGATTATGATTGTCTCAGGGAACGAATGCAGCGCTTATGCAAAAGCAACAGAAGTTGGTGTCGGTACCAGTTTATACGCCAGTGGAAAATCAATAGCTTGAAGTGTCATATTTTTGGTACTTTCTCGAAGTACCAAAAGTTTGGTACCTGATGCGGTGGAAAAGCGTCCTTAGTAAGCAGATTATGTTTAATAAACGTGTCGGACTTTAAACTGCAAAAAGTGCTGCCACACCCCGGCGTCTTTTTACCTTGTTTATCCTCAATGCTGTGGCTGTTGATTTGTCCCTTTCTTCACCGCCACTTCACTACTTATCACTTCCATGATTTACCAAAACGGTAGTATGTGGCGCTCCGCTAACTGGATTTAATTAACAGTAGGATACACTTAATTTATACAGGATATTAACTTTTGGGTGTCACAATACATATCACATTTCATTAATATTTTAGGCGTACTACTAATGTTCTTACCAAATTGTGGGAGTTAGTAAGCGTCCATATAGTACCAAAAAGCCGGCGTCTGGACAAGACCCATCATCCAAAGCTCTGGTGATTATTGTGCATGTGCCCTATTGTGCAGCCCTAGTAAGTAGAGTAAGTGCAGGTTCTACCTGCCAAAGTGACTCCTTGTGGCCCTGGGGTCTGGCTGACGAGAGCGGGCGCCGTGCATGTTTACATATTGGGGGCAGAAACTCTGACTTGGGGGGGTCTGGGGAACCTTGAAAGGTGCCACGGTCTGCATGACATCAGGGTAAAACACCTGCCTCATTAATCTGTCCCAGCACCCACGATAAGAGGAAGCGACATGGTGAATTTTGCCTCGGAGGAATAACATTCCGTTGCAATTTTTGAGTTAGGAAGAGGGGAGGGCCTACCTTTGTGGGAGAGCCAATGATGGTGGGGAGTGGGGTCCTCAAGAACCAATCAGAAGAGCGAGGGGTGGTGGCCAGCTGCCAGGTTGGGGTGGTGCCCAAGCTGACAGGACGGGGCTTTTGAGGGGATGGGCAGCTGGACTGGGTCGAGCGAGCAGAGTGCAGGGGGTCGGAGTGCTGCTTGAGGAGCTTTCGCTGAGGTGGCTGTACGTCGGTCTGAGTGGGAGCCCAGTGTATCGGAGATGGAGGTGCTGGAAGGCATGAGAAGTACGGGTGTGCGTGTCCTAACTGTCAAATCAGACACAAAGCAAAGGGCACATCTAATACACACCCACACACACACAGTGCCATGTCTTACCCAGAGGTATGGGGGAGAAAGGCCGGGTGGACCCTGTGGACCGGCGCCGACACACAGGCCGGGATCTGTCTGTAGAGCACACTCTGGGGAAAGCCACAGGACTGGTACTGGAACGACACAGTGGGCTAGACCTGCGGGAGACCCAGGCAGACAGTCATACACACGCTCACATGCACATGCAGTACCAGTCAACAGCCAGGGCACACCTGCTTTTAATGCATGTTATTCACCTTATAGCAAAAGGCCAATGAAGTTATACACGTCAAATATCGCAACATGCAAGACCAATAAGAAGTGTTCAACATCTCAAAATGCTCTTAGACATTAGACTCCTCAAATTAGCCCCCTTTTGCTTCATGACAGCATTGCAGACTCTTGGCATTCTTTCAGCCGACTTCCAGATGTAGCCACCTGCAATGCTTCTCCAACAATCCTGAAGGAGTCTCCACAAGTTCTGGGCACAAGGTGGCCCAGCTCTATGGGGTTTAGGCTGGGGGATTGTGGGGGCCAGGTCATCTGTCGCGGCACTCCATGTCTATCCTTGTTCACAAGGTAATACAGAATATACCACCTTGAGGTGTGCTTAGGGTTGCTCGTTTGTTGAAAAACTAATGACGGTCAGTAGGTGTCTCCAAACCTTTGACTGGTACTGCACATTATCCAGACCTGCTCTGTTCTGCGAAACACTGTAGAATATCAGACAATGTTTACCTGGGGGTGATGACCAGCACAGGCTGGGGGGTCATGGGTCCGGGTGTTAATCTGCCATGGGTGCACTCTGAAGCACCACGTCTGGGGGAGGGCTGAGGCATCCTGGGAGTGGGGGGAGGGGGGAGGTCCCAGAAACAAAACATTAAAAACATCTGTTTTCCCTCCTCCTTTAGCCAAACTGACCACACCCCTCTATCACTACCCAGCAGCTGAGAGAACCTGCTCTCTGCACACACAGCAAGCTTCACAGAGGGCGGAGCCTTTACACAGGATGAACCAATTACAGGACGACATACCTTGGGGGTGGAGTTTATCATGTAACAGGCCTCGTATATATTGATATACGAGCTTGGGATATTCCCAAGCTCAAGGCATATCTGGAAATGCACGCATCACACTTTCAGATCTTATATTTAGTACTTATTTTTTAGTCCTTTTACTTCCCCATTTATTTGCAACGATCAGGAACTTTAATGTGGTTG
Organism: Paramormyrops kingsleyae; assembly: GCF_048594095.1. Classification (NCBI taxonomy): domain Eukaryota; kingdom Metazoa; phylum Chordata; class Actinopteri; order Osteoglossiformes; family Mormyridae; genus Paramormyrops; species Paramormyrops kingsleyae. Next base: position 5,318,722 of record NC_132814.1, on the reverse strand, counting down.
TACTGCAGTGCAATCACAATAAAGCCATCTATTGTATCCTATTGTCCACCCCCCCCCCCCCCGACATGTCCCCTCCCCTGCAACTGTGGCACAAGAATTTCACTGTGCTCCTCGGAACACACACTATATGGACAAAAGTATTTGACCATTGGCCATGACACCAACAGGACCTTTTATGACATCTCATTCTAATCCATAGGCATGAAAATATGGAGTTTGCCCCCCCCCCCCCTTTGCAGCTATAACAGCTGCCACAAGTTTTTGTGTGCATTTGTGAGGTCAGGCACTGATGTTGGACGTGAAGGCCTGGCTCACAATCTCCGCTCTAATTCATCCCAAAGATGTTTGATGGGCTTGAGGTCAGGGCTCTGTGCCGGCCAGTTAGGTTCTTCTGCACCAAACTCCCCAAACCATGTCTTTATGGACCTTGCTTTGTGCACTGGGGCACAGTCATGCTAGAGCACAAGAGGGCCTTTCCCAAACTGTCCCCACAAATTTGGAAGCATAGAATTGTTCCAAATGTCTTGGTTATATATATATAGCTATTGGTCCAACTCCATATCGATGCTCAAGAATTTACAATGGGATGTTAGAGAAGTTCTAATGTAATGGCCTGGTAACTGATACTTCTGTCCATATGGTGTCTCGACAATAAAAACCTGGAACCTGAAGGACAGCAGAGTGGAGAGAAGACACAAGGATGGGGGGCAGGAGCGCAGAAGAGTGAAAGAGCTGCTCAGTTTTGTGTGTGTGTGTGTGTGGGGGGGAGGGGGTTACAAAACAGTGTTTTGATTTTTGCGCGCTGCATGTGATAGGCTGTTTGCTGTATGCCCCTGCCCCCATTTCATTCATGGCTTGTTTTGTGACCCCCTCCCCCGCCACACACACACACACAGACACACACACACATTCACAGGGACGCCATGTTCTCTGGAAAAACTGGCAAAAAATGCAGCCAGAAAGGAAAGCAGCGGGACAGATTCCACCACCCTGCCGACCAGAACTCAGACTAAACAGGTTGGGGTGGTGCCCAAGCTGACAGGACGGGGCTTTTGAGGGGATGGGCAGCTGCAATCAGACCTGATTTCGCCCCCTGACCACTTTTCAGCGACCTGAGGGAGCAATCACATTATGGGGGGGGGGGGTCTCTCACTGTGGGAGAGTGAGCATCGCCAAGGAAACCCCACTCACCCCGGGAACAGGAGGCATTCGTTAGATGGATGTCGGCCCGCCTTTCCCATTGGTCGAGCCTCACTGCAGGGCACTTGGCCAGCCACTCTCAGGGGCTGGTACTCACTGGAGGGCCTTCGACCAACTGCCTTCATTGGCTGAGACTCAACAGATGGCCTGCGTATGACTGCTCCTATTGGACGACTGGCTGAGATGAGAGCAGAGATAGGTTGGAGGGGACATTGAAAATAAAAATGGTAAAAATGTGTGTGTGTGTGTGTGTGTGTGTGTATGTGTGTAGATTAGGGTTATGCCCATAGAAATGAATGGAGAGTCCTCATAAAAATACGAATACATGGATTGTGTGTGTGTGTGTGTGTGTTTTATCACAATGTGATAAAAACCTGGTATTTTTACATTGTGGGGACCATTTTACATGTCCCCACAAAGATATGTGAATGCAATTAAAAAATTAAAGATGCCAAAAGTCTTGTATTTTGTTTGGATACTTATGATTAAGGTTAGGGCTGTGTAGGGGTTAAAGTCATCATATAGTGATTAGAGTTTTCCCCATAGAAATGAATGAAGAGTCCCCACAAAGATATAATTAGAAACCTGAGTGTGTGCGTGTGTTTGAAGCTCACAAAGACAAGTCCGTCATGAGCCTTGAAAGTTATATGAGTTGTTTGTGAGTGTTGTTTGTGAGTGGTGTTTGTGAGTGTTGTTTGTGAGTGTTGTTTGTGAGTGTTGCAATTCATCTTACTGCACGGAGTCACCACACAGAGGACCCTTGTATCTGAGGCGGTTGCTCCTGTCTTCCTGGACCCACACATGTCATGGGCCGGTTTAATAAAGGTCACCACCGGGTCTGCGAGAGACTGGACCAACACAGGAGTGAATGCTGGGGTACCAAGCCAGGCATAAGCAGTACAACATCAACTCTCAGTAGAAGCCTGTTAGCAGGGGGCAGAGGGGCCTGACCCTTAAACTCTTTCAAGCCCAAGTTCAATTCACTCCAGAAATTACTAATATGCACTAAAGCAAAGAGAACCAAAACTGTACATAGAGGAACATTTTTGCCAATGTGTCTCCTAGGCAACCAGTTAGCGCAACGGCCACTTTGTGAAGCTGCCGTGACTCAGACAACCTTCCGAATTATCATACCCCCCTGGACGGCATTCCTCACCACTGAGGAGCTTGTTCACCAGCCTCCCTACTCATTCCTCCCTTCCCACCACAGATCAGTGGCAGATGCGACCAGGCAGTGAAGCAGTGCTTACCACGGCAGAGGCGGAGTGACAGGAAGGGTGCCGTCCCGGGAAGGGATCCGGGGGCCTGGCCATGAACACCAGGCAGGCTGTGGGAAAATGCAGATTTAAACCTTCGCACACGCACAAAGATATAATCACATGAATGCACCTACAAGCATGCAACAATATATACAGAAATATAGTACATATCATTTATTCATTTTTGCATTTCGTGCACTTTGTTGATTTCTTCCAGCCCAGTATCAATAATGAATTAGCGTACTGAGTGCATCAGCACCGGGAAAAGTGCCAAAGCAGCTTCTCCGCAAATAAACCACCCACTGTTTCCAGAACGAGGGACACACCTGTCCAGTGTTGCTCAGAGACAGGATGACCTAATGCATTACTGATACATCAGTCAATCTGAAAGTAACCTCGTACATTACAGACACTTAATGGTGATATGTATCAATGTAAATGTAACCTTCTTATTTATAATGTCGTAAGGATCAAATGCATCACTGCACTTACATTTCTGGACCATTTCGGTGGCCGTAAGGAAGGGGTGGTTAAAAAAGGCACCTGTATAAAAACAAGGACAGATTCTCACAGAGGCGAAAGGTCTAAATGTGCCTTGGCTTCAGTTCCGACTGGCCCTCGTCCCATTCAACCGCACGATCGCAGATCTGATGATAGGTCTGGCCAAGGGGCCAGTGTCTGGCTGATTGATTGTGTGGGCATGCGGTTCCCTCCCTAAGCCTGCGGCTGACCGTGTGACCGTGAGGCTGGCTGACTGACCGAAATCCATGCGATCTTTCTGGTCCCGTTGCAGCAAGCCGAGAAGCAGGTGTGCCAGATGTGGAGAGGTCCCGCTTGGGATCCTGAGACACGAGCAAGAACAAACCAATGTTTACTCACTACCCTACGCCGCCAGATTGTATATATAAAATAATGTTTAATTTCCATAGCGCCTTTCCAGAGCTCAAAGTTGCTTTACAAAATTTTACATTTTACAACAAACCAGGAACATACATAAAAAAAAAAATCAAAATGTAAACAAAACATAAAAATGAAATTGAGTAAATTTAAAGCAAACAATACAGACATTATGTAATGTGAGCCTGAAAATCAGAGAAAGGAAAAAGTGTGTTTTAATGTCCGCTTTGCAGGTGGGGAGAGACTGCAGGAGAGTTCCAAAGTTTGGGTGCCATGATACCGAATGATCTACTACCTACGGATGAGAGATGAAAGTTGGGCACTATGAGCGAGCCAGCATCAGAAGACCTTCAGAAGACCATCAGAAGAGTACAGACAGGAGTGTAAGAATGGAGCAGCTCAGTTAAGTACTGCGGCGCGAGGCCACGAAGGGCTGAGAAATTATGTTGTATTGAATGCGGAAAGTGACAGGGAGCCAGTGCTGGTTATACAGAAGAGAAGTGGCATGAGCAAAGCATTTAGCATGAGCATGAACTCTAGTGGAAGAATTTTGGAGAGTTTTTTTTTTGGTATTTCAAAAATGGATAAAAAAATGGTAGAGCAGACCATCCTACTCACTCGGGAACAAGGATCCGGTTCTTCTCATAAAAGAGCCTCAGTTCCTGGGGACAACTCGCCTATGAAGAGCCCAAGAGCAGGATGAGTGAGGAGAAACGGTTCCATGAAAAGCCAGGGTTTCATGACTTAGAACTCATACTCCAGAAAGTACAAATCCATACCAAGATTTTAAGCAGTTGAGCTGGATTTTTACTTTCTGGACCTGAACTCTCCACCCCTGACTGTTAAGGCAGCTTTATGCTCACCTGGAACGGCGGCCTGCCCACCAGACACTGGTAAACCACTGCCCCGATACTCCACAGGTCTGCCTTGGCACCGTAGTTCTGGGACATGATCACCTCTGGAGCCTGAAGGTGAGCAGACAGGGGGGGTAGGAGCATAAATACTGAACTAGAGTTGGTTTGTGTGGATAGCATTCCAAAAAATGACTTTGATTCTGAAATACTGGGCATGCTCTCCTTGTGGGTGTGGTTATTCAGGACCAGTCTCATTCAAATTCAAAATTATTTATATAGCATATTTTCACAACATTACAATGTCTAAAAGCACTTCACATTGTCCCTGCCCATTGCCCCCCAGAGAGCAAGCCTGAGGTGACAGCAGCAAGGAAAAACTCCCTAGTAGGAAGAAACCTTGAGAGAAACCGGCCTCAAAGGGCACGAGATACAAGGTGTCTTGATAAATCAGTATCTTGACTCCTGTCCAGAACCCACATCACAGCACGCAGCATTGACTCCCGTCCAGAACCCAGATCACGGCATGCGGCAGTGACTCCCGTCCAGAACCCAGATCACGGCACGCGGCACTGACTCCCATCCAGAACCCACATTACAGCACGTGGCATTGACTCTCATCCAGAACCCAGATAACGGCACGCGGCATTGACTCAGACCCAGAACCCAGATTAAGGCACACGGCACTGACTCCTGTAAAGAACCCAGATCACGGCACGCGGCACTGACTCCCATCTAGAACCCAGATCACGGCACGCGGCATTGACTCCCATCCAGAACCCACAACACGGCACGTGGCATTGACTCCCGTCCTGAACCCAGATCACTGCACACGGCCTTGATTCCTGTATAGAACCCAAATGATGGCATGCGGCAGTGACTCCCGTCCAGAACCCAGATCACGGCACGCGGCATTGACTCCCATCCAGAACCCACAACACGGCATGTGGCATTTACTCCCATCCTGAACCCAGATCACGGCACACGGCATTGACTCCCATCCAGAACCCACATTATGGCACGTGGCATTGACTCTCATCCAGAACCCAGATGACGTCATGCGGCATTGACTCTCATCCAGAACCCAGATGACGGCACGTGGCATTGACTCCCGTCCTGAACCCAGATGACGGCACACGGCAGTGACTCCCGTGGAGCTCAGCATTCCGTCCACCAGCCCGCTCATTGCTGATGATGACCTGAGGTTAAACACTCACCATGTACATGGGAGACCCACAGAGCGTGGCCGCCGTCATGTTGTTCTGGAGGTGCCGAGCAAAGCCAAAGTCACCTGAGGGACACAGGGAACGTCTGCTTACTGGTGTCACTTAATGGGGACACCAGTCTACGTGGTGTAATTTCACTTTCCAAGAGACTGAAAGTTTGTTTAAAAAATGTTGGCTCTGTCTTTTCTGACTCTATTATGTGTGATTTCCAGAGGCGGACATTTCTGGTCTAGAAAGTAAAAATCCAAACCAGGATTTTATTTCAACCAACTGGTTGAGTATAATGAGTCACAGTCAGAGTACTCAACTGGTTGGTTGAAACAAAATCCTGGAAATGTCCGCCTCTGGTGATTTCTTCATCAAAACCCCCCCAGCTGGCTTCATGAGACCTGAATTCCAGAACTGAAAGGTGCACAGAGCAATCTGGATAACTAATGGGCCAGAGAGAATGATTGGCGGGTGCATGCACCAATGGGCAGGCCTCAGCTTTAGACTGGGTGGGATAAGCTCACCTATCTTGACACGGATCCCAGAGGGACCGGACTTCTTGCTGCCTGTGTGTGACAGCAAGATGTTCTGAGGCTTGAGGTCCCGGTGAACGACTCCCCTGCTGTGGAGCACTTGCATGGCAGCTGCAATCTGCTTGAGAAGAGCTCGCAGAATGTCTTCCCTCAGGGGGCCGTGAGCTGGGGGGGGGGGATAGAAGGCCGCATATGGTATTCAGGTTTATTATCTTTCCTCGTCTTGCAGATTTATCTATTCATAACACCCCTATGCTTGACAAAAGGCTTCCATAATACACGCTGGGTGTTTCTCATTACCAAGAATGCAAAAATCGTACTTGTGGTCTTGGCAAGACAGGTCTTGCTAACATGCCTCCCAAGCACGAACTTGGGCGCAATAAATCATGGGATTGGTCTCGTTCAGCGAGGATGCGACTGATGCATCCTTGATATTTGGGGCGGAGCAAGACCAACATCCAGGGATTTTTACCGACCTCTGCGCTTGTGTTCTTAGTATTGGAACTGGTCTTCTGCGATGGAAGATGACGTTAAGTAGGTCCAACGAGAACACAAGTATGTTCAAGTACTCATGTTGAGAAATACCCACTGTCATGCAACACGAGTCACAGGGCACCATTCAGAAGATTTAGCACCACCTTGTGGACCCCCCAGGAGGTGTCAAGAAGTCCGACTCAAGCGATGCCTTTCGCTTACAATCAGAGGTCTTGTGTGCAATGCCATGGGGAGGAACATCCCATCTGGGATCACAGCTGGTCTCCATGGTCACACACTAAATCTTTCATGATGGGATGCCTCCCAAGCAACATGGCGATGCATCACTTTTTCAAAGACAATTCCTCCTTTATTTTAGCAGGAAGTCCCCACTGAGACTCATCTCTGTTTCAAAGCAGGCTGAACACTTACACAGTTACCGAGAAGACAGACAACAAACACACAAACACACATTAGCCGCACTGAATATTTAAAAATTCCATGAGGCAGAAAGAGCCAAATCTAACCTGTGTTTGCATACATTTCCAGGACAATCTTAACCCTAACCAATAACAAAAAGACCAATTGCCAAAAATAAACACAGCGGTGCCTCACACTGGCAAGAGTGACAGACAACGGAGCCGAACATAAATGCAAACACCCCCGTCCCGCTCACCGTGTAGGTAGTCAGCCAGATCGCCTCCGTTGCAGAACTGCAGGGACACAAAGGAGGCAGTGAGTCCATAATGACGGGATGACAGAGGAACGGCGGGAGCTGGTGCTTAAACACGAGACATTCATCTGTCACCAGGCAATGTGACTTAATACCAAAGCCCCCCCCCCCCACCCCACTCACTAGGTTACTTACAGAACCAGATACTCAATTAACTTATCTTGTGTCATGTCAGCCCTGCCACTCCAAGCGGAAATGCGGTATTTGATTTACTTTGCCTGCTGCTGAGTGGTGTGACTTTCTCAGCATGCCCCACGGCAACCAGTCATGCTCAGGTGCCGCTCTACTTGTCGGACTGGCCACCTGACAGCCCAGAGTGGAGGCAGTGAGGCTTTGAGGCAGCCAGGGGGGAGACAGAGGGTGGGGTTGGCTGCAAATCGAGCTCTGCTCGCATCCCCCAAACTCTTGGACAAAATGCAGCCTATTCTCAGGTCGACACTCAGGCCTTTATGTCGGCTCACAGAGAGTGCTGCCCCCTGGCTTCCTGCACATGCACTGCAGGCAGAACGCCTCAAGTTACTTCTGCTACAGCAGAGCCAGAACACAAACAACAGTGCAAGAAAATCTGCTAGGATTAAAGAGATGGGTGATGGTTCATGCAGCGAGGATGGAGCCATGAACCCTACCTCCATGACCAAGAAGACTGAGGCGGCCGTTTCCTAAAGGAGGAGAGGAGAAAACAGAATAAAGATCACAGTCTGACAGTTTTCACTTTGTTAATGTGCTCTCTAGTAAACAATTATAAAGAATGAAAATGCAGTTACATTTTCACTAGAAGTGAATCTGCAGTTATGAAGCAAGGTAACTGCTAGCAGTGACTGGTGTGCTTCTCACCCTCACACTCAAGGTCAGGTTCATGCAAAAATCATGGCTCAGCAGAAGATAATTCCAACAAATCAGCAGGTCTTGGGTGTCTGTAGACATGGTGATGCTGGTCAAAGGCAGTGAGTGTAAGGGAGATGGGGGATTGTGTGAACTGGGAGGAGAAAGGACACAGGAAGGGCCTCTTTCAGAGCCCTGAAGACAGACGTCCCGGGGATTACGGGTTCAAATACTGAGCTGAACCTTTCTGTACTCAAACCATCCATCCACTTTCTATACCCGCTTGGCCGTACTTGCAGGTGCCTGCAGCCAATCCCAGAAGAAACAGGCGCAAGACAGGAAATAATCCAGAATGGGGCACCAACCCATCGCAGGGCACACACACCATACAGAACCATTTGGGAACTTCAATTCACCTTAGCATGTTTGCTAATAAATAAATAAAAATCACATGGAGTGAACATACAAAAACCACACATATAGAATCAAGGCAGGGACTCGAACCTCAGAGGCACGAGGCAACAGCGATAACCACTATACCACCATGTTCCCCCCTGCCCCCCATACGCTGTTTTCTAAATAAACATTTTTCTTCCTAGGCTTCTGCTCCAGGTGATTCTTGCCCAATCAGCCTCCGGCTGGGAATTAATGACACAGCCGTCCATTCTGCACCCACCTTGCACCCCCCACCTTTGCTGTCACAGAGTCTCAAGTGAGCTCCATCCAATGGGAGGTGGGCGTGGAGATCATGTGACCATTCTCAAACTGCTCATGCATGTCCCGCCTATTGCTGCCTCATCCTTACTAAGACATCGGACACCACACTGGAAGATGCCAAATGACCTCCTTATCTGTGTTTGTAAAGGAACTTGAAACAGCAGGAGAACCACAGTTTCAACTTCTCCTCACAGTGGCTTATCAGAAATTATTGGAGACCCTGCTTGTGGAAATTACCTCAGACACAACAAGGGGAGAGGGAGATTGGTGATGGTGCCAAGCATGGAAGACCTGTAATGTGTTTAGTTTAAGGCAAATGGGAAATCTCTAAAATCTGACCAGTAAAATACCAGTTGGGTACAGAGATTCCAGCTGTGACAGAATTAAACTTCTCTTTTCCTGTTATTCTCTCATACTGTTTTTTCCCCAAACTGTGATGGACAATTTGCGTGTTGCAATGCATGAGCAAACGTAGTCCAGAAGAGAGAGGATATTCACTGCAAGCCAAAAGCTTCAAATTAAGCGGTTTGTGGATAATCACACAGAATTATGGCCTATGTCAGGGGTCTCCAAGCTCCAGCCTGCAACATTATTCCACCAGCCCAAGCAATGCTGCAGGTGAAATCGCCACCCTTCCATACATTAAAAGATTACACCGTAAGGAAAAGCAAAATGCTGTGTACCTTATCCATACACGAAAATACGCTTCTCCCACCTCCCCCAGCTTAGCAAATTTTACTTTGGTTTCTCCCCTCCATTTCACTGGTCCAAGAATATTTTCCAAAACACAAGCTGGTTTGTGGACATCAAAAGATTGGAAGCCCTTAGCCATGCAACCTTGTCTGTGCAGGACGATCACTTTCAAGCTGAAGACTGTTCTTGTTTGTCTTTGACAAACCCATAACGAGACATTAAAACTCTTTAACTGGAGGACGGACCTGCTTCCCACACACAGTCTCTAAAGAAGGGGAACCTACTTGGACATCGTAGAGCGCCACTATGTTTTCATGCTGAAGCTCCTTTGGACAAAAAGAGCAGAGTAATCATTAATTTACATTTATTTAATGAAACCTACAAGTCAAACTTCTTCATGTAGAACCTTCAGTAAGTATTATATTATACAAATGAAACTACATGCTCATCTCTGCGGAATGCAATGCATTTCACTTTGCAACAAATCTTCATTCACCTTTAATATTTTGATCTCCTTGCCCAAGAGAAAATGAGACTTGGAGAGATTCTTTTTACTGATGCTTTTGATGGCCACTTCCCAGCCCTTTTTCTGTAAGGAGTGCAGAAGGATAGAGGGGGAGAGAGAGCGACACACAGATTCCCAGGGGGGTGAGAAAATATATAGAAGAATGTGAAAAGACAGTACAGAAAGGAGGGCAACATATGGAAGGGTGTTAGGGCTCGTCTCTGCACTGCAACTGCTGCTTCTGTATCCCCAGCCATGGGAATCGGTAACAGGACAAAAAGGTCTTTAAATGTAAATCATTCAATTTCATACACATCATGAGGACCGCCTCAGTTATTATGAGTCTTCTGAGGTGTGAATGTTCCTCCTGTGTAGAACATGCACCACCACCACCCCCCCCCCCCCCCCCCCTCCCGACAACGGCCTGTGGGACACACCCTCAGGATTAAAAGGGGCCACAGGAGATTTGATGGGAGGGGGCCCCTCAGCTGCAAGCCCTAACATATCACTGAACCACTTCACGCCTTCAGCCTGGGCAACTATAACGAGGTCTACAACATGGAAAATACAGTCCCATAAAGACCTGAAATTCATTGTTGTAATCCTGAAGGAGTTTGTTCGTTCCTGCAATTATATAGATGTCCATTCCTTGTGGAGTACATGCCAAACAGACTTTATAACTGATTTCTCAGTGAGATGGATGATAGAATAACAGTTTTACCTTCTTGTGTCTCCCCTTGAACACCACCGCGTAGGCTCCGTGTCCCACAAGGTCCTTTTTGTTATACTCAAAATCTCCTACTGTCTCCATGCCGGACACCCGCGTCTCACTCTCGGCTGATAGTGGCCGTGCTCCCTTCCGAGGAGAGACCACGGTATCTCGTGTTATTCCTCGCGGGATGCTCAGATGTGCGGGCTGCCTGTATATCTTGGACTTTATTGGGTAACATTTCGCTCCATCACCATATATTAACAAGATCGCCCTAGAAGCTATTTGCCTAAAAATTAAACGGTAAACAAACCATCTTTCGATTGCCACATGCAATTTTTACATATTTACATCAGTTCATTTAAGAGGGGGAGTACTGGTTCAAGTTTAAACATTATGCAATGCAAGAAAATATGTCATGCACATTTGAGTGGAATTAAAGACCGCACCTGCAGACTCAGTCAGTGGGTCAGTGTGGGTGGCCGGGTGTCATTTCTGTCCCAGATAATCACAAAACCAGCTAGCTATAATTAAACAGCATAATCCGCGAAGAGGGCTTTATGATTAATTTATAAAGCTAGGTAATATCAACATCGCGATCTCTCAGCCGTGACATGATACGCAATGGAAATACCCCCCAAAGTGTGCAGTTCTGTCTTCACTTGGTTAGCCACATCTCGCCTCCGGCTAAGCGCTTCTGTTTCAACGCTTTGTGTGCGTTCCCATTTCTTGACATAGCAGAAAAATAAAATCTGGACGAAAAACTTCAAATATTTAAATCAGGACAGCAGGAGAGGAGAAGTGCACGTATAAAACGCTGGCTGTCATTATGAAAGGGCGTCTTCATTCATTTCAGGGTCCTCCGATGAGCGCAGTTCCCCGGATCGGCCGGACTGGACATCAGTGTTTATCCAGGACCGAAGCGGACACATTTCCGCCGATTTATATTTAGTCGTGTTACGTATTTACTTCCCAGTATCCAGTCGATTATTTACGTTTTTGTCAAAACGGCAACATCAAGCGTATTGATATGATTTCTTACATGCTGTATATCAGATTCCTGGGAAAAAGAGCAGGAAGATACAGAGATCAATGCCTTCTCTTCTGCAGCAAGGCACCGTCGTCCTCCGTGACGTCTACCTACGAATATCCACGTGCTGCGAGATGCCAGGCTCTGACAGAGGCTCTGCCTGCATCCCGCGGAAGGAAACGCCAAGGCAGCCTCGCCGAGGGGAGATGCTGCTGGCTGTGGACCCTGCGATCGGCTCTGCTCCTCCGCCGTGAAGAATAGTCCCGCTCTTGTCTGATTTATTCGTTGAGCTGTGGGCTGCAAGCTAGTTTGCCCGGAATCGGGAGCGTCGTTAGGTCTATTTTAGGGGGGTTTTAACCACACTAAAATGTTTTATCCCCTCCCCCCAATAAATGTGCATTATTTTTTCTTAAATCATGAATAGCTTTTTATATTATATAGGTCAGTAACTTTGCATCGCCCCCCATCGATTCATGTCTAACTATACGCCCCAGGAATCAGCATCTTTCATATCTGTGCACTTTTTCAAACAATAAAAAATTAAACCTTATAATAGTTGCGTCAATTTAAGTGTTTAAAGGGCCGTTTCGTAACGGCCTTTTCGAGGAGTAAACAGAGTTGACTTCATTTCCCGGGATCCAAATACACGCATAGCGAAATTCACACACTTGAGTTTTCCCCAAAGATATTGCAGTAGCCTAGTAAATCTTTTGCCATGATTTCATCTTTAATAAATAGTTGTCGATTACATTTGTTTCAATGAATAGGATATATGAGTATGCCTAAATTACTAAGCCTGAAAAATTAAAATATAGGCCCACGACAAACATTACATACGTTTAGGACGGTTTAGAATATATGTAGTGTGCTTTAATAAATAGAAACATAAAATGTCTACAAGCTTTTGACCCATATTGTCTTATAATCTAGTGCTCTTATGGCGAATGTTTTGTGTAAATGTCAATATATTGTTATAATTGCTAATAATGATGCTTTGGTAGAAAGGAAGGATGTTTGAACGGTATGTTTCAATCGTTTCACAATTAAGTTACATTAATTAGTGCACGTGTAGTTGTAACGTGAAGCCACGGTATCACATATTTTAAAACAACCGGCAGATGAATTGTGAATATATTAAATTTTTATCTCCCGTTAAGCAAGAAAAAGAGACTGAGCGTTTCCTGGGTGTCGGTTAAAAAGGTCAATTGTTCACTGAAATATGATACACGTTTCCAGAACAGCAAATTGACATCAGCACTATTGAAGCAGTATGTGGTGGGCGCAGTCGTGACTGTTTTAGATTAGAAAAATACGCCTATCAATAAATATATTTTTGTATATTCGATTATATTAATGGAGAGTATTATTTACAATGCTCAGGATTGTACTGGGTCCCGGAAAGTGAAAACGTTCCGATTCGAGTAATTGCAACCTTTACTACAGCCCCATCTACCGGCGGTGCTCTTTAGTACTTGATTGTAGTTTAATGGTGTCTCCGGAATTCATTTTGACAAAGACACGCATCCCTGGCGCACACTCGTAGTGTTTCAGCAACACCTCAAGACGAAAACTTTCAGTGAGTCACCATTTAGGGCTATTAACAGCTCCAGTTACCTGCTCATTCTGCAGGCTAGGTGTTTCTTTTAAGTTTTAATCCATCTGAATGGTGGCACTTCAGACAGATCCCTGGAGAACAATGGAAGCACTTCGTAATCCCTTGTTACAAAGTTTGGAACCACAAAAAACAAGATGAACAAAATAAGTTATAGGCACCACGTGTAAACGTTTTTACATTTTTATGGAAAACAAACGTTAATGGGCTGTTAATGTCAATATTTAAAAACGCAGGCCTAGATGAATAAAACAATATTCAATGAATATTACCCCGAAATTAAGGACTTTACGCAGGCCTATAACCTATTTATAGATTCCGATATAGGAATACATTCTAAGGTAATTCGACTTAAATGTTTCACATAGATACTATGGTGGTCTACCCAAGTCTTGGACATAAATTTGAACATTGGTACTCGATCTAGGCCTAAGTGTTACAATTGCAAAGTAGGAGAAACGGTTAAATGGTATAATCTGATTCATGGGTTTATAGCGGAATGAAGGTTAAAGGTTTATTTTTATTTGTCAGACATTCAGATGCAAAACGCGGGTACACCTACACGAAACAATCGCACATCAAAATTCGACTTGCTGTGGATTATATAATATTAAATTAAGATGTTATTCACTGTCAGAAAAAAGTACAAATTTGTACCTTTAACGATACAACTGCTTAATTGTCACTAGGTTTGTACTCTTGGTAAATGTACCTTTTAGTTTAATTACATTTTTGTACCATTGGGGGTACATTAATGTTATTTGTATCTTGGGGACAAAACTATACAAGGGCTGTACTCTTTTTTCTGACAGCGTTCGATAAGCTAAATTGATCCTGGTATTTTACGACAAATCAGTAAAATTTTATCGACATTATACCTCTTTTCATTGTTGCTAAATTAGTGTGTTTAGTTAATAAAGACGAAGAGTTGGTGTCGACAAAATCTGTAAACCATATTTTAAAATCAGTATTTCCATATTTTATGAGTTCCTGGCATAACAAACCCACAGAGACTCCGCGAATGGTTGAATAGTGTAAAATTTATGGCGAGTTAAGAAAATTATGAAAATAGCAACGAATGTTAGAATAATATCACACTTAACCTTAAAATGATTATTTTATATATATTTTTAGAATTAACTTTGCACCCCTTAGGCATTTAATAAACACCGACAAACGAGGCGTTGTCTGACGTCTTATTTTTAAGCGACAGAAAATGTATGTCAGTCAAAAAACTGCCAAACCCCCCACGATCTAGCACCGCAAAACAATAAAAGTGACCATGTAGAGCCATTATACGACGCTTGGAATATACAATCGCAGCCTTGTAATGCGCTTTATGAGCCTAAAGAGGTTACCGGTCTGGAAGGATGTACCACAGACACGGACAGAGTGTGAGTGTCGCTTAGAAATTACCGGGACTGGCCCAATGCTCTCGTGGCGCTCTGGCTGGCAAGAAAACGGGCCATCTCAGACTGAATTGGATCAAACGGGCACCTCGTTAGTGGCCCGACATTGTCTGACGGGACTGCACTTCAAAGCTGCGTGTAGGTGTGGCGCGACAGATAGTTAACAGTTACCAGTTACCATGAAGCGGGCATTGAGGAGGGAGGGGTCACCAGGGATTCTGCGGGGTATAAAGAAGTCAAGACCCGAGTGGGTATGTCACATCCTGACTGCATCTGCGTCCAGCGACCACTTGGAGTGACTCATGGAAATGGCCTGCAGTTTGGATTATGCGAAGTACTGCAGCGAGATCAACGCACTTTTCCCACAGTACTGGCCTGCTCAAGGTTACTCCGAGATAAACAACCAGACGAACGATTCGGGCAAAGGTAAGACTCCAAGCTTTTAAATGTAGTAAACTCCAGATTCTACAGAAAAGGTGGACAGTATATATATTTCAATTAACGAAAGGACTTATAAAATAAATGAATACGCACCAGTTGTTAAATTAAAAACAAAATTTCATTATTTAAAATGTATGACTTTTGTATCAGTAGCCTACTTCCAGGATGAATGTATAAGCTTTTTCTTTTTTTCCGGTACTGGTCGAAAGACTAGCTTGTTGCCAATAGGGGGCAGTAAAACTGGCTTTGCCAAAGGCCTAAATTAAACGCATCCGATGTTTATTTGTTGCTTTGCAGCTAATTGTATGTGTACCGTGGTAGTGTGAGCCACCTGGTTGCTCATTTCACTTTCTGTCCATCAGCAGGATGCCAGGACTTCCTGCGAGGGGTCCAGAAAGGGACCCAGAGGCGGCGGAAAAGGACCACCTTCAGTAAGGGGCAGCTGGGGGATCTGGAAAGAGTCTTTGCTCTCACTCACTACCCTGATATCAAACTAAAGGAGTCCTTGGCTACAATGACTGGACTTCCTGAGTCCAAAATACAGGTATGTGCAGATTTTTAAAAAAAATTATTTTATCTGAGGCAAGAACCTTAGGAATCACGGACGAGAGCTCATTTTAATGGATATATGCAAATGTAAAATGGAACCTGTAACCTTATCTGATATTCAGTATCCAGTTTCATATGAATGTGTATAAGTCAAGCACAACAGTTAGGCTGGTAAGTCAGTCATAGCATGACCGTGAGAATGGAGATTTGATGTCTCTTTGCTAATCTGCCATTTTCCCTTTTCAGGTGTGGTTCCAAAACCGCCGTGCTCGCTACTTCAAGAGCAAGAAGCAGGCTGCTCTGCAGACCCCTCTGCCTCTGAGGTGTCCCTCTCCCAGCCTGCTAGACCCTCCCCGGGTAGCTTGTGGCTTTGGGGCAGACAGCCAGCTCCAGGCCCAGACTATGTCATCTTCTCAGGTATCGGGCTGTGCCGCTACACACAGTTTGCCTGCTGCTTTGAGCCCCATTTCGCAGCAAGAAACTGTACAACCCAGAAACAGCGCCCCCTGGAGCTCTGGAGGTACTTCAAGGCCTTACTGGGATTTTGACTCCTGCCAGGATGGTAGAATGCCTCCTTGTGCGCCCAAGAGTTCCGGAGACTTTGTTACCTGGGGAGAGCCACACGGAGACACCCTCAGCACGTGCTGCAGTGCGTCTGACCAGACTGTACCATCGGCTGCTCAACCACTGCAATACCACGATCATGCGTTCAGGGGGAGCCAGCAAACACAGTTCCATGATGATATGCTTGAACTGTGTTCCCATGTTTACAAAGACTTTCATTTGACTGACCTGGAGTTTTCTGCTGCTTTGATGGATTACTTTCTCAATTGAGATTCGTGAGAACAGTGGCATTAAATTTAATTCCATAGATATTATCATTATTCTTTGTATTTACTGTATGCATTTATAATAGGCGGTATGTAAAAAAATGGCAAAATGTTTATTTAATATTGGCACTTTAGGAAGTGTACCTAAAGTGCGTATGCTGAATGGAAACTTTATTTAAATTCTAAATTAAAAAATACATCAGACATTTATACCATTCTCCAGTCACATTCAGTTTGTCATTCAGTGTTTTTCCATTTCAATCCGTCATTTGTAACCCTCGTTTGAATAATTAATCAAGATTATTATGGAGATAATTATAGAAATGCTTGTTGGTTAAGCAAAGAGTGGTATTGATACTGATTGAATTGTATATAAGAAAATGTGAAGTGCAACTCCTGCTTAGAAGGTTTTCTATAAGCCAAGGCACATGGCTGGGCTACACACTGGGTGGCGTGCCAGTGTATCACAGGGCACAAGGCTGGGCTACACACTGCGTGGCGTGCCAGTGTATCACAGGGCACAAGGCTGGGCTACACACTGCGTGGCGTGCCAGTGTATCACAGGGCACAAGACTGGGCTACACACTGGGTGGCGTGCCAGTGTATCACAGGGCACAAGGCTGGGCTACACACTGCGTGAGACGCCAGTGCATCACAGGGCACATAGATTCCTGAACTACGGGCAATTTCAAAATGCCAGCTAATCTGTCTTCAAATAGCAGAAGGAAGTCTATGTAACATAGAGAAACATGCAAACCCACACACACAGTCATTCAATCCAACTTAAATCTGCATGTTTGTGGCTTTCCAGGAACAACACATTTTAAGAGACTTTTTGCCCTACCACTATGATTTAGGTGGCTAAAACCTAGGACTTCCTGAGTGTGAATCCCAGCTCTGTCTTTCATCTCGAGTCATGAGTCTGGAAGGAGTTTCTGCTGCAGAGTGTTGCATGGATGATCTGTGAAGATTCTGACCTGGGCAAATGGTGCAGATGCTCCCTAGGTTACATTGGGGTTACGTTCCGATAAACTTATCATAAGGCAAAAATATCATATGCCGAAAATGCAATTTAATACAGGAAACTAACCTGGCTTAACTTAGGGCTTGGGGGGGGGGCGGTGGGTGTCCTTTCCTCATATGCTCCCCCATATTTTAACGACACCTTAGTTCACAGACATGTACACCATCAATGATCAAGGTGGATGGGGGGCGGACAGGGTGGGGGGTCTTGGGTGTGGCGGTGGTGGTGGGCGCTGGCGGGTGGGTCGGGGTAGCCAGGGGCGGGGGTGCCTGGTGGCTCTCAGGGCGTTCCCCTGGTCCCCCAGGTGGGGGTTCTTGGGGGGGGTGCAGGTCTCCCTGGGGCTGGCGGGGCCCCCGCGGGGTGTGTGGGTGGACCGGCGTGCTGCCGCCTGTGGCCATGGGGCTCCTAGCTCGTGCTCGCCGGTGGGGGGCACACAGTGCCTCCCCCCTCTGCCTCCTTGGGCGGACGCGCAGCCCTCCATTGGCGGGAGGCCCGGGTTCCTGGCCGCTGGGGGGCTCCGGGGCGGCGTTGTTGTGGCCTCACACACCCATTAGGAATCATTCCATGTTAACCTGCACACTCATACATACACTCACAACACACAAACATACACACATGCACACACACACACACACGTATATATGCACACACACACACACATACATGCACATTCACATCCACCATCATAGCCTAGCCTGTACCTTACCTCATACATGCTTAGAACATTTTTCATTAGCCTACAGTAGGGCAAAATCATTAACACAAAGCCTATTTTATAATGAAGCGTTGAATATTTCCTGTAATTTATTGAATAATAAACTGAAAGTGGAAAACAGAATGGAATTGGAATACCCAATGTAAAGTCAAAATATAGTAACATGGACCATTGTAACGAGGGGAGCGTCTGTACTTGGATTTCACAGCTCTGCTGACTTGTAATCCGACACCCAGTAGGGGTCAGCAGGGAAGACAAACTGTCATTCGTTCTCTGTCACAAGTGGTTTTCTCCATGGTTCATTTGTCTTAACAATGTCATTTTTGCTTAACAATGAACAGTAGAATGTGAAGCAGTGATCAGGGATGCAGTCTTTGTTCCATTTCCTCCTTGCACTTTCTCTGCTCATTACTGACCAGCAGGTGGCACCACTGACCCCAGAACCTTCGTAACATCTGAATATCGGGCTTCGTGCAAAGGTGACGTTATATACATTTGACTTAGGACCTTCACAAGCAGGCAGTTGTACGTTTCTAAAAAGAGTTTAACTGTATTAAGACCAACATATAAATGAAAAAGACATGAACTTATACATTTATAGTTTATGTTGCTTTATTTACATTTAATCATGTCACGTAATGATGTTGAGAAATATGTTAAGGGTGGACACAGTTTGAAGACGGAAAATATACTCATACATGCTCATTTCATTATCATATACTCATTTTCTACACTAACTGATATGAAATAGCAATTTGAGTTAGACTTGTCTTATTCTGTGGTGCGATTAAGTAATTTATTCCAGGGTAAAGTTCTTATTTCTTCTCTGCCTGAGAATTTTCCTTGCAGCCCAGCCAGTATTTAGCAATGGATCGTGGGTAGCGAGGGTTCGCATAGTCCACTCTTTTGGTGTGCAAATTCACTCTGTAATATTTATCTGAAAACAACAACATCAAGAGAAAGTTGAGAAAAATAATGAATAAACAAGCTGTGATAAGTGATACGTTTCCAAACAGACACAGAATGGAGTGTGATAAATATGGTTTGGTGATAAATTGTTTTTATTATTATCTGTCCATCTTACATAACCATCCAGTACAGGCAGCACAAGGAAGGGATTTCCCCTGAACTGGATGGCAGTCCATGAGGTAGGCCAGTGTTTCCCAAACCAGTCCTCGGGGATCCTCAGACAGTCCTGGTAGGAAGCTGGGAAGGAGCAAAAATGTGGACCGTCTGAGGGTCCCCAGGACTGAGTTGAGAAACACTAGAGTAGAGGCCGGGATCCCCTAAATTATAAGATACACACACATAGTGGGTGATTTAGAGACACCATTTTGCCAAAGGTGTTGCCCAGCATGTTCAGAAACCCTATAGAATCCCTGAAATATAGGGAGGACTTTGTCTCAAACCGCAGGGGTTGGGGGTTTGAATCCCATCTCTGCTGTGTGTGTGTGTGTGTGGTCCAGGTATACTTTACCTTGTGGGAACCAAATGTCCCCACAACATGATGAATATCCGTTATTTTTACTTTATGGGGACCAGTTATGGGCTGATATTTATGCCACTAGAAACTTGAATATGAATAGTGTATATTTGAATCTGCAGATGTTGCATTAAAAAACTGAATCTGAATTTATTAGTTTGAATCTGAATTACATTAACTTGAAACTGCATTTATCCTAACTAGAAAATTTTCAGTCCGCAAATTCAATTTCAATTTATTGAGACGCACATCCGGGTCCTTGAGGAAAAGTAATCGACCACAGGTTCACAACGCGACTCATTTCCACGTTCACGACAGTTCTGCAGGTCGGGTAAAGTGGAAGCGTGTGCCGGGGATCACCACAGATCTCACGGTCAATACAGTAGCGCTTTAATTTCTCCACTTTGAGCACTGCTTATACAGATCACCATATTAAACGCCAGTTCAACTGATGCTCCTGGTTATTAGCACAGTAGACAGACCGCTGTAGACAGACCAGAAGCATAACACTTCAAACCCGCTTTATAACTTTACATTTAGATCCATACAGGGGTACGTGTATCGATGCACTCGCATGTTGTGTTTTTTTTCCATGCCAGGAGCCGCTTGTGTAGATCTTCAGATCCAACCCTTATTGTAACAGTGAGGTTACAGCCAAGGCTGGACACCCTGCAGAAGTGTGTCCAATACTGTTTTACACTACTTTTTATACATTTTCTTATCGTGTAACAATATCTCGTCACTTAAGCATCATCATTTCTTCGACCATTCACCATCGTTGTTTTCTCCTTTGATCCACACCCCTAGGTAATAAGTTTGTCAATCATCTCTTACTGTTTGGTCCCTCGGCTGAACATACTGGTGGCGTGACCATCTTTAGCTGTTTTTTTTTTAAATACCCAGCCGTGAACTTTTGATGAACTCAGGCGAATCCCTTCCTTCAGTAGCAAACCATGGCAACTTCAGCTTGTTGCACATTGTCTGGCTAGATGGTTAATAATATATTTGTCCTTCAACATAGTGATGAGCTGCAGCACTTATAAAGTACATATTCATACATCAAAGGCTAACAAAATAGCTAACAGATACAGAAACTTCTAAGCCAACACAAGGTGCTAATTCATACTTGTTTTTCCCCACATTGTGCACAGCAGTGATTGGTCTGCATTCTCTGAAGGTTACAAAGTCACTCTCTGCACAGTTTACATCAGCTTCTTATAGAGTCCTAATGATTACATTCTCTCTACATTATGAAGTGCTAAATAATATTCCATACTCGCATATTAGAAATTAATACTGACTTCCGCCTCATATCGGCGAGATGAATATTTTAAAAGATATTTAGCACAAATACTGCTAGAAAGCCACATGAGATGAACAGGTGAGCCATAACTTAAACTAAACTAGAAGTAAAATTCATATCCCTAGCTAGTTTTGCGTTAGTCTACCATATTAACATAAACTAGCAGTGCCAGAAATCGTTCATTTGACCACATATACTACCATACTAACCAGACCAATGGTTAATGTTTATGCTATCGCTTGTGTATATAAAGCTTATTCTCATACATGTCATAAGGTAATGCAGACCCGCAGAACTGTCGTAAACCTGGAAATGAGTTGCGTTGTGAATCTGCGGTCGATTACTTTTCCTCAAGGACCCGGATGTGCGTCTCAATAAATTGAAATTGAATTTGTGAACTGAAAATTTTCCAGGTAGGATAAATGCAGTTTTAAGTTATTGGAGTTCAGATTTAAACTAATAAATTCAGATTCAGTTTTTTAATGCAACTACTGCAGATTCAGAAATACACTATTCATATTCAGTTTCTTGTGGCACAAATATCAGCCCATAGCCAGTTTCCTGGTCCCCATATGAGAAAACTCTATTTTATAAAAATCCGTGAATTTTATAAAAAATTTTCCCATATAAATGAATGAGCCCACAAAGATATGTTTACACGACTGTGTGTGTGTGTGTGTGTGTGTGTGTGACAGAGGTTTTTGCATGTCCTCCCTGTGTCACATGAGTTTTATCCTGCATTGCCAAGGCAAGCAGTTAGGCTAATTGGTGTCTCTAAATTACCAATAGTGTATGATTGTGAGTGTGTGCATATAGACATGTCATAAAACAATGGGTTTAAACCCCCCCGATCAGTCACATAGCCAGGTAAAGTTACGAGTGTGAACCCGCTCCCCGGGAGTTGTTGGACCCTGTTTCAGGCTAAGCCTTAATGTGTGGAGGCGTCTCCCCTGCATTGGTCTGATATTGGGTCGACATTTTCGGTTTTTACCTTCCTTGAAGAAGTAGACGTTCTGCACTGGTTGGCGCGTCTGCTCGACCTCGAGGTCATCTGTGTCCCACATCCCATATCTGTAATCGAAATAATCATAGTCCTGCACTGGGAGGCGCTGTCTCCGGCCCTTCTTGCCTTTCTTTCTCCCCCGTCGGCTGCTCCTGGTGAACCGTCCCTTGGCCAAAGTTGGGGCTTCAACGGAGGTCGCCGAGAGCTCTTGGGTGGGGGCAGCACTTAGGTAGAATCGCCCCATCATCACAGCATCCACAGGGCTCTGGATGCCCACCCAGTCCTGATTGATTGGACGGGGGCCAAGCTGATGTCCTTGGACTGGGTGTATAACAGAACACCATAGCATGGGTCAAAGGTCATAGGTTAAAGCTTAATCCTGTCCTCAGATACAGTGACTGAATCTCAATATGTATACTTGACCGTACTTGTGTTCTTGTGTACCCATTTTACGTCATCTTCAACTGTCGAAGACCAGTTCCAATACTAATAACACAAGTACAGAGGATGGTAAAAATCCGTGGATGTCGTTCTTGCTCTGCTCTAAACATCAAGGATGCATCGGTTGCATCCTCGCAGAACGAGACCAATCCCATGATTCCTTGCGCCCCAAGTTAATTCTTGGAAGGCAAGTTAACAAGACCGGTCTTCCCAAGACTACAAGTATGGTCTTTGTGTTCTTGATATTGAGATAAGCCCTGTGGCTGTTGTGGTAGCACAGCTCCTTCTATAGCTTCCTTTTAAATTATAAATCCTTTATTTGTCATTTGCACAAGTACACTGGAATTCTTTTCCTCGACTACCATATCTTGCTCTCCATAGTTTGGAGATTCCAGTGCAGGGTAAGCCAATGTCCGGCACCCCAGGAGCTGGGGGTGAAGGGAATCATTAAAAGCCCCACGGATATATGACTGCTCTGCCAAGGCTGGGGCTTAAACCGGCAATCTTCTGATCACTAGTACAGCGACTTCACCGTCTTATCCCACACATTCACACATGCAGGGCCCTTACAGCCTTGGAACAGCATGCTGAGCAGCTCCTCCCACTTGTCACAGTACTGGTCGGCGAAGTTGGTGAAGAGAACAGATGGGGCGGCCTTGGTCATCTCCGCACACTCCTTGTGGGATGGCTGGTTCTTGAACTCGTATTGATAGTATTGGTCACCTGTGAGCGCCATTGCATCAGACATTATGTTGAAACACGTGTGGCAGTAACTATAATTCCTCTTTCAGTTAAAAAATGAGAACTGGCTAATGCTTGAGGACAGATAAGGTATGAGGTTGTACTATAGTACCAGTCAAAACTTTGGACACGCCAAGACGCCTACAAAGTGAGTCATTTCACATGACCTGGCCACCTGACCTAAACACAGTAGAAATGGTTTTGGAGGAGTTTGACCACAGACTGAAGGAAAAGAGGCCAATGAGAGCTCAGCATATCTGGGCCCTCCTTCAGAACAGCTGGAAAAGCATCCCAGGAGGCCACCTCACGAAACTGGTGTAGAGGAGACAGTAGGGTCAGACAGTTCCTGGAGCAACTGGGGCAAGAGCCTTGGTCAAGGGCCCAAGGCAGGATCACTCTATAATCTATATATATATATATTAGTACAGAGGATCCCGAGTTCAGAATCCAAGATGGCTGCGCCCTTTATCAACAGAAGGGGAAGTTGTAGTTTTATACTGTTTAAGCACTACTTCTCATTTGTGGCTCATTAAATCTGTTGCACACACTATACCGTCCTACTTATCTGTGAACATGCTGCT
The DNA here is from genome assembly GCF_048594095.1 of Paramormyrops kingsleyae. Lineage (NCBI taxonomy): Eukaryota > Metazoa > Chordata > Actinopteri > Osteoglossiformes > Mormyridae > Paramormyrops > Paramormyrops kingsleyae. Next base: position 5,294,953 of record NC_132814.1, on the reverse strand, counting down.
ACGGAGTTTTATACGTAAAGCACGGCACGTAATGTGTTATCAACTGATTTTGTTAACAATGGCAATTAACCGGGCTAGAATTGGATTTCATGATTAGTCGGATTATTTGTTGGATTTACGGTAGTTCGTGCTAATTGTAAGTGAACGAAGATAAAGACCATTTAAACTGAGGTACCTTAAATCCGACAAGTTGTCCAGCTAAGCAAAAAATCTTGCTTTTTGATATGGGTCCATGGTATTGCACTTCTGTGGCAGATGGAATGCATCCGACTCGTGTTCAAGATGTTCAATAGACATGTTAAGTGCATAGTCTGTTCGCTCATGCAAAATGAAATGTGATTAATATAGATTAAAAATGAATGATATTTAATAGTGATTAATCGAAATTAATCCACAGCAACCCTGTGATTAATCTAATAAAAAATTTGAATCATTTGACAGCACTAATATATATATATATATATATTCTACAATGCAGATAATAGTACAAATAGTAAAAACCTTTCTATGGATGTGTCCAAACTTTTGACGGGTACTGTACGTAAATCACTGCTCTTGCCATATCTAAACGGCTCCTTTCTGATTATGACAGAGCTTACTGTGTTTACATTCATTCATTGGACTGGACACACAAATCACTTCTCTTGGTTCATCTTGCCCTAGCTGTCATGCAGACATGACATAGGTGTGCAGTACCCTTGAAGAAGTAGACCTTCTCTTTGCGACGATACCCTGGTGACGGAACTGCAAAAGCGGCATCTACATCATCAGGGATGTTACTGAATCCAACAGAGATGTCCCGGGGGTAATCCTCATCCAGGACATCGCCATCAAACCGCCAGTACTTGTTGCCCTGGGTTTGGGTGGGTGAGAGTTAGGGAGCGTGTGAAAATTCACTCACAGCATTTGTTACATTCACTACAAACACAGATTCGACCCCAAACCATTCAGGTTTTAAGAGACCAAACCTTGAAAATGTAGGTTTTCCCCTGACAGTTGATGCGGGTGAAAGCAGCATTTATGGGGCCTTCGATGCCCCACACATCCTTGATGAGCTTGGGGTACCCGGGCATTACTGCCTTGTCATCCAGCTCAAAGAAGTACTCCCCTGGAGAAAGGCAAGGCACAGTAAGAGACTTCATCTCTCCCACAAGTATTTAGCTTGTTTTGATCCATCAAGTTCCATATTTCACCAAGACTCTGGTTAGGATTCCAGTCAAAGTCAAGATTCAGGATTCAAGATGCCTATTTGTCATATGCATGAACGCAGTGGTATGTCAGCAGTGAAATGAAATTGCAGCTATTCCAGACTGTGCAGCAAACAAGGCAGAGGATAACAAAAATAAAAATCATGTGAGTTAGCAAAATAAGTATTTAAGAAGAAAGATAAAAAAGATATTAAATGCTATTTGAGAAAATATTTAAAGTGCAGGTTGCAGTTGTAGCTTGTTTTACTGTTTATTTGGTGGTGATCCTAATGGCTTGGAGGTTTAAGCTTCTTCTCAGCCTCTCGGTCCCGGCCATAAGGCTCCGGAGGAGGCTACCTAAGCGTAGCCAATGGAAGAGTTGATGGCATGGGAGCCGAATGTCTTTGATAATCACTTATAGTGCCTATTTTTTTCCACATCAACCTTGCAGATTGCAGTTCCTCACTGCAAATCAGCATCTGTCTGCCTGTTAATTTATACATTCTGCACAAATTATAGTTCCACAATATGTAGTAATGATGGTCAAATGAAGCTTTATGAACCATTTTCTCTATTTTTTGACCCCACTAGATGGCACAGTTGGTTTGCTTTGGGGCATGAATTGAAGCCTTTTTGAATAGAGAGCACCATCTAGTGGTGTAAGAAAATACAGCGATTGGCTCATGAAGCTTCATTTGGCCAACACTAGTAGGTCAGTGAGCTTGCCTGCACTCACCCCTGAATGCATAGATGGATCCATTCTTGAGCTGCATGAAGGCGTCAAATGGTCGACCACTGCAGGTGGCAGCATCCGGGTCCGGCTCACCGGGGGGAGTGATGGCCGGCTCCTCGGTGACGGTCACATTCTGCTCGTCGCTCTCCTCATCAGGGCCCGCAAAGGTATCACCCCTGGCTGTGCAGAGGAGCTCTGTTGGGGTAATTCTGTCCTCAGGCACAGGGAAGCGAGCGGACAGGCGGCACGGCACGGCGTCCGCAGGGCTTACACTTCCCGCGGCACGTCTCCTCGTAATCTGTGCAGCAGCTGCTGTAGAACTTGCAGAGGCTGTCGCATTGGCACTTTATGGTTGCGTCAAAGCCTTTGTCGCAGCGGCCCACACAGGACTCTGAGGATGGAAGGGGCCAAAGACCTCACGATCACCCCACGTGCTCTGCCCCGAGAACTCACATGCCCCAAAGGGGTGTTAGGTTATCACTAATTATTCTCGTTAATATTAACAACAGTGTGTACATTTGGTATACTGTTCATAAGAATGTATCCCAACCTCCTAGGCAAGACAACCAGAGGTGCAATAAAGAGGGGAAGTTAGGATGATTCCAAGGGGCCCTAAAAAATTTGGAACATAATTGGTTTGGTCTGGGTTGGGGGTCCAATATGATATGCTTGTCACGCCCTGCTCCGTCCGCTCCTGATGTGTGCCACGCCCCCTCATTATCCACGTGTGCTTTCCCGATCGTGCCCAGCTGTTCCTTGTTATGTCGGCTTGTCTTCTGCATTTAGTCCGCGTCTGAGTCAGTCTTCCCCAGATCTGTCATTGATGTTTGTTGATGTGCTTTCCCCGGTCCTGTCTTCTGGAATAAACCCCGTTTGCCTGCATTTTCGGCTTGCTTTGCCTGCTTCCCGGCTCGCTCGCTCGCTCGCTCTCCAGTCGCTCACCTGGTCACAACAGAATGACAGATCTCCACAACGCACCTCCGCAGGTCGACGATCAACGCGTCGACCTGCTCCACGAGGTGCTCTACTGGCTCCACCAGCCGGAGGTCCGGGAGGACTCCGGACTGCTGGTGTTAGCCAGCACGAGCGGGACCCTCCTCCAGGAGGTCACGCCGCTCACAGCAGCGCCTGTCATGGCGGAGGTTCGGGAGAACCTCCGGCGGCTCGTCGAGGGGGTAACAGAGAAGCGGCTCCAGCCGCTCACGCTCCCTGCAACAACCGCGGTTGCTGACGCCGCAAGGCCCGCGGCCCCACCTGCTGAAGCTGCCGCCGATCCGCCCGCGGCAACGCTCGCCCTCTCCGAGGTTACCCCGCCTCCATCGTCATGCCCCAGCCGCAAGAAGAAAAAGAAGCGGAAGGGGAAAGGAGAAGCAGCCGCCCCGACGCTCTTATTGGGGGCTTGCTCCTTACTCCCCGCCTGGGAGCTACCCAGGGAGCATGACAGCTCACCGCCCGCCTGGGATGACACCGCCTCTGCCCGCCTTGCCAGCTTCCCCGCGGAGAAGCCACCTCCGCTGGAGGCGTATTTTTACCGGCCGGAGCGTCTGGGGCACGGCGGCATACGCGCTGTTAGGGACGCTATCCTTCGGGTCCCTAGATCCCTTAAAGGGACGCCGCATACGCGCTCAGCACCCCTCCTACCTGCTCCGGACCAGTCCGATCCGGACCTGCCTGCTGCCGCCGCCGCTCTGCCCGCGGCAACGTCCGCTGCTGCTGCCGCCGCCGATCTGCCTGCGGCAACGCCCGCTGCCGATCTGCCCGCGGCAACGCCCGCTGCTGCTGCCGCCGCCGATCTGCCCGCGGCAACGCCCGCTGCTGCTGCCGCCGCCGATCTGCCCGCGGCTGCGCTGCCTGCTGCCGCCGCCGATCTGCCCGCGGCTGCGCTGTCTGCTGCCGCCGCCGATCTGCCTGCAGTACCGCCTGTCCAGCCTGTCCAGCCTGTCCAGACTGTCCTGCCTGTCCTGCCTGACCCGCCTGCTGCAGCTGCCACCACTCTGGCTGCGGCGCCCGCCGCGGTGGCCCCTGCTGGCCGCGTGCTGGCGGCGCCTGCTGCGGCGCCCCCTGCTGGCCTAGAGACTGCAGCGCCTGACGTGGTGCCCCCTGCTGGCCGCGTGATGGCGGCGCCCCCTGCTGGCCAAGTGACTGCAGCGCCCGCCGAGGCGCCCCCTGCTGGTCACATGCCCGCAGTGCTGGCGGCCCCGCCTGCGGCCACGCCTGCGGCTCTGGCGGCCTCGCCTGCGGCCACGCCCGCGGCTCTGGCTGCTCTGTCTGGGGCCACGCCTGCAGCTCTAGTTGCCGCTCAGCCCAAGGTGCCTGCCGGGGCGCCCTCTGCTGGACTCACGCCCCAGGTGTCTGCTGAAGCGCCCCCTGCGGCTGCTAGCCGTCCGCTCGAGGACACCGCTACGGCCGCAGCGCCCCCTGCTGCTGAGGGCCACTCACCAGAAGAGGCCGCTCTGCCCGTCCAGCCCGGCTCTTCCGTCCTGCCCGTCCAGCCCGGCTCTTCCGTCCTGCCCGTCCAGCCCGACTCGTCCGTCCTGCCCGTCCAGCTCGGCTCTTCTGTCAGCACGCCAGCCACGCCCTCGGCTCTGGCCGCGCTGCCTGCCGTCGCCGCTCTGCCCGCGGCACCGCCTGCTGCCGTCGCCGCTCTGCCCGCGGCACCGCCTGCTGCCGCCGCCGCTCTGCTCGCGGCAATTCCTGCGGCTGCCACAGCACCGCTGGTCCAGCCTGACCCACTCATCCTGCCTGCAGTCCCTGCAGCTACTGAGGCGGCCCCCACTGGCCCAGTGACTGAGGCGCCCCCTGCTGGCCGCACGCCCGAGGTGCCCGCAGAGGCGCCCCCTGCTGGCCGCACGCCCGAGGTGCCCGCAGAGGCGCCCCCTGCTGGCCGCACGCCCGAGGTGCCCGCAGAGGCGCCCCCTGCTGGCCGCACGCCCGAGGTGCCCGCAGAGGCGCCCCCTGCTGGCCGCATGCCCAAGCCAGTCTCGCCTGACCTGCCCGTCCAGTCCGGCCAGCCCTGCTCGCCGGTCCTGCCCGTCTCGCCTGTCCTGTCCGGCCAGCCCTGCTCGCCGATCCTGCCCGTCTCGCCTGTCCTGTCCGGCCAGCCCTGCTCGCCGGTCCTGCCCGTCTCGCCTGTCCTGTCCGGCCAGCCCTGCTCGCCGGTCCTGCCCGTCTTGCCTGTCCTGCCGGCACCTGAACTGCCTGTCCTGCCGGCTCTCGACCTGCCTGTCTCGCCTGTCCTGCCGGCACCTGACCTGCCCGTCTCGCCTGACCTGCCCGTCTCGCCTGACCTGCCCGTCTCGCCTGTCTTGCCTCCGGCTGCATCGCCGGCTGCTGCCGCTGCTCTGCCCACGGCAGCCCCTGTTGGCAGCTCGCCGGTCCAGCCCTGCTTGCCTGTCCAGCCCTGCTTGCCTGTCCAGTCCTGCTCGCCTGCGGCTCCGCCGGCTGCAACGGCCACGCCCGGGGTCCCGCCTGAGGCTCTGACTCCTGTCCCCATGGGGGACCTTGAGTGGGATCCCTCGGGGATCCGATTGCTGGGTTCCCCCGACCCAGGCGGGCACCGGTCTCCTACACCGGTGCCCCTGAGAGGAGAAGCCCGGCAGGCCCGCCTGTCTGTGTCCAGCAAAGGGAGGGGACACAAACGTCGGGTCCGGGTCCCGCCCTCCCTGCCCCCTGGCTCGCCCTTGCGCCCCCTGGCCGTGGCTCGGTGGCTGCCTGCGGGTCCTACGGCTCCGGCTCGGCTGTCGCCTCCGGGTCCCCCTCCGGTGCCTCGTCGCCCGCCTGCGGTCCCTCCGTCGGCGCCTCGTCGGCTGCCTCCGGGCCCCCCCGCTTCGGCTGGGCGTCGGACGGCGCCTTCCCTGGCTCCGGCTGCGCCTCCGCCTGTTGCGGCTTCCCCCTTCTGCCTGCCTGCGCCGGGGTTCCCTCCTGCTCCCTCCTCGTTTCCTTTGTCGGTCCCTCCGTCTGTCTCCTTGTCCCCTGTGTGGTCCCCTCCTGCTCCGGCCTCCCTTCCGCCTGCGGCCCCTGCGGCTGCCTTCCCTCGCCCGCCTGGGTTCCCTTGGGCTCCCCTGCTTCCTCCTCCCTTTCCTTCCGTCCCGCCTGTTTCTGCTCCTCGTCCCTCTGTGTCTCCTCCGTTCCCTTCTGGTCCCTTTGTCCCGCCTGTCTTTGCTCCTCGTCCCTCGGTGTCTCCTGTGTTCACTCCTCGCCCTGTTGTTCCTCCGTTTTCTGTCCCCTCTGTGTCTCCTGTCTCTGTCTGCCTGTCCGCGTTTCCTGTTCTTTGTCGGGTCCTGTCTTTCGTTTCTTCCTTGTTCTTGTTCTGTGTTTCGGTCTTGTTCCCTGTTCTTCGTTGATGGTTTTTGGTTTTGTCTTTCAGGTCCTGTTCCCCGGTCTCGTCTCGTCCGTCGCCTCCTCTCTGGCGCGCCCGGAGTGCGCGCCTTTGGGGGGGGGTTCTGTCACGCCCTGCTCCGTCCGCTCCTGATGTGTGCCACGCCCCCTCATTATCCACGTGTGCTTTCCCGATCGTGCCCAGCTGTTCCTTGTTATGTCGGCTTGTCTTCTGCATTTAGTCCGCGTCTGAGTCAGTCTTCCCCAGATCTGTCATTGATGTTTGTTGATGTGCTTTCCCCGGTCCTGTCTTCTGGAATAAACCCCGTTTGCCTGCATTTTCGGCTTGCTTTGCCTGCTTCCCGGCTCGCTCGCTCGCTCGCTCTCCAGTCGCTCACCTGGTCACAACAATGCTTTCTTGGGGCCCAAAATCTCTAGCGGGGCCTACGCTGACAGGACCTGCACATGGGCCACTATCAATCGCTACAAACTAATGAAAAAACAACCAGTTTCGAATCATGTCTGTTATTAACAGCTTAGCAACGAGTTGTAACCAGGGCTGTAGTCAGCTATGAGGCCACTGAGGTCCGGACCTCAGTAATTTTTTAAGAACTAAAAATAAAATTTGAAGCTAAATATTCATATGAATAGAAAATTAGGCTAATGTTTCACATAGATAATTAATACAAAATAAACAGCTTATTAATGGGATGGTATCATTAATGTGATTGTCGAGACCCACCCCCCATCCCTGGGTCCCGGACCTCTATTTTTCACTATTTTTCCAAACCCTGCTTACGGCCCTGATTGTAGCAAGTAATTCCAATAAATTGAGCAATTTATTAGGAATAACAATACAGTAGCCCATTAGTAAAGATAGACCAGCAAATAACATAGTTTAGCAGCAAGTAACATTGTATCAGAAGGTCCACAGGCAGCCAAATGCCCCAGCTGGCCAATCAGAGCTGTCCTACCTTCTGCGGCTTGAACAACGGCCAGCACCGCGGTCAGGAAGATCAGTGCCGGTTTCATGCCTCCTGTCCAGGCGAACATAAGCATGAACTGGGCTCTCAGGGCGACGGGAATGGGAATAAGATCGTCTGCCCTGTCAATCGATCGCTCCCAAAGTCACTAACCTCCCATTGTTTGCTGTAGGCTGATTCCCACATTTCAGGAAAGTAATCATTAAACTGACCAAAGTGCAGCTTTGTCTGTAAAAAATAGGATTTGTTTTATCCAATATTAGATAAAAATATATTGGCTATCAGTGGATATTTCTGATGCAAAAATATGGAGATGCAAGTAAAAAAATGTATTAATTGATGCGCTGAATGTAACTGAGGTACATCTCTTTTTCTACACTTCCATGCAACTTCCAAGTTAACGCCGGTGTTTGTGGTCAACCAATCAGCAAGCTGTCGCTGTAAGAGCCTCCCTAGTAGTTTGTGTTTGAACAAAAAGTACTTAGTCTGGAGAATTTACTAAAAAAGGGTTCTGGGACTGCCTCCAAGGAACTAAAATCAGGCTGAGTTCCTGCAGTATGAATTCATCAAAAGCCCCTGGCTCTGGAAAAAGGTTCCGGTTCCAGAAAAGAAAAGAAGGTCATTTCACACTGTCCAAAGCAAAAGAGTCCAATGGAAGTTGCTTTGGATGATAGCATCAGCTAAACAGCAACATAATGACAGTTACAGTGAGGGGAGTCGTGGCCTGAAGACACTGGGTCTGGTCCAAACTGCCAAGAGGGGACACCACAACCGAGTGACACAGCCCTGAGATGAAGTCTGAGGGTTGCTAGCACAATAAATATCGTATTTTCAAGAGATTCCAAAGATTTTTGGAGAGAGCCAATTTCCCAATTATCTTGGGCTAGATGCCAGATGCAGAAAAGCTGCCACTGCATTATTTTTGTATTTGTATTATTTGGTATTCATAACAGTTTGTATTTCTTGCCTTTGTGATTTTTTTTGTTAAACTTTCACGCTGCATTCAAATTCAAAATAAAAAGAGAGACCTGTCAGGATCTGTCTGTCATTTTCCTGTTTAGCCAGCAGGTGTCACTGGTCACCCTGTCCCTTCCTAATATGTCAATCACTTGCACCTGTCCCTTGTTAGTTTTGTATATATGTGTCGGCCCTTGGCTGATTCATCATTGTTGTCGGTGTAAGTAATGAGAGTGCTTGATGTCGATCCCAGACCCCTATTTTTGACCCCTCATGGTCCTTTATTTTGTTTCATCTGTATTTTGGTTTATAATAAATCCCCTTCAGTTAACCCAAAGGTTGCATTTAGATTGTTCCCCCATTTCATTGTGACAAAACGTTTTTTCCCCCCCTGGAGATGTTCCATGGCTCTGTGGGTTAGGACCCTGGGTCTGTGATCAGAAAGTTGTCGGTTCACATCCTGTGGCTAGTAGAGTCCATACTACTTTGACTCAGAAACAGTGCGTGAGTAATTTGAACACTTTAATACCAGTTGAAACCAGCTGATAAATTTTACTGGTTTCTCCTGGAACATATGCTCCTTCCTTATAGCACTCCTCCTTTTCAAGAAGCGTGTTTCTTCAGGAGGGTAAAGCTGGCATTGCGACATACAACAATAACTCACATTATGAGGCCAGTGACAGGGATTAGCAGGTCCATATATAACATTTTTATATGAAATAAGCTGTCATCATAAGTTTGTTAGTTCTCATATGTATGCATAAAAATTATCTTCTGTTAAACATTAATCTTCCCCAAAGGTTATAAAAAATCGCCCTGTACCTCCACATTTGGGCATGAAGGAATGTTACACAGAGAAAATGCATTCAGAGAACAGTGCAGGTGTTTGAAGTTCACCTGATCAGGCAGGAACAGCCTCCTGTTCTCTCACACACAGTGGGCTGTTGCTGCCAACACGTTAACCTGTTAGACTCAAATGATCAGCACAACCACGGCAGGCTTTTGTTTTACATTCTATTTATTTAGTAGACAATTTCTCAAAAGCGGTGAAGGGTTTGACAGTCCCCGTAGCATCTGAAGTTATCGGCCTTGCATAACAGTGACATCACTCTGCCGAGTTTGAGATTGAATCAGCAACCATCCAATCACAGGAACGGCATCCCAACCCACTGAGCAACACATTGCCTCACATTGTTGTTGTTTGCACCTTCGCATTAAAACCGTAGAACAGTTTTAGACATACTGCCATGCAGATGTACATGTCACAGTCACATGGCTGACATTTGCATAAAACATGCGACACCATGTAAAACATGCCTGAGATGTCAGGCAGATACCGTGCATTTCAGCAGCACCGGCACCCCGCTGATGTGGCCATGTGTCCAGAGCTTGGCCTGAGTCACCGCATGGTCGCAAGTTTCAGTGCAATTCTTTCATTTGGGTCATTTTGATACATCGACCCAACGTTACATCATCTTGGACGGGCAGAGGAGTCAAAGTTTAGCTTTAACAGCATTTTGCATTTTATGTGGGACTTGTAAATCGCCAGTATGTTTTTCACAAGGACGGAAAACTACTACTAAATGGTAAAAAGACTTTTTTCTTACACGCTGAATTGCATCAGTCTTTAATTTCTATCATTCATCCACCAAAGAAAGCAGAATTTTATGCAAAGCAGCATTTTACAGAGAAGTCTCTCTCTCTCTCTCTCTCTCTCTCTCTCTGACACACACACACACACACGCATGCAGGTTTGTAATTATATCTTTGTGGGAACTCTCCATTCATTTCTATGGGGAAAACACTAGTCCCAACATGACGACCTTAACCCCTAACCAGCTCTAACCTTAACCATAAGTAACCAAAATAAATATGAGATTTTTTGTTTTTTGATTGCGGTGACAGATTTTTGTAGGGATCTGAAAAATGGTCCCCACAATGCAAAATAACAGCTTTTTATCACATTGTGGGGTAGATTTGGTCTCCACAATGTAATATAAACATAACACACACACACACACACACACACACATGTCTACAGTCTGTGCAGGAATGTCAATCATGGAATGCATTTCGAATTACATTTATGGGTCTTTGCAGAGACAACATCTCCGTGTAGAAGTTATTATGGGCCCAATGATGGATTGCAATCACCTGCCTGACTGCATAATCATCCTGCCATCATTCATTTAAAAGACCAAAATTCAATAAATCAATCAATCAATCAATTTATTTTATACAGTACATTTTCACAACAACACTTTGTCTCAAACACTTTACATTAACCCTACCTAGTGCCCCCAGAGAGCAAGCTAGGGGCAACAGGGACAAAACTCCCTCAAAGGAAGAAACCTTGGGAGGAACCAGCCTCAAAGGCAGAGCCCATCCCAATTGTATTAATTTATTATCAAAATGTATGACAGGAAGATCTCGGTTAGGTCTCTTCTAATGAATATGTGGTGTTGGTATACTGGTGTGTCTTGGGTTTGGTTCCTTCTAAACAGAGGTGGATAGTTCAGGTCCAGGAAGTAAAAATCCAGACCAAGTTAGTACTAACTAACCAGTTGAGCATCAAGAGTCACAGTCACGGAGTACTCAATTGATTGGTTGAAACAAAATCTTGGTCTGGATTTTTACTTTTGGGACCTGAACAATCCACTGCTGCTTCTAAAGCTGACAGGTTTTGGATTCTCTCATAGGAAATGCTTTGCCCTGGTCTGTTCAGGGAGCCTGCACATGTGATTCAGTCTTTATTTATGGGTCAGAGTGGCAGTTTTGCTAAAAAAAAAAAACTCTAGCAGCCAATTACCTCATAATTTAAGAAGTCATGCAGCCTTGAGATCAACGCTTGCGATCCCAAAAAGTCCTCCACATTTTTCATTGGTGGTCTCAGGGAGTTTTCCGCTCCCTTCTTCTGGGGTGCTGCACTTTGGCCATCCATGAGCCGATACTGAGAAGCTCTGTGTTGGTTTGTTGGGTCAAAGTGCACATTTTTCTGCAATAAGCTGCGCAGCTGTGGTCTGTTGACCATCTAGGCAAACACCCCTCCCATTCTGCAAAGCAGATTAATGATCCAACTCAGAAGGCACCAAAATCAAGCTCCAAAATAGTTTTTTGAAGCTTTTGTTTCTACTACCTTCTTACTGCAACTGCTGTGCCGCAAATATGCATGTTAATAAGTAGTCAAATTGTACATATTTCATTCACTAAAATATTCCCTGTACCAACTTGTCTTGTGTATGTATTGTATGATGAAGAGCCTCTAATAAGTGGAGATAAACTCCACATTAAGAAATGGTGTTTAATCTCAGATAATCAGGCAAAGTGAATGTCATTGTGTGAATAACATGTATAAGAACGTCCAGCTGTGTTTGTGTTATTAGTCATACATTTTTAGTACATTCTAACTGAATTGTCAGTAGTTCTAGAACATTCTATTTCTTGAATAGAATGAGGTTATCTGTCACTGACTATACAACACTACGGCAACAGTAAAAAGGCAAACAAGTTATCTAATCTAATATTTACACTGAGCTAAAAAGTAATAGAAATAATATTTGCATTCTTGTTTAAATTAAACCGAAGAGTGTAGGTACTAGATATTTTTCACAGCTTGAAAAAACATTACAGCTTATTTTAGAAAAAATGTATATTTAGAAATGTATAAATATATTTTTATTTTACTACATATAAATAGTTATCAATATCTTAATCTCTAGTACAATTGAAATAGCTTGTACTGATTGTAGAAAAATATTTTGCGTTTTCAACATGAATACCCCTGTATAATGCTGCCTTTCAGTCAGACAGCGTAAACAAAGAGAGGGATGCTGGGACTGGCCCGTGTAACAGGATCCTAACCCATTTCAGCGCTGCTCTTTGTCCAGCACCAGCCTGATTGTTTTCTGGCTTGTGGTAAATGATTCTGGGTCTCAGGGTAAACCCTTAGCGGACTGATTCCCTCTAAATTGTACCTTGTCGGTTTTTTTTTTAACTCTCTCATAAACCTGTTGATGAGGACATCATGAAAAAAGATTTCAGCTGAGTTTTCAGAGGAACGTGTTCTAACAGAGTGGGAGCGATGCTCACTTTGCAAGGAGCCCATGGATGTCCGAGGAAGAACTTTTTGGAAGGTTGATCTCGGTCCTGCAGGGGGCAGCATTGAGCTCATTCTAAGCCCTGCTTGCTATGTATCTCAGGTACTATTTACACCAGTGAAGAAGCACTCTGTGTATGTTTGGCAAAAAATCTGGGATAGAGGTGGAAGTATATACTGCTGCCCATAAGCGCACACGTGTGTGTATGTGCCTGTCTTTGTCAATCAAATGCAGTGCTCTGTAAAACACTTTAAAGCTGTAATCTTAAACACCATAAACCTTCGTTTTTTGTGATGCCACGCTCTGTTTCACCGGTTAATGTTTAATTCCACTCTTGTGATATATATAAATGCGCAGGATGGATCCTGTAGGTCCCAATAAGGTATCAGACCATCATGATATCCCAGGCTTGGATGAGCCTGACTGTCTCTCAGATGTTGGCTTGATCCAGGTTTCCACAATGGGGGGCTGTTTGAAATGGCTGTGGGCACATCGAAACTATCTGATCATCTTCATCATTCCACTTCTCCTCCTGCCCCTACCGCTGGTCATCAAAACTCCGGTAAATGTGCTCTGAACTTTTCTTCTCTTTGAAAAAAAAACTGTACAAAAGAAGCAGTTGTCGATTTATCTGAAACAAATAAACCTTGTGTTTGTGAATATAGTAGAAGTATCTCCTGTCATTGTAATGAAAATATTTAGGCCAGACTGAGAAGTAAATCTGTAACAAACAGGAGAGATTGCAAACAAAAAATGCTGAATACAGGGAGTAATGTTCATCTATTGAACTTGTGTAGTGTGATGAGGAATGAGACAAGGAACAAGATATAGGGAATAAGGATTGAGGCATTAGTTTATAACTGTAAAGAGCACAGTTTTCTGAAGCAATCATTTGATCCGTGCAGCTACTTTCAGAATGTTTCTGAAACCTTCTTACCCAGTTTCCTGATCATTAGAGATATACCTAAAATTTCCCAAACTTCACAATAGCCAGTCCGCACCTGCACTGAACCTCTCTCCCATTCTCCCTGACCTGCACTGGCTCCCTGTGAAATTTCGCATCAGATTCAACATCCTTCTCCTCACCTATAAGACCCTCATTAATCTCACTCCCCCCTATCTGTCTGATCTTCTCCTGCCCTACCAACTCTCTCATGCTCATAGATCATCCTCTCGTGGCTCCACGTTGTTCCTCCTTCCAAGCTCCACAGCTTGGGTGACCAGGCCTTCTCTAGGGCGGCACCTCGTCTTTGGAATTTCCTTCCCTCTGACATCTGTATCTCTCCCTCTCTCCCAGTCATCAGATCTCGTCTTTAATCATTTGTATTCTCTGAAACCTTCTAGTTCAGTCTTTGTGTTTTTTTATGTTGTTAATATTTTTGGGTTTTGATAAGCACTGTATAAATCTCAAGTGTCATTATTATTATGAATATTAAATGTTTTTGGGGTGGGGTGGGGGTGATTTTGACCTTGTAACAATGTATTATGTAATAACTCGACAGATTGTCAGTGAAGACATCCATCTTGGTTGTTTATTTTATAATGCACAGTAATAGATTTTCATCATTAAAAGTGCAACTCCCGCATTTTGTAATAACCACCATAATATGTAATAATTTATTACAAAATGCAGGGAAATTTATTACATATTGCAGGCAAGCTGCCTATTACACAATGCCACAGATTATTGCAAAAGGCAGGTACTATTATTATTAAAATTTGTTATATTTTGTCGAGTTATTACATAATGCGGCATAATTACATTATGCATTGTTGTAGACCTTTAACTGATGGAGTAATCAAGACGATGTCCTTGGATCTCTCCTAACCCTTTTCTTCACTCATTCATTTGTCCATTCGCCCCCTCACATAATCAGCAAGTTACTCCTGTTTTCAGCTTCTTCACTTACAGTTGTTGATCACTCACTTACTCGCTCGCTCACTCACTTACTCACTTGATATCCTACCCTCTGGTCATGATTCAGGAAGCAAAATGTGGCTTCGTCATCATCCTCATGTCCCTGTACTGGTGCACGGAGTGCATGCCACTGGCTGTCACCGCACTCCTTCCTGTCATCCTCTTCCCTGCGATGGGCATCATGGTGTCTGAGGAGGTATGGTGCAAAAGGAAGGTGAACTGAAGAACTAGCAAGACTAAAGCTGCATGGTCACAGACATACGTACTTACCGCCATTCAATAAACTTCAGTCTCACCCGCGACTGCTTAAGGACCCAAAACAACAGGCTGCTTACACACGCTGGTCCCACACGCTGCTTCCTCCCTTAGGTTTGTGTGCAGTACCTGAAGGACTCCAACATGCTGTTCATTGGTGGCCTGCTGGTGGCCATTGCAGTGGAGTCCTGGGAACTGCACAGGCGCATCGCCCTTCGCGTGCTGCTGCTGGTGGGAGTCAGACCTGCACTGTATGGACCAGCCCGAAACACATGCACATATGCACTGGAACTCACATGGGCACTGGCACTCACATGGGCACTGGAACTCACATGGGCACTGGCACTCACATGGGCACTGGCACTCACATGGGCACTGGAACTCACATGGGCACTGGCACTCACATGGGCACTGGCACTCACATGGGCACTGGCACCGACATGGGCACTGGCACTCACATGGACATGCTTGCCCAAATGCACACTCACATACTCATACAGGCAATACACATACACACACACACACAGACATACACACACGTTTGTTTATTTATGCCCTGCGTTGGGTTGGCACCCCATCCTGGGTTGTTCTCTGCCTTGGCCCCTGTACCTCAGGTCCCCCAAACCTGCATAGGACAAGTGGGTACAGAAAATGGATGGATGGATGGATGGATGGATACCTAGCTTGCCCTCAACCAAACTGAAAACATTTGAAAGTATATAACAAGCTTAGCTTTTTGAAAGCTCATTTAAATAACAAGCTATGTTAATAGTATGGACACATCTAAAGGTCTGTTTTCTGAGTGTTCACTATGCCGCTGTGGACATTCATCTCAAACACCACCCAAGAACCTTAGGAAAACACACCAACAAATACATGCACACTCACACACATAGTTTTTTTTTTTACTTATTATTTATTTTCTGGTACATGCATTACATCTCAAGCACAGCTTGCTGAGTTAGTTTGATGCCTTTCCTACGGGTGAATTAGTGCCTCTTCTGAGATTCGAACCTGCAAGTTTCCTCAGCCAGTGTTTCTCAAAGCAGGCCTCAGGGAAGCCCAAACAGTCCCCGTTTTTGTTCCCTCCCAGCTCCCAACACACCTGTACCAGGAACTGGGTGTTCCTGATCGGCTGGGAGTGGGGAGGGAGTGAAAACGTGGACTGTCTGGGGGTCCCCGAGGGCCAGGTTGAGAAACACTGTCCTTAACCACCATTTTGCCCCATTGTAAACATGAAGATCCACCCACTGGTTCTTCTCCCAGGCTGATGATGGGCTTCATGGGTGTAACAGCCTTCCTGTCTATGTGGATCAGCAACACGGCCTCCACAGCCATGATGCTGCCCATCGCACAGGCCGTCCTGCAGCAGCTGAGCGACACAGAGGCCCGGGCCGACGAGCAGGAGCTCAGCCAGTCTGTCCATGACAACCTGGCCTTCCAGACGGACCTGGTCATGGATCAGAAAGTCAGCCTGCAGGACTTGAAAAAAGGCAAGAACCTCACCCTCAAGCTCGGGCCACCAGAGATACAGATCCAGGGCTAGTGCTGCTATTTCAGAGGCTCCTGGCAAAGCTTTACCTTCCAAGACAACTGATGATCATTTCGCTTCCTGCACAGTGTTGGTAATTCAGGGGCCCCAAGCAACTGTCTTTTGCACCTAGAGATGGAGCAGAGAACAGGAGGGAGGTTACTCAGGATGATGCCATGTTACCAGATGCGTTTAATTCTGAAAAGAGCAGCGTTGCATCATAAAGCAGAATAATAACTGAATTACACGGCAAATTAGTCACTTTTTTAGCCATCTTTTTCATCGTAAGCATCTCCAAAAGAATGAAAGTGCTGGTTTACCAGACGTGTGCAGTGATTTTCTATGGAAGGCCAAATCTGAGCTTGACCAAGTCAGCAGGGGCTGTTTTAGGTTATTATTGTCCGATGAAAGCTCCGGTAGAAGAATGGGTAGATTTTACATCCCCCTTTATGAAAATGCATGCATAAATCAAAAGAATTCATGCATTTTCTATGTTAACTTGAACATAAGACATTACCTTTTTTCATTTTAATGATTGTGCAGGACATTAAAAATAGCTTGAGCTGGATATTGCTGTGGAACAGCCTTTGTCCAGGTCTTGTATAGATTCAGCGGATCAGTCCCTAAAGAACACAGTTCTTCTGTTAGTCAGTATTCAGCATTTGTACAACTTTACACATAGTGCTGTGACTTGATTACAGAGATTGCAGTAGAATATAGATTGTAGGGAATTTTCGCGAGGGAAACTTCTAGAAAGAAAAGTCCTGTATTGGTGAGGGAAGTGGAGATGCGGGGATATAACGGTCCGTTCCACTTAGATGAGGCGATGGAGACAGAAGTGGTGGACAGCTTCTCTGAGCAGAAGACGCGGGCCAGAGAGGAGAAGTACTTACAGCTATCCAAAGGACTGAGTCTCAGTGTGTGCTACGCAGCCAGCATCGGCGGTACAGCTACACTCACAGGAACCACACCCAACCTCATCCTCAAGGGCCAAGTGGACGAGTGAGCTCTCTTCCTGCAATCAGCCTTTCAGGGTCATCTCTGATCAGATACACAGAGACGGATCCAGGTTCTAGAACTGACACCATTTAGTTGAATATTAACACAATCACATCATTAGATGCTGAGGCGTTAACTGAGTAATAACGTTAAAATTTAATGTAAATGTAATTAAATGTAGCATTTAGCGATTATGCCTATTTCCAACTTGGTTTCCAAGTGATCTTCTGTAATTGGCTCTTCCGCAAGCTAAAGAAAAATGACATCCATTTAAACAAAGACTTTTAATTGTAGCAGTTCTTTATTTGTAGGCATGACAGTCATACACAGGTAATTTCCCTGCCGCTGCAGGCTTTTTCCAGATAACAAAGACATAATCAACTTTGCCAGCTGGTTCGGCTTTGCTTTTCCCAACATGCTTTGCATGCTGGTCTTCTCCTGGATGTGGCTGCAGTTCATGTTCCTGGGATTCAAGTAAGTCCCACCTGCTGTTAAGATCTACTGCCATGTACTTTTGTCTTCAAAGCAACACACAATGCAGAAAACATTTATGAAACCAACCCATACACGGCACATGCAAGCAGTCCCTTGACACAGTTTATGCATTTTGATTTGTTTGCGACTCGTTGCTGGTGCCCCTTTGACAGCCAATGGGAAAGCAGGGGTTCAGGAACTGGAAGCTTGGCAGCAAGTTTGCATATTCTGTTTCCTGAGAAACATATTTTTTTGGAGGAAACTACAGTAAAGCTGTAAAACTGTAAATCTATGTGCAGCTATTGCTCTGGATTGAAACATCTCATCTACAAGATGCATGACTCGTGTAGAAGGGCCATCTACGGGAAGGATGCCCCGAGCTGCTGTGTTTAACTTTTCGGCTGCAAATTCATGTAGCCTGCAAGCCGGGGATCCTGGATTTGGCAGTGCTACTTGTACTGGTAGCATCTGGTCAGTTAAATAGAACCATGACTAGCAGGTAAACGCAACAGCATCCTTCCTGCAAATTTCAGCCTGAAGAAATCTTTTGGCTGTGGCGCAAAGAATGCAGGAGACAGGGAGGCCTACCAGGTGATGTGTGAGGAGTACAAGAAGTTGGGCAGGATGAGCTTCGCAGAAGCGGCTGTCCTCATCATCTTCATCCTGCTGGTGCTACTGTGGTTTACACGGGAGCCTGGATTTATCCCTGGCTGGGCTACTGTGCTCTTCAACATGGACAAGCAGTGAGTTAATGGGTCTTATGAGGGACCGCAGAAGAGGGTGCTTGCATATCGTCGCTTTCCATTGTGTCTAATTGTCGACTGTTGTAATTTTGAGTATGCCCATTCTTTGAGCATGCCCATTTTTGTTGATTGTGATTCTGAGTATGCCCATTCACCCATAATAGTGTCTGACATCTAATTGACCAATGGAAATATGTTTTATGAAGTCATCTATTTAAATAGTAGGGGTGTAAATCACAGCTTTCCTCGCGATACGATACAGTATCGATTCCTCAAGCCAACAGTTCGATTTTTTTTGATACATCAGGAATTCCCACGAGACGATGCGATACGATACGATTCAGTTCGATACTGGGGATAGTAGTCGAAATGATGAAATTTCACACAATCCTTTACATTTCAATGGATTAAAGAAGGCAAATATAATTAGCATTTTATCATATTTTATTGGCAACTGTAAACAAAATCTAGTGTAGTCAAGTATGTCCTATAAATGAAGCAAAATAAAGTGCAATAAGGCAAAAATAAAAACTTTGGATGGATGTAGATTAACATGGTGAATAATTTTTTATTTTGAATCAAGTATTCTCCAGACAAATACAAAAGTGTAACGAAAAGTATGTCCATAACTGTCATGACCTGCTCGTATGACCCTCTCGTGTGCTAGAGGCTTCTTACTTGGTCCAGCTCCCCCATTCATTTTTATACACTTTCTTAAGTTTAGTAGAAATAAATTGGAGGCTAGCTAGGCGACTCGGTAGCTTGCAGCAGCTGGCGTGGTTGAACGCATCATCCATCCTCTATTTTTTATGCCATACGATCTACCCACACTACCTTTGCGATCGACCAGTAGATCGCGATCGATGTATTAGGCACCCGTTGGTGTAGACCATGTATACGTCGGAGTGGATCATGAAAGCAATACCGGAACAGGCCAGAAAATAAAAACACATGTATCGACATTTATGCGGTCATATCGATGAATTGGATCGTTTGCCGTTGAATCGATATATCGATACAAATCGATGCATTGTTACACCCCTATTAAATAGTATATGTTTGTATTCATGATGGTTATGTGAACTACTTTATATCGCCAATTTAATCAAGTGAACGTTGATAGCTAGATAGTCAGCTAACTATCATCATTGTTAATTGTGAATATAAAGTGAGATTAGTTTGCATTTTATCGACACTCACATTTCTGCCTCACTGACAAGAATCCACGGGAGAATCCATTTGAACCACTCAGCCGTTCACTGATCGCTGTGTACAGATTGATATCTATTTGTGGCGCTTGATTATATTGCTTTAGGTTTATTTTGCAAAGTAGTTTCTGAGAAAGTGTATTTTTTCCACACTCCTGAAATTATGTAATTTTAGTGATATGCGTTTTTCACTGGAGAGCGAGGAAATGGCCAATTTGTGCTAAACCCCACAAGGCAAATCACACAAACGAGAATCAGTACCTGTATTTGGGACACACCAATGTTTTCTGCGCAGCCACAGCGTTAACATGCCCATCTCTGTGTTGCAGGTATGTCACTGATGGCACGGTTGCCATCTTCATGTCTACACTATTCTTCATAATCCCCTCCAGGCTACCCAGCGCCTCCTGTCTTCGTCACAGTGATGCTGTCGATGGTGATGACAGCAGCAGAAACGGATGTGAAGGCAAAGCCAATGAAATCTATCACACCCATGTACCGGCCACAAAATGAGGGTTTAGCTGCACATTTGCAGATACCCTGCAATTTTTTCCCCCCTAGTCTGGCCTAGTTTCTTTTTTCTTCGTGATACTACTTTCTGAAATCTGCCGCACTTTTACCAAGCTGCCAAAGGCCAGAATAATTAGACCACATTGGTGAATTAAAATTTGTGTCATAATGGTAATGATCAGTAGTCATGTCTGAAAGATCCTCTAGTGTAAATTAGGATGTTCCGTTGGTAATGCTGCTTTTTAAGATTCTTACTCTAATTATACTTCAAATGTACTTAAAATATTTCACGGACCTTGGTGAGAATTCCAGTCCTCGGTTCTCAGTACATAATATCCACATTTTCTGTACCTGATTCCAACTTCCCTCAGGTGAGAGTATGAAGGCCCCTTCCACCCTGCTAAACTGGCAGGTTGTACATGAGAAGATGCCCTGGAACATCATCCTGCTGCTGGGAGGGGGCTTTGCTCTGGCCCGGGGCAGCGAGGTTTGTGTCTATCTCGGTTCTCACATGTGCCTATTGGAGTGTGGGAGAACCTGCACCTGTATTGTAGTGATTATGCTGAAGCCCGGTGTGTCTGCATACAGAAGTCTGGCCTGTCCCTGTGGCTGGGGCAGAGTTTGGCCCCCCTGCAACAGGTCCCCCCCTTCGTGATCTGCCTGCTGCTCTGCCTGCTGGTGGGAACCTTCACAGAATGTTCCAGCAACTCAGCCACCACCACACTCTTCCTGCCCATCCTGGCCTCTATGGTGAGCCAGAGCTTTCTGACACTTACGGCCAGAACGTACAGCTGGATGTCATTTCCAGAGAGCGGATAAACATTCATGAGGCCATCATGTATCCCTATAAAAAAACAGAGCATTTGTAACTTTTTTTCTCCCTTAAAACGTTGCACAGAGTAGGCAGTTGATTGACACGCAGTGTGTGGTTCTTCAGACACTTGGTTAACAGAGTAGGGGGAGAAGTTACTGAAATAGCAGTTGATGCAGTTCTTCACTTCGTGGATTGAAGTAGGATGGTCATCAGACAGTCCCTTTCTATCTACAGGCTACTGCCATACATCTGAACCCACTCTATGTCATGCTGCCCTGCACCATCTGCGCCTCCATGGCCTTCATGCTACCTGTGGCTACTCCACCCAACGCTATTGCTTTCTCCTATGGCAAGCTGAAGGTCATGGACATGGTAAGACCCTTTAACCTTCGGAGCATGGAGTTGTACTCCTAAAACTCCAGATTTAAAGGTCATTCTGTATCTCCGTCACCAGGCCAAGGCTGGCCTTGGGCTCAACGCCATTGGCGTCATCATGATCAACATCGCTATCAACACCTGGGGCACAGCTATGTTCCACCTGGACGTCTTCCCATCCTGGGCCAATGTCACCGTGACGACCCCCTGAGCTTGAAGGACAGAGGGAGGCAAAGATTATGGTTCTCAAGATGGAGTTCTCTAGATGGAGAACTGATGCATGCTGCTGTCTAAATGCTCATGTTGTCTGGTTCTAGAAAACAATGCCTGCACCTTTATCACTACTGCTGCAAATTGGACTACAAACTGGACATGTATCTGAAGGAATCACACTGTTCAGCCTTTGGGTTTGCACTACACAGGGCACAGAGTGCATTAGGGTAAGAGAATCAACGTATCACTGCCCCGCGACCATGTGGGCAATGAGAACAGAGCTTATTGGGCAGTTCAGTGTTTCAAATTAATGTAAAACTCCATGAATCTCATGGTTTATCTCATGGTTTAAAATTGCATGAATCTCCTCCTTTATTTAGTTAAATATTAATATAAACATAAAACGCCGGGAAGAGGCACAGTGGTGCAGTGGTTAGCACTGTTGCCTCATACCTCAGGGACCAAGGTTTGAGTGTCCGCCGTGGGTCCATGTATGGAGTTTGCATGTTCTCCCCGTCGTTGTGGGGTTTTCCACTGGGTACACTGGTTTTCACTGCCCCAAATACCGAAACATGCTGAGGTTGTTCGGAGTTGCCAAGTTGCCCATAGGTGTGCATGTGTAAATGGTCTATGAGTGTGCAATCGGTGTGTGAATTTAGGGCACAGGGGGTGCTATTTGTACACAGCTGGGCTCTCACCAGCAACAAGATGGTGGCTCCCGCAACCCTGGATAAGACTCCCATTTACAGAAAATGGAAAGATAATATGCTGGTTTATTTAAAGAAGAAACTGTGTTTGAACATCATATTCTGCATGAAATGCATCAGGGCAAATACACCAAGATATCCGGAATGGGCCGGAATAAAAAATAAGCAGGAATTACTGCAGCTCAGCCCCCAGCCCCCCCACAGAATAAAACTAAAATGCAGTATTTCATATAAGGAGCAAGGAGCAGACACTGGCCAGAGTGAACGAGAAACAAGAGACACTCATAGGCCTGGAAATCTACAGTATCTTGGTTTTTGCCTAAAATTGGGAGCAGCCCCCCTTGTCCACTGCACCCCAAGGCTGGCTGCGTGCTCCTCTCACGCACGGCCTACCAAGCTGATTACTTTCTTTACACACTGTAGCCCGTGGAGCCTTATGACTGGATGCCGCACAGTGGAACTGCAGTACATGTTGTCATGGCAATGGCTCCGTGAATGTGATCACAGCAGGAACACAAAAGCGAATTCACTGTGTTCCGCTGCATGACGATTTCAGCTTTGACTAATACTTGTGGGCAGACATAGTAATGATGCTCTTCCACAAGGTGGCAGTATATCATTTTATTCATTCGCTTATGTCAAAATGCTATTTCCCTACAGTCTTTTGGATGTGATAAATGGCATTTTGCAGGATAAGAGTGCTAAATGTGTAACACCTTCTGCTGAAAGCAGACTTTTTACTAATATAGCCCCGCAGATGAAGGAACAGTTCTGTGTAATTTCAGGGAATACGAAATAAAAACAAGCAAAGACACAAATGATTAGTTGGAAAAAAAAATCACATTTATATAGTTTTTATACTGGCATTTGAATTGTCCAAAACTTGGAAAGAAGCAAATTAATCAAAGTAAAGTCATTTTACAATAATCACATTTTTAAAATATAAATAAATCTCTTGACATACATTAAATCATATACTGAAGTCTGTATGTATTATATATATTTTAACACCCAGAGTCAAACTCTACGGTATCAAATTGTCTTTACTTGACATATTGGATTTCTGTGAATCATCTACAGAATGCTACAATCCAGCAACTACATACACAAACCGCGTCACCATACTCACACTACAGAATGTCCACTAACAGTCAGCGGAGGATTGTGGAACGTCTAACCTCTGCTCTACCGTTCCTTAAATTTGATGGCTGTTGGAAAACTGGTACAATTCATTGATTTGCATTTGCAAAAGGATGCAGGGATCAGTAACATTCTCAAGGACTATTATTGGATGGACAAAAACTTGGAGATTTGATCACACGGTTTTAAACGTTGACACTACACACATTTTCATCAAAATACTGCTAAAACGATTTCAGTTGTGTGCTGCTGCTTTAAATTCGGGACAGACCACCCTCAAAAGAAGTACTGACAAGCCATGTCGGAATGACTCATTCCTTCAAACATTATGTTAATTGTCAATGTAAAGCAACATATCCAAATATGAATCGATATGCATGGAAGTGGATGCAACCTGGGATTCTGAACCTATTTTCCCACAAGTCACAATTGTGACCACATGTTCACAATTAAGCTCCAAAAGAGTGGTTGTTGCCTTTAAGCCCGAAAGACTTCCTATAAATGAAAGTAGAGGTTGTGCTGATGGTACATGAGCAATGTCAGGTCACTAGTGTCAATGGTGATGTGACCAGAGCAGATTCCTTCATGTACTCTCATGGCAGGGAAGATTAAACATGTTCATGTGGGACTTAGACTCAGACATATCAAAAGACATATTTGTTATACACAGATTTGGATTGTCTTCTTAAAAATGGCAGTGAGATGCTGATGCAGGGTCACAAACAGGCCTGGTAGAATCATACAGCACAGAACTGCTGCAGCCCCTAGATCCAGAACCTTGGAAGAGGTCAAAGGTCGTACACAGCACGACCTGCTGAGAACAGCCTGTGATGTAAAATCAGTGGGCAGGAGGGATTATTAGACAGGTCGTATACAAGAAAAGCTTCACTGGCTAACAGTATTTACTTCAAGGAGGTGAGGGGATTCAAATATCTGAAACCCATGGCAATTACAGAGAAATCAGAGTTCAAGCGAATGAAGATTCATCCTATCAAGTGCGGCCGCAGAGAACAGAGAGGGTTGGGAGGCCACTATATGGAGTAAGATTAACAATGCATAACCTATTCTGAAATATAACTGAATGTGACTTTACTATTTACTGACCTGATACCAGTGTCACAAGGTCACATGACACTTCACACACGGTGACACTGGGGCATGAACACATAGCGGCGTCAGTGAAGTGTGGACGGCCTGCTGGTCATCATGGCTACCAGTAACTCTCACCAGGGCAAATTTGAGACCCTCGCTACCAGTTTCTACTTGTGCTGATGCGTCAGCTTCATAAAGACATGCACAAAGTTAGGAGAGGAGTCCATGATTCACTGGAGAAGTGAAACACGCTTCCCCTTTTTCTTGGCAAGTTGTCTGGAACAAATTAATCAAACGCAGCAGTTTATAGACAAGTTGGACGTAACAAAAATGGGTTACAGTTGAGCAGAGCTGAATATAACTTTAAGGGAAAAGGCATGACCTTCAGCTAGGCTACACTCTACACCACTGATGGTATCACTGACTATGCACATGCTGGTGTTTCAGAGACTATCCAAGCCAGAAGTTATTCTAACCATGGGCTGACTTACAGATTTGTGACCTACTAGTTCTGTCTAAGGAGACTACCCTAAGTGTGAGTTACACCAACACTAGATGATGCACCTGGGATGGTTTTCAATCTAATGTTTTTAAATCATACCGTTCCATTACCACGTTCATTACAAAAATAATCTGTAAGTGCTGCTCAAAGGGGCTGTGTGTGTGTGTGTGTGTGTGTGAGTGAGCGAGCGAGCGAGAGAGAGACTGGGAGACGTATCCACAGTTAGGGGGGTGGGGGAGAGACAGATTCAGCAGTTTGAAGGGGAACTCTGGAGCCGCAGATGACCAGGAAACCAAAGAGAAGATATGAAAATAGTTCTGCAATGTTAAGTCCCACTAGACAGGTGTCTAGACTTTTAAGTAATGCTTTGTAGTTCACTGGTGTGTGGGGTGGGGGGGCTGGGCTCCGGACCTGGTGGGCGCAGTGGGACCTCCGATCTCTGTCCTTGGCCTGTCCATCCGTCCATATGTCTGCCCGTCCATCTGTCTAGGGCCCGCCGCTGTACGAATAATCTGCCTTGTTATGCATCACCAGCTTGTTGTCCACAAAGTAGAAGCTGTCAGATTGAGTCTCATATGGATGCAGGATCATCTCTCGCACTGCAGGGGGCAGAGGACAGGGTAGATCAGCCATGTGGAGCCCACCACCCACACTCATCTGTCATTACACACACTAAACACCAGGGGGCAGACTCCTACATTCGTTTGTTACAAACAAGTAGCAGTAGGTTAACCCAGGCAAGGTCTTACTGATTATTCATTGATTACTCACTGATCACTCACTGATTATTCATTGCCGGTGCTGAACAGTATATTTGTAAGCCGATTTTTGCTAAATGTTATCAGGAACTATAGAGGGCATGGATTCATATTTAAAGAGTAAATGTCCAAAACTCACACAATCCACAGGATACATTTTCATGCAAATTTAGATGGAAATTTAACGAAAGCTCTTTGTTGGATTACATGAGGACTGGATGAGTTTTAGTTCCCAATACTGTATCACTTGGTGAAGAAGCCTGACTTCAGGTCACTGGCCGTTTTATCTCAAAAACAACAACAAATGGACTGAGTGAGTTTTGGAAACTTGCTCTTCATTTTCATGGATCAAATCCCTCGTGATTCTCATTTTATTGCTCCAGTAGAATATCCTACTACATAAATCAGTAAAATTATAAACCATGTCTGTCAAACAACGGCAACTGCAAAATAAATTGTAGCCACAGTAGATGTACTGTTGCATGGAAGCTATACTACATGTCCAGTTCTCACAAATCACTGATCCTTACTGAGGTCCTCGGAGAGCGGTGGGAACTCGTAGATGTGCTCGCAGGTATTCTTGCTGCTGGGGATGCAGAAGCCAAACTCAAAATCGAAACTCTTGAGGAGTTGCTCGCGGAAGTAGTGCCTCTCGATCATGCGGAAGTTGTTGATGGGCTTGTCGCCGACGGTAAACTCCACCCTGCGGCAGAAAGGCGAGGTCGCTCAGCATCCCTGGGAAGCTCCCCTCTTCTCCTCAACCTTCCCCTGCCCAGTATCCACTGGACGCCATTACGTATGGCTTACTTCCCTGACTGCGGTCACGTCATGGTCGCTAACGCTGGGAAATGAAACACACACACACACACACACACACACACACACACTCACGTGGCGCCGACTTGGCGCAGCCGCAGGAAAGCAGGGGTGAATTGGTAGCGTACAAAGCGCCCAGCGTTGGGGTCCAGCTCCTTCTTGCCAGCTTTGTCTGAGGAGCACAGAGAAGAACCACGCTGACATTCTTGCACATCTCTAAAAAGATAAACTCCCTTCACCTCCTACTGTGACACCTGTAGGAGCTTGAGAAATCCGGGCTTCTTCTACATTAATATGAAAAAGGACGCTGTTCCAGTTTAGGTAAAGGGGAGGGATTTATTCTGGAACGGCGGTTTGGTAATGGACAGAAATTTTGTGTGGTTTACGGAATAATTTCTTTAACTGCATTTTATCGCATTTCAGTGCATTATTCAGAACATGTTTTAAATTTTATGTATATATATGCATGTTTCTTTTGAAAAACGACAAAGTATTGTCCATGGTTTGATTGCTGGAAAAAGAGTCAAACCTATCAGAATTTTCAATTTCCCTGGCAGACTTCGTTTTGCATATAATACTCTCACTGGATAAACATGCATCACTGGAAGAACAGATGTGTCCTCAATCCTAAGCTTTCTCGTTACCTTCAACATCTAGCCTTACTTTGGTAGGGGAAGTCACCCAGGCATGCCCACTCAGACTGAGAACACCACGGCTTACCAGTGGTTGGAGGCTTGGTGATTTCAAACAGCACGGTGCCCGTCTCCATGTCACGGATCTTGAACCTCGTGAAGTCGATATTGTACACATTCTCCTCCGGGCTGCATAAGTAATCTGAAAGAGAGAGAGAGACCAGTCACCTCACAGGGCCTCAGTGTCACCGGCGCCCCCTGAAGGCTTCTCGAGGACTTCAAGTGTCCTTCCTAAATTCCATTCTTTCACACCTGCTTTACTGATCTTTATATGTGAAGCTACCGTTTGCGTCTTACCAACGTCGTATTCCTCATAACTAGCTTCTTATTCTCAACGCTCACCTACCTCAAGGTCTCCACCTGCAATTGTACTATAGTGTTATTTTGCACTGTCTACTGTCTATATGCACCAACTCGCACCTACTGTTTACTTGTATTACTGCACTGAGCCATTGTTGTGTACTGCTGTATATTGTATTTTTTATCCAGCATTTATTGATCAGTGTTTATCCTTCAATTGTTCTTTGTTCTTGCTGTCTGGTGGTCTGTAGAAACACAATTTTGTTTCACGTGTATAAAAAGACAATAAAAGGTGATTGACCTGAAAACAATGCTGCCAGAAGTTTCCAGAATGTGGATTAACACACACATACACACAGTGAATTCTGCTACAGCAACCCGAGGATAATTCATGTTAAAGGGACACTGAAGGTCAAATTACAGCATAAAAGCACAACAGCTGAGCTGACCGGGAATGACTGTCTGATTTACGGTCTGAAACTGTATAGTGGATCTTTGATGAGTGAAACATAGTCTGAAATAACATAGTCTAATAAAAAAAATTTTTAAAGTATGGTCATGCCCCTCCCCCATTATGCTAGCCAATTCTAGGAACAGGTGGGACCTCTGACCCCCAGGGCTGGTCACATGACTAGATTACACCAAAAGAGGCTTAACAAGATTCAGCATCACGTGTGAAGGAGCAAAGGACTATGGGATTACTGATAACACTGCATGATAAAGCACGTACCGATCCATAGCCAGCTGCCCAGGAAGGAGCGAGGGGTTAATGAACGTTATAAAGGTACAGGGTGTGATAAGCAGGAGCGGGCCAGACTTCAGTCATGTGCCAGTGTGCTCTTACATACCGTGTGTGCAAATTTCCAAACACCAGTGCTCTTAGATAAACACAGTCAAAGACATTTCAGACGCTGCCAGAGGTGGGGTTTAGCGTTTCAGGAGCCCAAAGTCACAGTGTCGTCTGGATACCCCAAGCAGAACAAGGCTTCAGTGGAGGGGTGCATCACTGCTGATGCTACGTTGGAAGGTCAAGAATCTCTTGAATCCTGAGTGAA
Source organism: Paramormyrops kingsleyae (assembly GCF_048594095.1). Taxonomy (NCBI): domain Eukaryota; kingdom Metazoa; phylum Chordata; class Actinopteri; order Osteoglossiformes; family Mormyridae; genus Paramormyrops; species Paramormyrops kingsleyae. Next base: position 5,266,577 of record NC_132814.1, on the reverse strand, counting down.
GATCCATACAAACAGTCAAGTTTCCGAAAGTTTCCTTTAAACTTGCAACGGATCCAGCCTGTCACCCAAGTGAGGATAGGACAACATAAAGCACGTCAGATGCTCAGCCTGCTTTGCAGACCTTCAATGGACACGGACTGTTTTGGGACCTGTCAGAAAATTCACAATGGGGCACCTAGCAAGTATTTCAAAGGATTTTGAAGGAGAGTTTTGTCATCTCCCACTACTTGTTTTCTGTTGCTTTCTTTTGCTCTTCTTATTCTTGCTCCATTTCTCTCACACTGATATTTGTCTACTGTGCACAACCATGGATCAGTAATTTCCATCATAATCCCTCCTCTAGTGCTCAGCTATGATGCACACTTAGGCTAAACACTCTATTCCAGGATTCACCAACGTTTGCCCTACTTTATCTAACAATGCAGCAAACAGCAAACAGAAGCATCCAAACCAGGCAGGGCGAGACACAGTCCGTGTTCAGGTGCCTTCAGAGAGGCGAGACATTGCCAGGAAGATGCTGCGTCATCAGACCGCACATTAGCAAATGCAGGCCTGCGACCACAATCGACAGGAAATGGAAGAAGAAGTAAAAGTAAAAGATTGTGTGCAGACCCAGCTGACATAAGCACACGTATTTTTGTATTCACATCTTTGTAGGGACTCTCCATTCATTAATATAGGGAAAACCCTGATCCCAACAATGACAGCCTTAACTCCTACCCAGCCCTAACCTTAACCATAACCAAGTCACAGATTTTTATAAAACTGAGTTTCCCCTTGTGGGGACCGAAAAAATGGTTCCCACTATGTCAAAACAGATTTTTATAATTTTGTGGGGACATACATATGACCACACACACACACAAACCTTGGTCTCGCATGCCATGGCAGTGTCTACCCAGCTCATGTGATGAATCACACAGTTCCGAGAAGCCAAAAAAACAGATTGTTTCATTTCACTGAGCAAGCAGACGGCTGACACATTTCACTGTGACCGTCACCTGCTAGTGCGCACCAAGATGCCAACAAATGACACAACCACAAAGCACTCTGACAGCAACCATTTGGCGACCGGCAGGTAGACCCCTGTAGACAGCCTACCTTGGAAGGATGCTCGATTGTTAAAGGCTTTGTGTTATGACTCGGTGGGTTACTATATGCTATCACAGCACATTCAGTCACTTCACAAACCAGCCTTTACTGGAAACTGTGTCATCCATTGCTGCAAGGCATCAGCGTTGCAAGGGACAGGATGTCTGATAGGAAAAACTCCCCCACTGCTGAACCTCAGAAGCTCTACTCATGGCAACAAATATCGGTATCTATTTATATTCATTAGCGAAGTTAGTTGTGCACCGTTTTCCTGCTGAGCTGGGTTGTAAGCTAAATCAGTGATTTGTGCTTTCATTTGTCACTTCATTGACTAAAGAGTTGATATGTTTTTCTCAATAAATTAATCCAGTGTTTCCCAATCCGGTCCTCGAGGACCCAAAATGTGGACTGGATGTGGGTCGTCGAGGACCGGATTGGGAAACACCGGATTAAACTACCAGGTTGTAGCTTCTCTTTAGTACATGCTTGACACGTTCAGCAGATCGTGACCAATTTTTGTTTAATGGGGCAAAAGCAATGTCTCCTGGGAAATAGATCCAATACTGCAGGGTTCTTCAACTCTGGACCTCGATTCCAAATCCAGGCCGTGTTTTCAGTTGCCCCCGGTAGTTGTTTAATAATTACTGATTCTGATTGGTCAGAGGCTTCACACCTGACTGACAGGTAAAGGAAGGCTGCAGCAGTGCTCGGACCTCAAGGACCGTGAGTTGAATAACCCTGCAATACTGTATAATTCTAGTTTCTCATCTACATCAATACAATCTGACCCATCAACCAGCAGTGGGGTTTATTTTGATTGTGGTTTTAAATGCCTTTTTCACAGGTCTTTGCAAGCGACAATCTGATCTAATTGGCCAAGCTGCTCTTGAACCAACTGAATCGAAAGGCAGAACATGTCTGAAATGTTTACAGAGGAAAAGTGTGGTATAAAACTTTCCACTAGGGCAGGGGTGGGCAATCTTCCCCACAAAGGCCCGGCATGTACGCATGTTTTTGGGATAACCTGTAGGTCAGCTGTTCAAACCCAGGTGTGAGGACAATCAGTCCTCTAATTAGTGACCTTATTAGGGAGTTGCAGGAAAAACCTGCATACACACCGGCCCTTTGCGGATAAGATTGCCCTCCCCTGCACTAGGGCCTTAAAGGTATAGGCATTTGCTGTTTAACATTCGGTACATCAGTTCAGTTCGCACAATGAAACAAATGAATAGATTTATTGACATGGGTGGAGCCTAAATTCACAAGGAAAACATTATGCTAACCGCAGCTGCGAGTTGGTTGTAGTCAGTTATTGGCAGTAAATTACATGAACACTGGACAGAGAGAAGTTAAGACCAGAACTGTTTTTATATTTAGATTTTTCAGTTTTTACATATTTATTTTTACAATTTCACACTGTTCCACTGCATTTGAAACTAGTGCGGTGCTGAGCTTCCACCCACCACACAACTGGCCGCGGGTTCTCACCCCCGAGGTGCTGCGTCGCATGGTGGCTGCAGCAACGCGCTGCATCAGCGCATGCTGCTGACCTCACACTCTATTTTTTACAATGTGCAAAAAAGCATCTCTAACGTTTCGTTATTCAGAAACGTCGGCAGATGCATTGCCTGTGGTTTATGACCGTTACTAATTGTTTGTGTTTGCAGTTGTGATAATAAATAATTTAAAAAGCAAATTGTATTCCCTGCCATACCAAAATTGCATCCAACCATAAACCCAAAACAGACATTTCTACTGAACCATGAATTTTGCATATTATGACACCTCTGCCCCTCCACCCCGAACAAGCTAGCAGTCATTTGTCATTATCCTCATTCTCGCTATATTTTGTTCATTATAATAAAGAACATTTGGGTTGACAAAGTAATAGTTTTAATAATCTGACACTCTGGACGTTGTGTGTGTTTTTTTTTCCCTTTAGCAGCCCAAAAATGCCAACTTTGATTTGAGGCGATGATTTTTGTCATTGATTTGAGGCACCCTGCATGCCATAGCCCCAGTGATGAATAATCACTATATTCTGACTGCTCTAAAACAGAAGGATTCAAATTTTACAAGTGTCGTCATAATCAGTGTCATCGCTTGTGAGAATGGGCCATTCTCTGGACTGAACCTGTTAATGGAAAAACTCATGGATAGAGGCATATTGACACATTTTGGGAGGCTCCCCCAATCTAACAACCCTAGCTACCACTGCGTCACCCCCTAACACGGTCACCTAGCAACCAGCCTTCATTGCTCATCTGCAATATTTCTGCCTGTGTTCTTCACTAGCTGATGGCTTTCAATGAATGGAGTTTTTTGCAGGTGGTACTAACAAACCCAAAACAGCAAACACATACTTAAACACACTGAATGTGTGACAGTCTAAAGATGTGAGATGTATTAATAGTTTTGGAAATGTTACTTGTGTATTAATACAAGAACTCAAACTCAAGAACTCAACTGTGAAGCACCGACTGAATATAAGCAGATGTTTGTATTGGACATGTGTGCTTTTCTGTGCCAGGAGATCTGATTTTCCTGGGGTTACTCAGACAAGAGCAGCAATGCCCATCCCTGATATTGGAAGGAGGACATGTTTTTATTTATTTATTTATTTATTTATTAAATCACTGGAAATCAGAATTGTAACTGAAATTAAAATTCGATTAAAGTGCCTAGTCCTAGTTTGAGTGAATTAGAGAAAACGAGAGAAAAGACAGAATGAATAAACAGACCATGGAGAGTGTTTTTCTGGGTGGTATGTTGGTCCAGTGGGCACCACTGTTGCTTCAAACCTTCAGCGATGGGGATTGAAGTCCTGTTGCTGCTTTGTGTGGAGTTTGCATGTTCTTACCACGTCATTCACCTTTTCACTGGGTATTCTGGCCTTGTCCAAACAAGCTAAGTAGCATCTCTAAATTGCTCTTGGCATTTGGGTATGCACCCTGTGACAGAGTGGCATCCATCCATCCACCAGGTTTTTCTCTGTGCAAACCTAACCAGAGTAAGTGGGTGTAAGATGGCTGAATGTACTTTCATTTTTATTTACTTTCCCAGGACAGAAGTGAAGAATCACCCTCTGATCCGATTTCATTTATAATATATACATGGATGCCACATGGAATTGCCTCGTCACGTGACACCATCTAGCTAGAGGCAGAAGGTGACAACATCCCTCCTTATGCAATAAACCATATCAAACAGCACACTGTACAGATATAACGTCTCTAGATTGCGATCAGTCATGTGCGCGGCGTGCTGAGGAATGCTGCAAAATGGCTCTGCGAAATTCAACTTCATCTTCACAGCCGATTGCAAAAACAGCAGCAGCCGGAACAGAAGCCCAGCATCAGCTGTCCCTAATGCACCTGTAACAAAATGGCACCCAGCCTCTTCTAAGCAGACACCCACGTTCACATTGTGTGAGTGGAAGCGTCCATTTATAGCTACTAATCTGGGAGATTAGCCAGGGGGAGTTGGTTGGGGGGGGGCGCGGGGGTGTTCCCTGAGGTCTAAGTCCACAAAGAGTCGCTCAGCCGGTTCACATCACCATCCATTGTGGCTTACACCGCCAAGACTGGGCCGTGATAATGGACAAGAACTAGTTTGACGATGCTTTACCTGTTGGTACAGTACGTATCCATTTTCTTACTCGTCCTGTTTAGGGTTGTTGGTCTGGAGCCTATAGGTGCAAGTCATGGAATAACCCAGGATGGGGTTCCAACCCCTTGAAGGGCACACACATGCGTTCATACCTATGGACAATTTTGGACTGTGGGGGGGGAGGGGGGGGGGATATGTGAGAACCTGGAAGAAGCATGGGGAGAACATGCAAGGTCCACATATATAGAGCTAAGGGTGGAGACATGAACCCCAGTCTCAGAGGTAGGAGGCAACAGTGCTAACCACTGCTCCACCATGCCACCCCAATCAGTACCTAACTAGAGTGATGAGTTTGCCCTACATCAGTGGGTTGGTTCTCCTGTCCATCAGACTGGCTTTCTATAGTCTTCATCAGAAGACTGTGTGCCTGGTCTGCACCAGTTGCATCTTGGCTCCACCTGCATCTGGACTCCATCTAAAGAGGATGCTTTGATATCCACCAGGGCGATTTCCAATGTGGTTCTATCCAGAATCGGCTAGGACATTCACTCCAGTTCTCAGACTCTCTCAGATGAATGTGTACTTGCTATGCTGTCATCTGCACAGAAAGGCTTGCATACGGAGACCCCACCAACTTGGTGAGCTGTAACGGATGTCTGTGGGCAGACATCACAATGAGCAAGCGTAAAAATATGTGCATCTGAGAACCTCTCCCTTCATTTCTTCTGCATTCCTCCCTCAGACCCTTCATCGCTGTGACAGCTGTGACCCACAATGCCATAGTGCTCTCATTTATACGCTCACAGCCCCCTGCCCACTCGGTTCAATATGAATCATGTCAAATACACGTTTTACCCACTACACTACAAACATATAAGAGAGAAATGCACACAGCATAGATAACACTATGCACAGTGGCAGGAGTTCTGTCCAATAACAGCCACACTTACTGTGTTTGTCACATTATGATTGGTCGGGAAACTGGATGGGCGGAGTCACAACAGAACCCACCCTCACTATTAGACACATCACCTGTGCACATTTCTTAGGAAAGGAGCCTGTTCAAGAACAGGGGCTCTGATACCATGTCAAGCAGAATCAGGCCAAATTAAACGCATAAATACATACTGAAGAACAACGTAAAAACAAGACTGTAAAACAAAAAACTAAGATATTTGCTATTTAAATTGCACCACTGAATTTAAGTACGCATGTTACATATATTAACGAATGTTAATAATGCATTCATAGAGCATTTATAAGCAGAATGTAAGTATACCTTAACATCCTAACATACCTTGACAGCTTTAATATACACTAATAACAAACATTATGATTATATGATACAATAATTCTAAGTAAATGCACTGAATGTTTTATCAATGCATAATGAATGCATTATGAAGGTACAGTTAATGTGAACTGTTACTGTTAGTACACTCATACCCATTTCTACATGCTTTAATTCAGTGGTGCAGGTTGTTCTAGGAATGCATTATGAAGGTGTGGTTAATGTGAAGCATCCCCATACTAACTCACATACACTGGAGCTGTACCACAGGTCAGACATGCTAAGAAAGCATCAAAGGCAAAGTTGCCTCTCAGGCCGCAATACCGGCCAGCCAGATTCTATATTTCTCATACTGATGCGTTGCTCATCTGCCGAAGAACAAGGCTTCATGCTCAAACAGGCCAAGTATGAATGAGATACTGAAATGAGTGCTATGATGGAACCTGACGTGTGGCTTCGGGTCCGAGTGGCAGAGGAGACTATGCTGTTGTACTGTTAAATGAGGCTCTTAACAAGCACTGCTTTGGTAAACATCTCACTGCATGCGTGAGCAAATGGCTGACTTTTTCACTAATACAACGACGCACCATACAACTGCAACTATAATATGCCTTTGGGGAGAGCAGCCCTACCCTGTATCCCTGTAACCCGGCGTCCCAAAGTAGGCCACACTGATCGATTTCAATGAATAGCACAGCAGCAGAGAGAAACACATTTAGAGCCTGACTGGAAAAAGTGTGGCTGCGTCTGATATTTTTGTCGACTGGCTGATACAAGTTACGGTAATGCTTTACATTAACTAGACCTTCATAATGCATTTATAACACATTCATAGAACATTCGGTGCAGCTTCATAATGCATTCATAGAACATTCATAAGCAGCATGTAAGTATACCTTAACATGCTAATAAACCTCAGCTTTAATATACATTCATAACAAACATTATACGATATAATGATTGTTATTATCATTCATTTTCCAAGCTGAGTATCCTTCCGGACCATCTAGCTAGAGGCAAGAATAACAAGCATATCGTATAATGTATGTTAGGACATTAAGGTATACTAACATGCTACTTACGAATGTTCCATAAATGCATTATGAAGGTGCACTGAATGTTCTACAAATGCATTATAAAGGCATTATGAAGGTGTAGTTAATGTAAAGCATTACCCAAAATACTTGCTGATATATATGCACTGACTGGCCTATACGTGGCCCTTACTTATGCATAAGATGGGTGATGTAAGACACTTCCTGGTAGAATATTTATGATTGACCTACATGTGGTGCTTCTAGGTAAATGCAACATCATCCATCACCCTACCATTCTCACTACCAAACTCATCTTGGAGTAAATCGTTAACATTATCAATGACACAGTGGAAAAGTTGAACCTGGGATGGTTCAGGTCCCAGGAGAGGAGTTGCTGGTAGCCTACACCACTACTAAGCAAAACAAACAGTAAAATTTAAGTCGCTTATGCAAAAGTCATGCGTTTAACTACATCATTTTCCTGCACCGAGACATAAAAAGGGACACGTTTTCCAGGACAATGCAAAGAGGTGTGCCTGCCGTATGGATAACCTTTCCCCTATGCTCTGAGCTCAGCATGCAAAAGCTCAGTATGCAAAAACATACTTTCCCTTCTATACCTTTCACGACTCCATCAAAGCAGCAGATTAGCCAGTCTACTGTAACAAAGAGAAGCTGCTATAAGCGGGTATATATGACATTAGGCAATTAACAATGATGAACACAACCACCGTAGTAATTATTGACATATATATATATATATATGTAGTGCAGAATTTCAGTGTCACCCTATCTTTCACAAACAGAGGAAGTACCCCACCAAACTGCCAGGAAATTCATGGCTTGTATTCCAGGAGCCTGTTTAAAAATGCAAATGAGAATGAGTCAGTGAAAAGTTCCAATACACAACCTGATTATCAAAGGGTCGTTACATGCACACATCTGGCATTATCCCAGAAGCACTCCATCCCTCCATCCCTCCATCCATCCATTTTTCTGTAACCGCTTATTCAAGGTCACGGAAGGTCCGGAGCCTATCCCAGAGGCAACGGGCGCAAGGCAGGGAACAAACCAGGATGGGGGGCCAACCAATCACGGGCCACACTCACACCATTCACTTGCACATGCACACCTACGGACAATTTGGTAATTCTAATTAACCTCGGAATGTTTTTGGAGTGGGGGGGGGGGGGGGGGGGGGAGACCAGAGTACCCAGAGAAAACCCCATGATGACACAGGTAAGACATGCAAACTCCACACGCATGGAGCCATGCAGGACACATGAATTCTGGTGTCAGAGGTGCGAGGCAACAGTGCCAACTACTGTGGGACCCCCAGAAGCCATCATTATATTATTTTTTCCAATAAGAGTCCCTTCACCCTGCCAACTGTACCCTATTACACAACACAACAGCATGTCATTATAAGAGGGGGAGCCCCTTGCACTTTAACCTCTCCTCTTCACCTCTGCAAAAAATCTAGAGAGCTACCATTCATTCTGTTCAACAACTTGAGGGAGGAACAACTTATCCTTGCCTAAAAATCTGTTAAATAAAAAAAGAGAACAAGTTGATTTTTTTATGGAAAGTCATCAGATAGGCAGTTGCAAGTGTCACCTGTTAGCTAAGCACATAAAACATACAAAGAAAATGACTGCTGCCCAAGTTACACATTAAATATTTCATAAACATGTTTTCCAAAGCAACGTATGTCTTTCCACTGTCACTCGTCTACAGAGAAGAATCAGTTAGTAGCATTTGAGGTCAGGTGCGTTGCTCAGGTGTGAGAATCCTGTTAACTAACCAGCAGAAAATCAGCTGCCAAACAGGCTCACATGGAAAGCATTAGTCAGTCAGACAATAGTGTTTCTGTGTAGACCCAAAAAGTAATTCTGCCACAGTTCAGAGTTACCGGATAAAAACCATACAATCCGATCATTCAGTAAACAGCTTTAAATTGTCCTAACTCCTCATGGGAAGGATGTCTCCGAAGTACCACTGACTACCCATTAAGTAATCCTGTCCAGGTCTGTTAGGTAAAGGACTAAAAAACAAAATCGTTTTGTGGATTTCAACAAATACGAGACCAACCACATGTGAGCCCCCCCCCCTCCCCCACCACCACTCCTGACTTTGTGGGTTCCTTTTTAGTGCACGGATGTTTGTCTACTCAGCCTCGACTACGACTCCTAATTAAGAGCCCAGCACTGTGTGTAAATAATGTGAATGTAAATTTTTTTAACACTTTTTTCAAATTGACTCATTTTTAACAGCATTTGAAATTCCCACAGAAGTTTTGTTTCCAAGCTATTGGCTCTGGCTTTCATTTTGAGGCTAGTGTTTCAAAACATTGAGGTCTACTGTGCTGGCAAGTAAGAAAAAACATAAATGCTAATGTATAATGAACGTGAAAATTATTTCATTGTAAATGAAAATAGTCGGTCACGCAACAAAAACGCCCGGCCCTATGGAGCAATTAATCGCGAATTGACGCTGCCGAATAATCGGATCAACAACATCACTATATTCTCTTTGCGCAGTTATTCTAGCCGTCTCACTCACGCCTCTCATTTTTGCCATAAACACGAATATCTCAAAAAGAGAATGGCAATCGTGATAGTTACCCTGTACCAATTTGATTATCTCTGTGGACACATCTACACCATATAAGCATTTTCCTTTTAATAAAGGTCACATTGTTTAGTAGCATCACAAACACAGAAAGTGGTCTTTATGTATTAATAATCGGAGTGATTATAATCACAGCGTAAATAGTGATGGGTTGTCCATTAAACGGTCACCGCGGAAACCGATGGACCTTTAAACATTCAAAAAGCCAGTGGCATGAAATTTAAGGACATTGGTATTTAAGGAAATCGACATTTTAACCTTTATTCAACTTCGCGCATCCTTCTGCATATCATACGACTTACTTTTCGTGATCTTTTGCAAGCCGAGGACATCCTCGGGAACTATTACGGAGTTGGAGAGCAATTCCTCTTCCGTGGTCGCCGGGACCCCCGAGTTCGGCGAGCTGCATCCCTTCTTCACTTTCATTGCCGCCTGCGCTTCTGGGCTCGGGTTCGCCTGACTGCCACGGGGTTGGTTGCTACTGGTGCCGCCGCTGTCTGCGCCGCAGCTGCTGCCAGGATTACTGCCACAAGGTGTCCTGGCGCTGGACGGATTCTGGCTATTGCAGACAGCCTCTCTGCTGGTACAAGAATAGCTCATCCTCCTCCTCCCTCCCAGGTCCACTAAGGTTAAAAACACGGCCTCTCTCCCTTCCTGACTCGAATTGCTTAATTAATGTCGCCCGTTTGCCCCGTCTAATTCTTGGGTTCCCTCTCTGCAAGGACAGCCCAGTCAATACAAGTGCAAGAGCTCAGGGTAAAGCGTTTCGGAAGCAGCGAGCGGCTGCGCTGTCTGCGCTCTTATCGGCAGGCTGACAATCACCGCGTCGCTTGGTTCCCTCCGGCGGAGGCATGACGTTGGCGGTATGGATTGGTATAAAGGGAACTACAGCTCACGCTTGTCAGTCACATGCTGTGACAGGGATTCATATTTTTAACAATGAGGAATTTCCAAAAAATTTGGTGATTTCCAGGTATCTACGTTGGTAAATCTGACATTAGTGTATTAAAGCATCACCCCTCGGAAAACTGTGGTACAACCCAGTCTGCTCGATTTGCAGGAAGCGAGAACAAGTGGTTTAAAAAAGAAAAACGGGTTACGCCGCTTCATAATGTTCCAGACGCCTGCTGTGTAGGAAGTGCACTCTCCCCTTCTGACTTTCTCTCTCAGGCGTATAATTAAAGCCATTTACCTATCAACGTGTAAAATAGTCGTTTATAACTGGCAGGGGGATATTCCCTTCCTCTGACCTACGTTCATTCATTCATTCGTTCTTTGACTGGACACACTGATACTTGTTCTTCTGTTACATTTCTTGTATAGTCCATCTACATAGTGATATGATTGATCATAAATAAATATATTGGTTCCAGACTTCAGGCAGTCATTTATTAGAAATGATTTGCAACCAGGTATTAAATATGGCAATATTCCTTAAGATAATGCTAATTTGTCCAAACACTTTTGGTCCCTTAAAATGGGGATGTCTATATATAAAAACGGTTGCAATTGCGGCGCAATTTACCCAGAATAGCTGCTCATACCCTTAAATTAAAGTTGGCAGTCTGCACTTCAAGCCCGAAATAGGAGTTTCATTACAAATTCATTGCGATACAGAGACAAAATAAAAATAACAAAAATCTCACAGTCTAAATACTTATGGATGGCACTGTACTGTATGTGATGGACAATTACATCACCATATTACGTGTAAGAATTAATGGGCATGTGATTCACTTACTGAGGTTTTTATTCATGCAATAAATGCATGAATGATGTATGATGGGATCTAAACTCACAAACTGCTGGCAACACGCGTAGTTCTTTAATCACACAACCATCCCTCTTGCTTCCCAGTTCTGTTTTGTCTCACTCTTCTTCACAAGCCTACCATCTATACAATGAAGCTGAACTGATCTTTTCCCAAGGGGACTAATTATATTGAATCACACTGACTATTGTGGGCCGTGTACTTAAATAATTGTTAAAGAGAATATATAATGGTTAACAAGAGGGCCATAAAATAATAAAACTAACTTGAAGGCTATAGTTGATCAATAAAATCCAGCATTCATTTTGGAAATTACATTATATATTACTATAACAGGGGTGGCCAATCTTATCCAGAAAGGAGCCTTGGGTTTGGAGGTTTTTGCTGCAACTCCCTAATTAGATTACTAATTAGAAGACTCATTGGCTGAAAAGTCTTCACACCTGGGTTTGAATAGCTGATCGACAGGTTATCCCAAAACCTGCACACACACTGGTCCTTTAAGATTGGCCACCCATGGACTACATTATATAAGAATTACTTTATATGTGATTACACTATGTATCATTTGATTACATTATATATTACAGGAAATGAAAAAATCAAGTGATGACAGAAATGAGGACTGTGACTGACTGATATATCTGTTTTGATGTTTATTTCAATTTGTGAATAATAAATTTAAAAGCTAAACCTAGACAACCGTTTTCTTCTACAAATATCAGGATCCCTGAGGAAATAGACAGATTGGAAAGACTCTCTGAGATCAGCCAGTCGCAGAGTGATATGCTTCTCCTTTCTGGCTTGTCCACTTAAAAAAGATTTCTTTTTGTGGTCAGCCAATCACAAACTGGAACACTGCAGTCTGAAGCCTTTGCCACAAACAGCCATTCAACAACATGGTAGCCCTGTGGCCTCTGATGATGACACCTGTCTTTTGTGACCTTTGTGAAGGACACGGCAAATTGGGAAGGAGGTAGAAGAGTCCCCAGATTATAGCGAGAGAAATGGTCCCTCGCTGTGTGTTTGCTGGGATGTGCTACCAGGCTGCTGTCCCCTTAACAGAAATGTTTAAGGCATATAGAGATGGTCAGAATAGAAAAAGGTAAACAGAATTACTTCTTAATAAAACATAAGCTGAATAATCCTCTTTACTAATAATAAACCTCATCCTGAAGCATCCTGCTTTTTTTTCAGGGTAGAAGAGAACGTGTTACAGAAAATGTTATAAATATTGTAAGTGATGGAGCAGACAACTATTCAGTGTGGTTCACTGAATGACAATAGTGTAGCAGCCAATCAGCTGCAGGCATCTGCGGCATCAGCTCGCCCCCTCCCTTAAAGTGGCAGTACTGGCACGTGGTGGCTTTTGGGAGTGCGTCTCCCACCAGGCTCTATGCTGTCATGTCAAAGTAGCCTCGCCGATGAGTCATCATGTCACGCACACGCCGGATGGCCTGGATCTGGGGGTGCCGGGCGCCCCATTCACTCCAGTTCTTGTAGGCACCATGTTCAAACACGTACTGGTAGCCACGGTAACCGGGGTATTGGTACCCCACCCATCTGCAAATGGAAGTAGAAAAGGAGGAGGATTAGAAATGACAGTGATTGTCAATCACACCCTTGAGAGATTAAGGGAATTATATTTCGGGAAATTATTATGAATGAATAATGTATTTAATAATCAAGGAAAATGCTTTGCATGAGATAGCTTGCATAATTTTCTGCTGGTCCCATATGTGCATCAGATTCTGACATATGTGCAAACTTCATAGATAAATGTAAGAAGCAGATCTCTTCCAAAAGGGGTCCAGCGTCCCCATGTCCTCAGCTGAGCAATCACGTAAAGGCAGAGTGTAGCCTGCAGGGGGCGCAGGTCCGGACGGGACTCACGTGCCGCCGGTCACTTCAATGCTGGCCACATGGTCTTGGAAGCCATAGGACCACAGGCTGGGGATATCCTCGTCACACACCTCCATCTTACGGCCCTCGAAGCTCCTGCACTCAAAAAGACAGATCCTGTGGTCCTGGGGGTCCTGTGCAGAAACCAGGGTGGGTGTTTGAGGTGGAAACAAAATCCTGAAAGGTATAAAACAGGTGCAATGTGGACAAACAAACCTCAGACACACAATGTAATGGACGCTAAAGGCTAAGCTAGATGGTAGACTCTCATATATGCCTATATATAGCGATACAGCTGGACGCACCAGGTGAAGAAGCATGAGGACGGTAGGACTCACCATGCGGACAGGTCTGACCGACATCAAGCAGTCACTGCAGTAGCTGTTGGACCAGCAATCCCAACGTGGGTACTCGCCTTTCTCCAGTATGAACATCTCCCCCAGCATGTTCTCCAGCTCGTAGCCCACCCAGCTGTGCAACGCACAGTGACAACCAATCAGTACTGAGTAATATTCGGAACTTGCCCTCACTTGCATAAGACTCAGAGTCAACCAATCTGTAATCAGTAATGCTCAAAACCAGTCCTTGGATGTGAAATATGCAATATCTCCAAATCAATAATGAATATTACAGAGATATTCACGTGGAGGTACTCCAAGTGTGTTCAGGTCTTTCACATTGATGAACAGGAAGTGTATGTAGTTTGGAAGCAGTCTCCTTGTCAGTTTGTGAGTCTGGGACAATATAAAGTACTCACACTCCACACTCGACCCGAATGGAGCGGATCCTGTCCATTCCGCGGTCACACAAGTTCCGACACTCACTGTTCAGCTCCATGCACCGGCCTTGGTAGTTTTCATACTGAAACAGGCAGATCTGGGGCGACATGAGTATAGGCTGAGCATGTGAACTGGTATTTACTGGTTGCCATAAGACCACACCATCTATGTGCAGACAGTTTATCTTATATTATAATGCAGCTGTGACACGTCTGCGCAGATGACAGAGACCTACCTTGTAGTTGCGCAGCCCCATAGAGGCAGTGCGACTACCTATGCTCCCTTGAACAGCAGTGTGAGCCATGGTTCAATCTGTGAGGGGGACGACTTCAAGGAAACATAGCAAAATGTTTTGATTGAGGGGAAAAAAAATGGTAACACATACTTTCATAATGCATTATAATGGTTGGTATAAGCATTAAGGATGCTTTGTATTGGATTATGAAGGTATCTATAGTGCATTATAGATGAGAGCTTCATAAAGCATTCATAATGCATAATACACATGGCTATAATGCGTTATGCCTTTTAATAAATATTTGTACCCATGTTTATAATGCTTTATAAAAGCATTATGATGTATTATGAATGTGTTCATAGATTATTATAGACTTGACATTCAGAGAAAGTGTTGCTAAAAAATAATTTAAGCTACGTTTTTAGTACCATGTCTACGGAAAAAGTTGCATTTTGATCAAAATGTCTGTCAGAATTTGCCATGGTGTTGATCCCTGGTTCCGATTCAGGAAGATACTCAACCCTAGCCCTAGCATTAAGCTCAACCCTAACCTGAACCTGAGTGCTAACTGTAACGTTAACCTTAACGTAAGACCTAATGCAGCTGTTGTAACCCTACTTGACCAAAACCCTACTCAGACCTGACGCCATTTAAGGAAATTTGCACCATCTGAAACTATTTCGTTTCCTCTTTCCTGCAAAACGAGGTCTCTCAGCATGGCATACACATGAAGTGTGATGCCATGGGGCATGTCTTCACAACGTGAACAAGCTGACACACCCTGTACATACACTTCTGTCCATCCTGAGTCCAGTAGGAATCTCACCTGAAGGTTGCCAGCACGTGTGGGGGAGAGGGGACCAGGGTACAGGATTCTGCCCTTATCCCGGCCTTAAATATACAAATTTAACCCCCCCCCTCACTTGGATTGGATGACAGGGAGAGATACTATGGGGGCCTGGCCTTTCCTCCAGCCTCGCTGACTCTGCATCCCTTTGTCCTCATGTTTGCTGAGCTGCAACCTGGATCAGCGAATCCCCCCCCGTGTCCTTTTCCAGCGTGAGACAGGGGGGGCTCACGCAGGCCTGCATGTGAGTACAATGTGCTGACCTCAGGAGCCGTCTCTGCCACGTCCATTGTGCGAGTGAGGCCGCTTTGTGTGTGCGCACTGGCCCTCATTTGCTCTGCCCCCAGCTGCCGCTCTAACACACAGACTGTGAGGTCGGGGCCCGAGATGTTACACCATGCGGTTTAACATGCCGAACATGCTGAGAGGCAGCGGCACCTGCGTTGTTTCGCCTGAAGTGCTTATTCCAGCGCACATGCTCAGTTAGGGTTTTTAATTTGCTGTCGCTGCTAGGGAACAGGGCACCGATCTTGAGTAGATTAGCTGAATTTTTCTCAGTATTGAGGAGTGGAAATGAGAAACTGTAAAATACATAAGCTGATCTGGATGGGGCTTATCTGTTTATCGCTTCGGTGGAGGTCCTACCTAGATCACACTTTATCGAGATTTCTGACACTTTTTATTTCCTTCTGAGTACTTCCTTTATCTTTTGTATTCTGCATTTCTGCGTGTTTCAGTTCTACTCCTCTTAAACCAACAGTCAGAACATTTTTTTGTTAGCTGAGGACTTACATACCAGCTCCAACTAAACCACTTATGATTAAGCCCTTGATTATTTGAATCACATGTATTACGGTAAGGCTGGAACGAAAAACAACACTGTGTCTGCCCTGTCTGGCTCCTCCGCCTTGAACTTCTCCAGACCTTCTTGTATATCCTAGGATATAAACTATTATACATGAAACTTCTACTGCCTTCAGGTTATATTCATAAATCAGGGTTGCCAGCTTTCACGCATCTGGTGTGACTGTCATGCTTTCAGACTGTCACGTTCACGCAAGAAATCTTGCGGCACATTCTGTATTATTCCACTATAAACCTAAAATTAGGTACATCAAAAGCATTGGGGTCGTTTGCAAACCCTACAGACTATTTACAAGGTAATGTAACTGTTACATACATGTAAATGCGTGTGCAGACTTGTCTCAAATTGAAAATTTCACTCCAACTAGCTGACCAAAGCTGGCAACCCTGACAAATTCTAGCCTCATTTGATTCGTATACCTGTGCGCTGCCATGACATCATAACCAGGGGTATTTTACTTCCAGATCCCATCTAATAAAATCCACAGTTTAGTGAATAACTCCATGTACTATTTGACAGTACTTTGTGAAAAAGGGGATCCTTATTATTTAGCTGTCTGGCAGAGATTCCCTCTTTAAGTGCTTTTAGAGAGAGACCAATGTTAAACCACATTTACATTTAGGGAATAAAATCCACCTTGTCACTCTTGTACCCAGAGCCGTCGCTTGGATCTTAAGACATCTAGGGCTTATCCCAGAGCCCTAATCTGTCTGAGGGTTCTGTCTGAGGCATGGTTATTAAAACATCAGAGCTAAGCAATTATCCAGGCCTTGTTCAGATTCTGTTCCAGGCTCGTGACAGATCTGCTAACACTTGGAGGTGTTTTCTGCTCATTTCTCACAAGAATACTGCCAATAAAAGACCCTGTGGTTTTGAATGTTTGTATCTGCAGATGGGTGTTACATATAGACACATAAAAGCCTGTTCAAAATTGGCTTAAGTGTTGAGGGGAGTCCCCATTAATGCTCATGTGACATACAATGTGTAAACGGACTGCCTTCTGAAAACAGTTTGATTCTTAATGTTTCACACAGAGGAGCTGTCGCAGCATTTTTACATCAGTATTTATTTTTTTTCTTACCTGATATTTCTTGCTGTTTTCTTGGCTTCTCATGGACATAACACATGAAAGCACATTCATTTATTTTCCTGATGTCATTAATGATGTTAATCTGCCCCCTCCAACTTGTCCTGTGTTTATGTATATATGTAGCACTGAGGTCTGGGGAGAGTTATTTTGTGCCACTGTAAGCTGTGAATATGGTTGGCGTAACAGATAAAGTCCCACTTGACTTGACTTGATTGACTTGAGATTGTTTTCTCCTAGAACCATGTGTCCTGATTACGGAACCTTCCCATCTCCAACACTGTGAGCCCCTCTCTCTTGTGGTGGGGGATCTACCCTAAACCCTAAGGCTCAGCTGGGAACAATGGGCCCCACAGCAATGTGCTGACTGCAGCCCAGCCGCACCCAGCCCGGGTATATATACCCTAACGGTGCTGGTGGCTAGAGACCACTGCGTGGGAGTCTCTGACGAACAGACTTTTTATTTGGTAGTTCAGGTAGGCCCACCCCCCCCCTCCGGGTTTCACTAAATCTTCCCGGCTCAGTAGTCGCTTCCCTCTGGAGGGGGAAGCACGTTCCAATCCAGCCGCAGATACCTCTACAGCGGCTGGGTCTGATCTGTAGGGTTCGTCTCAGTGACAGCGGGGGAATATGTGGTAGCGGAAGGATGACAGCCTCACGCTCGTGTGTTTGTGCCACGACACCTAAAAACACGTGGAAGGCTGAGAGGCACCTGGGAACAAAGGTCGTGTGGCTCTGGCGTGGAAGAGAAACGAAAAACCACGCGACGTGAATGATGAGACGATTCCTGATTCTGTTGTCAATTGTATTTGTTGTCTAATTTAAGAATGTACCATAAAATCCATTATCAGATCATCTCTGGAGATTACACAAAGAGACAAAAGCTTGTCCACATCTCTTTATGTGGCCCACAGATCAGTCATCATAGTGGTACCAGATGGCCCAGACCAACCCCACAAACACCAGCATGAGTCCCATGGGGCCGTTCAAGGTGAGTGCCCTTCCTCCACCACACACACACACACACACATACACAACTTCCTTAAAACTGCTGCCAGGGGTCCCACACAGAGGCATGCTGAGATCACCAGGTGCATTAAGCGCCACATGTTCCGTACATCTCCTTCCAGATCACCGTCTACGACCAGGAGCACTTCCAGGGCAGACGCATGGAGTTCACTGCAGCCTGCCACAACATCATGGAGTGTGGCATGGACAACATCCGCTCCTTCAAGGTGGAGTGCGGCGCGTGAGTTCCCAATCGCAGCGGGAGGGCCACTGTGTTGCCCTGCCTCACCGGGCTTGGGGGTCGGGGGGGGCGATCCCGTTTCACCGGCCTGCCGGCTTGTCGCTCTCCGCAGCTGGGTGGGTTACGAGCACTCCAGCTTCTGCGGGCAGCAGTTCGTCATGGAAAGGGGGGAGTATCCCCGCTGGGAGGCCTGGAGCGGCAGCAACGCCTACCACATAGAGAGGATGATCTCCTTCAGGCCCATCTTCTCTGCGGTGAGCATCTCATCGCCTTTATCCTGCTTGCCACCAAAAACAAAAGGAGCCGCAGGGCTGGTTAGGGAGCTGAAAAATCAAATGAAACTGAATACATTTACATTAAGTGGCCAAACACCTTATTATTCTAAAATCACAGATTCTATGTAAATGAATGATTGTGGCTCTTTTGGTAACACTTAAAGCACCCATGGTATACTGACCATTACAATGCATTATGAAGGTATCTATAATGATTTAGAGATAAGGGCTTCACTGGAGCTTATGAAGCATTGTAATCAACACTATAATGCCTTATAACTATCAAAAGAAGATGCTGCAATACTTTATTAATTCTTATACTGAGCATTATTATGCAGTATGAAGGCAAATTGTAGATGACAGCTTCACAGAGCATTCATAAGGCATAATAAACATGGCTATAGTGTGATATGCCTTTTTATAAACAGTTATAGCCACGTTGATAATACTTTATGGATGCATTATAATGCATGATGACTGCTTTAACTAAAGTGTTACTGCTCTGATTTTGCCATAAGAGGTAATACAGACCTTTCTGCCTAGCCATATGTGACATGCTGGATAATCCACTTTTCTTTGTTTGGGAGCAGTGTCATAAGGAGTCTAGGATAATTGCGTTTGAGAGGGAGAACTTCATGGGGAGGCAGTTCGAGATGTGCGACGACTTCTCCTCCCTGCAGGCCATGGGCTGGTGCAACAACGAGGTCGGATCCATGCAAGTCCAGAGCGGAGCGTAAGTGCTCATTTTCAGGCGTGACGTTTGGCAGACATCCAAAGATGCTCAATGACCAATGTTCAGGGAACCTGGAACCATTCTAGAATATCTACCACATTAAAAGATTGATAATGATGTGTGAGTGTGCATGGAAATAGGCTGGCGCCCCTTCCTGGATTATTCCCCGCCCTGTGCTCATTGTTTCCATGATAGGCTCCGGATCCCTGCGACCCTGCAAAAGACAAGCAGGGATGGAAGATGAATGAATTAGAAAAGTGTTTCCCAATCCGGTCCTCGGGGACCTGCAGTCGGTCCATGTTTTTGCTCCCTCCGAGCTCCCGTTAAGAGAGCAAAAACGTGGACTGTCTGTCAGTCCCCGAGACCTGGATTAGGAAGCAATGAATTAGAAGATTTGTGGCAGCCGTGGGATTTATCTGAAATCCCACATTATGCAGCACAGTATGTTTGTATGGAGGTTTGCATCAGAGAGGCTACATTGAATCTTTTCTCTCATAACCCCCTCACCAGGTGGGTGTGCTACCAGTATCCTGGCTACCGTGGCTACCAGTACATCCTAGAGTGTGACCGGCACGGAGGCGGGTACAAGCACTATAGGGAGTACGGCTCCCACGCCCAGACCTTCCAAATCCAATCCATCCGCCGCATTCAGCAGTGAGCGGATTCCCCGGTCCCCCAGTTCATCCCTCCTCCTCCTTTGCCTCCCACTCTATCATCCTCGCTACACTGGCCCACTCCAATCACTGGGGCCAGCGGCTCTATGACCTTGGGGAGCACAAGTGTCCTCAGTCCAGCACCTAGCTACCCGTCTCACAGCACCGTTTGTATGAAGGTGATCAATAAAAAGAATGACAGAAAAAATCTTCAGCAAATGAGTGAAGCTTATGTCTTTTTGTGTCCCTGTATCCTGTTCCATTCATCTACACTGAGCAATGACCACAAAAAAAAAATATTTACAGTAACTCAACAGATGGTACACTTTAGTGTTTGGTACCCTGCAGCAATTCAGACTTAGTCATTTCATTTTAATCTTGAAGAAGTTCTCCAATGTTAGGATCCTTTTCATTCGCATCACCCTTTTCATGCAGAACTCTGAGTGATAAGCCACTGTCATGAATATTCACGCTTCTTGTTTAATTATTCATGAGAATCCCTGTAATTGGTTAAGATCAAACAACTTCTGTTGCCTAGCACCCACCGGTACAGCTAACGTAATAGTTCTGAGAGCATGACAGCACCTCCAAAACCAGAATCTTCCGGCCTGCGATGATTTAACAAACCACAGCATCCATCATTCTTGAATTCTGTGATGCTACAGGATAGTAAAGAATACTTAAGATTAATACAGAAAAATTAGTATATTTGTATACAAGTCATTTAACTCTATCTTTTATTCTTCCATTCATTTATGTGACCAGAGCATAATTGTGGGATAAAAAAATACAGATGTCCAAAATATCCTTTATAATCTGCCAGACCCATACATCCAGCAGAAATCAGTTCCAAAACAAAATATGCAAAACTTAATTAGTGATAACATCATTACAATTACAGATTTAGTCATACAGTTGTGTCATTAAGCTTAGCCACAGGCTATTCTGCAGAGGCTCGAACCAGCAACCTTCCAATCACATGCACAACCCACTGAGCCACACACACACACACACCCTAAAACACAGTATCCCCCCACTGGGAATCAAACCCCATTCTCCTGTGTGACAGGCAGGGACAGTAACCGTTACACTAATAAGGAGCTACAAAGTTGATGCTGTCATTATTGTCTAGGGGTGTAACGATATTACAAACCGAACCGAAATATCGCGATACACCAACCACGATACGTATCGCGAAACTCTCGTGGCGTACCGCGGTACTCTCACGCCCCCTGCTGCCCATTGTTGAGGTTGACGTCACTTGTCTCTAACTAATTTAACCAATTTAAACACATCTTTATTTTATCACATTTGATTAAATTGTATTAGTAATGATGAGCTTTTGTTCTAAATTTTGTTCTAAATATTATATTCTAAAGTTAGTATTAGTATTGTTTTTTTCTGACTAGTCAATATTGGAGGTATTTATTTAATTTTTGTTGTTTACTCAAGTATCCTGACTATACTAAAAATGTGATGGCAAAGTTAATAAAGAAAAAGTTTAGTTGTTCTTGTTATTAAGTGAATCTATTGTTCCTTAGCATTGCTGTTAAGATGACATCAACCCTAACCCCACAGCAAACAGAAACCGAACCGAACCGAACCGAGGCTCCAAAACCGTGAACCGAACCGAATCGTGCCTTTGGTGTATCGTTACACCCCTATTATTGTCTGATGTTATTATTTATTGACATTCTTTGTAAATGCCACTATTAACTGACAGTCTGCAGGAGGCATGCAAGTACTAAGTATTTAATCTCAGTTTTAATCTTACATAAGTCGATGAACTTGAACTGCATCTGCTTGTTGAAAAATAAAATTGTCACCACTAGAAGGCGCTAAATTCACTCCTGTACATCCGGTGTCCGCAATAAGCCCTGCAGTCACGCTCCACAGCAAGCGATACGTCGAATTGACAATACTTGAACAAAAAGCAGTGCCTTCAGATTTAACTGGGGTCATAGACACCCCTCGGACAAGTGTATCTGGAGACACTACATACAAATAAGTCACAGCCTTTGTAACACCTAGCACGGTGTTTCCCAGTCCGGTCCTCGGTGACCCACAGTTGGTTGATGTTTTTGCTCCCTCCAGGCTCCCTCCCAGACAGTCCACATTTTTTCTCCCTCAAGGCACAAAAACATGGACTGTCTGTGGGTCCCTGAGGACTGGATTGGGAAACACCGACCTAGCATATGAAAGGACCACTGGTTGATCCCAACAATCTTAGGAGCTATAAACACACTAAATATATTAACCAGATTATGCTAATTTTGCTAAGTACTCTGGCTAGGATACACTAGCCATACCAAGCATACTACTAACTCAAACACATTCATTGGCAAAGTGTATCACCATGGTGAATGGTGAAGGGTAATTCCCAGTAGGTATCAAGTGGGATTGCTCATTCTACAGCTCTGATTCAGCCAAAAATATGAGTATCAGAAGATGATGTATAACGATTGGCCTGTCTACAAGGGTCAACTGCTTGCTTCATATAAACAGTGAAGAACTCCTTCTGCTGTTACTATGGAAACAGCATGTCCAGGCTACTCTCTCGATTACACTGACTCCTTGTTCCCAGACCTCAGACAATAACTTGATATTTATGTGAGTTCAGACCCACAACCTTGGTTAAAGTATAGAATCTGGAATGCTGTAACATTAAAAGCAGACTGGTATCCCACTGGTTGTGAAATTATAGCAATGCTTTGCTGTCCTCTATAGTATATTTTAACAATTCATGATAACAAAAGCATGGTCATCTACCTACTGGAATTCTTCATAAAAATTAGGTTAATTAAAATCCATGTTAGTGCCAGCTCATGTTCAGAATGCGGAATCATTTTCAGTCTTTAAATCTCGACTCAAGACCTATTACAGGGGTATTCAACTAAAATTTAAAGAGGCCCAGTTAGAGAAAACTTCTTGAAACAAAGGTCCGGAAGATCATACTGTCTATAACTATTTAGTGTGATCTACATTTAAGTAGCCTATTAGTTGTACCAACATTGCATGTAATCAGTACCTGACTGTCAAATCAAATTAATTCAGTACAATTCAAAAACGTTTTGACAATATTTATTGTCACGTGACAAAGAACTTCAGCCAGCTGGCTGGAGTGAGATTTTCAATTCGAGATGTCTGCACACACATGTAACAGTTCTTACCTTGTAAATAGTCTGCTTTTGTATTTAACCGTGTAAATACACTTTTGACGTAGCTAATTTTAGGTTTCATAATGAAATAATATAGATTTGCCGTAAGATTTCCAGCGTGAGTCTGAAAGCGTGTCATGCCAGATGCTTGAGATTTGGCAGCCATGAAAATTTACATTTTTTGTTTCAACCGAGTTTATTTATAACAGATAACATTACTTTATACATATGTTAAAACGCAGAAACTTCAACGAACATGAAATCAACAATGAACTGCGTCTACTTATCCAATATGTTATATAATACATACTGTATTTGAAAACTGTTCAGCTTTACGATTTCAGGACAGACCAGTCACTCTGTCAGGAACATTACGGCTTTTTGGATGTGGTTTTAGCTTCGATGCTGCTACTAACACTAACGGCACATTAGCGCAAAGGGCTGCATACGCCGAATTACGTCTTGCTTGGCGGTCAAAGGCGTGTGACGTTCATTGGCGTGGGAAACAGCGGTTCTGTCCTGAATGACAGCTTCTGGGTCCGGACCCGGCCCGCGGTCCGCTTGTTAGTGACCTCTGATCTTTTACTTCTGTTCTGATTACCCATAACTTAACATAAACACACCGTAACAGTAGCATTATGTTCGCACCAGAACGATCATGGGCCGGAAACACGGAACTTATCACGTTATTCAGATCAGCTGGAGGCTGATAGATTCTCTTCTAGATTTTGACCCCTGCCCTGTACTTCTAGATTTTGACCTGCGCCTTCAGTAAAATGATCTTACCTCGGTCACCCACAGGGGGCGTCACACGTTTCCTCTCATTTGCGCTCATTGCCGGTGACGTCAGACAACAAAGATGGCAGCTGGGAGCAGCAATTACTGGGAAGGTGAGGCGATCTTAAGACACGAAAACGGTTTTTGTGTTTCACTGCCTGTCTAATCAGTTTCACATCGGGTGGCCTGAGCAACTGATCACGGCTGTTGTACTTCAGCACTACGGACATGGCCAGAAATGTTGTCTCCTTCGTATAGAGCCAGTTTCAGGCACATATAGGGTTCTGTACGGCACTCTGGTCGTTACACATTTGTTTACGGCACCATGTCCGCGGTCATGATTTTCATTATGACAGCGATTCGAAAGAAGAGTTCCTATTATCTGCTCGCTACTGTTTGTTAAAATGTTGAGCTTTTGACGATGGTTTTTATTAAAACCGGGTTTGGGCTACATCGGGAGTTGTGCCGTAAAAATGCTGCCGTAATGTGCACATGAGCTTTTTGGTGCTTTCTGGCTACCAGGCTCACACTTCCGCAACCGTCATCAGTACCCTGTTCCGTTTAGTTCCGACGAGTTAAAGTAATTCGCCATCAAACTCCTGGCACGAAGATCACCGCCCATCACTTGTATAATTCAGACTAAAAAGGTTGATTCTAAATATACGTATTTGACCGTGCTTGTGTTTTTGTGTACTCGTTTTACGT
Source organism: Paramormyrops kingsleyae (assembly GCF_048594095.1). Taxonomy (NCBI): domain Eukaryota; kingdom Metazoa; phylum Chordata; class Actinopteri; order Osteoglossiformes; family Mormyridae; genus Paramormyrops; species Paramormyrops kingsleyae. Next base: position 5,241,878 of record NC_132814.1, on the reverse strand, counting down.
CATCTTCTATTGCCGAAGACCAGTGCCAATACTGAAGAACAGGGGTGAATCTCCATACCAAGACCGCGAAGACCGTACTTGTGGTCTTGGCAGGACCGGTCTTGCTAACTTGCCTTCCAAGAACGAACTTGGAGCGCAATAAATAATGCGATTGGTCTCGTTTGGCGAGGATGCAACCTATGGGTGAATCTAAATACCAAAAATGCAAAGGCTGTACTAGTGGTCTTGGCAAGACCGGTCTTACGACCTTGTCTTCCAAGAACGATCTCGAAAGATCACGAGGACAGAGAACACACCAATTGTGGATTGAGACAGATGTGTACTTGTTGCTCCACTATGCAATGCGCCCAGCTGATTACGCTGGCCATAATTTTTATTATTTAATAAATGACACATATTCGAAATGTCCAGTCTAAATGAGTAATTATTCCTGGTATGATTACTTGTGCTTTTTCACAAATAATATTTACACTTAAAATATTCATATTTATTTCAACTCTGTACAAACACTATACATGGGTGTTAACCATTACAGTTTAGCATTCTCATGAGCCAAAAAAACAGCAGGAAAATACTGTCTGACAGGAACAATAGAAACATTAATCCAATTAAGGTAACCCTGATCAAGGTAATAATTATTGTTTGTGCCTTCTCCAGCATGCATTGAATCATGGGATTATTCTCATTTGACAAGGATGCGCCCAGTACATCCTTGATATTTGGGGCGGAGCAAGACTGACATCTTGGGATTTTTACTGTCCTCTGTTCTTGTGATCCTAGTATTGGAAGTGATCTTTGGCAATGGAAGATGATGTAAAACGGGTGCACGAGAATGCATATTGAGATTCAGCCTATGTATCCTTTATATTTGAGATGGAGCAAGACCATCATCTGGGCATTTTTACGATCCTCGTGTGCTTGTGTACTTAGTATTGGAACTGGTCTTCGACAGTGGAAGATGACGCAAAACGGGTACACAAGGTCACAAGTAAACATATTGATATTCACCCCAGAAGTAAGGAAGATGGTAAAAATCCCCGGATTGTGGTCTTGCTCCTCCCCAAATATCAAAGATACATTGGTTACATCCTCAGTGAACGAGACCAATCCCATGATTCATTGCACCACGAGTTCATTCTTGGGAGTCAAGTTCGTAAGACCGGTCTTGCCAAGACCACAAGTATGGTCTTTGTGTTCTTGGAACTGAGATTCACCCTGAATTTGTATCAATTTTGTCCTGGCTTTTTTTGATTAAAATTGTCAGTACGGGAGAATATTTCCATGCTGGTCGCATTTTGAAGTGGTGTCGTCTTGCTGTATTGTCTCCAGACCTGAGGAAACAGGCGCGGCAGCTGGAGACTGAGCTGGACCTGAAGTTGGTCTCATACAGCAAGCTGTGTACCAGTTACAGTTGCCACGGAGATGGGTGCGCCACCCTTCTGGCCAATCAGCACACGGACAGGGACTGGGGCTGAGGGCAAGAACCAATCCATGGGCAGAAGAGACTGCTTTCCAATTTCTGGGGGTCCCACTCATGCTGCTCCAAACAGCATCTGCTGCAGTCCTCTACTCAGGCCACATGTGTCTGCTGACCCAGTACTGACACTAATGGATGCACTGTTTCTTAATTGATGTGTTTGCTGTTTTAATAACATCAGACCTCATTGTAATCTTTATTAAAGCTGCCATATGTCCAGTTGTTCACTAAAAACTTGATATTTACACCCCACTCACAGCTTGGACACCACACCCCTCCTGAAAGGCTCCAACCAAGACAGAATGTTTAACACTGTGGGCGTTGAGATTGAGCAGCTTCTGGCAAAGGTGAGGGGGCGGGGCCATGTCATGATTGGGTGTCATGATGTCATTGGGTATTTATTAATATTCGTACGATACTTATGTTCTTATGTACCTGTTTTACATCATTTTCCATTGCCAAAGTATAGTTCCAATACTAAGAACAGAAGTCGGGAGGTAAAAATCCCCAGATGTTGTTCTTGCCCCGCCCCAAATATCAAGGATGCATCTTCGCCAATGACACCAATCCCATGATTCATGGCATCCCAAGTTCGTTCTTGGGAGGCAAGCTAGCAACACCGCTCTTGCCAAGAATGAAAGTACAATCTTTGCGTTCTTGGTATCGAGAAACACTCATTGTCAAGGTTGCTTGGAATGTTGATGTCATGTCCCCCCCCTAGTTGACTGGCATTAATGACAAGATGGCAGAGTGTACCAGTGTGTCGGGCATGACGTCACACAGTGCTGCGCTCATGCATACGCTGCAGAGACACCGAGACATCCTCCAGGTGAGTACCCTCCCTCTGTTTAACCCTAACCCTCCTCATGTCCAGGGCTGTCACATGAACGCCAATCACATGAAAGCCAATCACATGAAAGCCAATCACATTGCATTAGCATCGCTTTGCGTCCTTTGACACAACTTGTGGCAACGCCACCGACTACTTTGACACACTTTATTGGTAGATAGTAAGAAGTTCTATTTGCCTATAGTTTATTTCTGGTCATGTCATCTCTCTTATTTGTTTTATGAATATCGCAGTTTTACTCGCAGAAATTTGCCATATCACATAGTGACATCGTACCCATGTCTGAGTCCCTCAGCAGATGTTACCGGTTTCTGTATCTGTGGCATGTAGTCTGATAAAAGTGTTAGGTCCCTGTGTCACATTTTGGATTTTGCTCCCCTCCCCCCTGTAGATTTTGGATCATGAGGGATGAAGTGTCCACACGTCCCGTTTTGTCCCCCTGTGCCCTTCCCACTTTCAAGCTGCCTGGGTCCTTCACACTTTCGCTTTCTGTGTCTGTTACTTGATCCCCGGCTAATTCTTTTTCGCCATTTGCTGGGGCTCCACGGTCGGAGGTTAATGCTCCTGCGCATTGTTTACTGGACACGGAGCCTCTGGTGCTTTGTTTTCTAGGACTACACTCACGAGTTCCACAAAACCAAGGGCAACTTCCTGGCAGTGCGGGAGAGGGAGGACCTACTGGGCTCGCTCAAGAAGGAAATGGAGTGAGTGCGGCTTTATGTGTGCGGAACGTATGAAATTGGTGTGTAGGCACTGTGGGCTTGTTTAACTTAATGGAAACTCAAACTATAAGAAAACATTTTCATAAACTGAAATAAGATACGAAAATTAAAAAAACGAAAACTATATTTCTTCCAAAATATAAAATAAAAACTAACTTATTTATTTATTTTTAATACTATTTAACGAAAATACCTGGAATATGTTTTGCCCATTGTGAGGACATTTGTACATATTGTGCCATGTATTCATGTGGAATTCTTTAAAGATCAGATATACAAAATAGCTCTACAACTTTCAGTCTATCCCTGGAAATAAAATTACTAAAACTTAAACTGAAACTAAAACATATAAAAACTAAATAAAATATCTTTCATTGTTTAGCGACTGGGATCGTTAGGTGTGCACCTATTCACCTTGCCCATTTGATTCCAAGTAAAGGGATAATTGCAGCCATGCCGTATGAATACTTTGGAGTTATGTCATAACTTTAGTCTTTACCAGCATTCTGATGGTATCCGTATACAAGAAAAATGTCACATTTTAAGAGAGACTGATGCCTGTTAGTCTGCAGAGGGTTAGAAAGCCACCTGGAGGTCCTGAGGTGTTTGAATGCACAATGCAGAGGTTGGAGTGGTGGAAGATCTAGTAAATGTAAGGTTTTTCACAGATGGATAATTGGAGAGAGCCACAAAAACAAGCTACTGCTTGCAGTATCACCAGAAGTTGAATTTCCAGAACTAAACCCCCCCCCCCCCATGATCCATTGGGAGCAGCTAATACAAGTGGTTTATGCTCATAAACTCATTTGAAGTGGTTCCTAATGGAAGAGCCCACTGAAATTCTTCCATTGCACCGAGAGACTTTAACCATTTACTGCAAGGCCCATTTGGGTACAGTCACTGCTGAGTATTGAATAATTTAACTCAAAACAAAAATGTTGAAATGAATCCTGTGTGGGAATTCTGCAGATATTCAGTTTTCTTAGAATGCTGTCAAGCATTCAGGGTTGTAAATGGGCAAACAGGAGCATAAATTATACTTTGTGGTTCATGAATTTACAATTTCCAGCAAGACACTGTTTACAACAGTAGTAGTCTACAGGTAGTCTGATAATCTGTGATGTGAAATGAGCGGGTTTGGCTGCCTTTCCTGCACAGGTTCCACACAACTGCCCTTGGTGCACTATTCCCCTTTTGGTCTTTGTCCAATGTGGTTTTGGCTGTTTCCATGCGATCCGTTACTGCTTCTGTGTGGGTGTCAATACATCTAGGTGCGTGTTTGTTGGCAGTACAGCTGCTGTGAGACCAGGAGACAAATGTATGGGCCTTTTTGTTTTACTCTGAACTTTAAATGTCTCCTTGTAATCACATATTGCATCTGCTTAATGAACCTAGATGTTTTTTTTTGCCATCCTCATACAAGAAATTGCCCCATAGGAGAGATTACTGAGCAAAGCGGTTTGGAGAATAAGATCTATTTTTCCTGATGGCCTTTTTTCTTTATGGCTTGCTTAGCCGGTGTTGGAGTTAAGTGGACATTGTAAACTAAGGCCTGGGGAAGGAGAGCTTCTCTTCAGTGCTATTTTTTAATCTCCATGAGGTTCATTCTACTTGGGACACATCAGACAGCTGTGAGCTGCTCTCCAGAAAATAACTGACACACGCACACACACACACACACACACACTCCCTTCTGTACGGTAATTTCACTGTTTGGCCACATGGGGTCCCAAAGGGCTTTTCTTTTTCTTCTTGAACCCATTGATTCTGTTCCCATTGGGCTTTGGCAGAGAGGACGTCAAACGCCGCCGAGTTCCCCCTCAGCATTTTGTTTTCCTTAGTGTCCATTTTCACAAGCGAAGCGTTTGCGGTTGTCACTGGAGTATGGCTGCACTGCATTATGGGTCATCTCTGCTCATCAGCAGATCCGAAATGCAGCCTTGCGCCAACAATTTAGACGTTTCCCCTGAATGTAATTCACATAAGTGGCGGAGCCTGGAGGAATGACGAAGATTGTGCAGCAAGTGTGATCGTGGCTCTTTAAGACATTACTGACAGGCCACTATGAAAACGACATGGTCAAATGGAGCAGTTAAATGGGCTACACAGCCGTTCAGTGCAGCGCTATGCAGAAGGTATATCTGTGTGGTATCATTTTCCCTCATTGCTTCGGTTTCGCTCGATTGTTATCTTGTGGCTGCAGTGTCAGCTCATTTCAGAGTGCAGCTCATTTCCGTACACTGACACACCCAGTGGCCCTTAAGGCAGTGGGTTTTCCTGATACTGTCTATCCCTCTGACCAGAATGTGTGTGTGATGTTCTCATCCCAAACCAGGACGTACAAGAGCAGCTCAGGGGTAAACAACAGGAGGACGGAGCTTTTCCTGAAGGAGCACGAGCATTTGAGGAAGTAAGGAGGCTTGTGTGCGTATACACACACACACACACACACACACAAAATCACTCAATTCAAATCACTCTGTTTTTACACTCCTGCAGTGTAAACACATACAGCCTGGACTCTACAATATAAAGACAGCGCACACACACACACACACTTGCCTTCAGTGCCACAGTGCTGCTTGCCGTGTCACAAATGGACCCTGAAGGGAAGATCAGTGTGTCAATGGTTTTGACCAGATTCCTGCCCCCTGAGTTCAGTTCAGAGTGGTGACTGTAGGATCTGGCTCTCTCCACTCACCACCATGAATTAAACATCTCGTAAGAGCTCAGAAAGCCAGAAGAGTCCTTTAAAATCACCCTCAGCCTTGAGGCAGTGAGCATAAAAATAGGTATGGATTGTAAACAAATATTAAAGATGTGGATGAGGCGGGATGGAGTGTTAGCAGGTGTCCTGAGGTAGAGTCTGAGCGGAGTTTGGCCACACCCCTGCTGGGATTTCTTTGATAGCTGCTCTGTCACGTCAGCATGCTTCGTTTGAACAAACAGGCACACGATGCATCTTACGGCGCTGTGTAAATAACACAATGCATTTTCTTTTTGCAAGACTGGGTCACTAGTCTGCTTCTGTTTTCAGGTCCGGTAGAGACCGTTAATTAACCTCTTTTTTGGATGACAGATGATAATATTAACATTAACATTTTTCGGTCCTCCACACGCTAACTGATAGATCCTTCCAGTCTTACTGAAGTTGTACTTGGGAGCCTTTGTGGTTTGAGCGGATTTGCCCACGATGCAAGTTGTTGGGACTCCAGATCGCCGAGTCGTCATTTCAGGGAAGCTGGAGAGAGATGGCCTACTTTACCCAGCCTAGCCGTAGCTTCCTCTTGAAGGCGATGTTGTGAGTGTTTCAAAGGCCTGGACCTGCGACTTTATTGAAGTGCTGTGGGGAAGCTGCTTCCTGTTCAGGGCTCTTTAATTCCAGGGGAGAATGTTCAGGACCTTCATGCCGTCGCTGAGCATGTGCACAAGCTTGCCTGGTGAGAAATCGAATGGTGAGACGGAGATGTTGTGGTGATTCTGTTCCATGGCCAGAGTGCTGTCCTGGTTCCTTTTAGCGGTGGTTAGAAAGTTACCCTACAGTCTGTCCTGGACCAGTCCAGTGGGTTCATGGACCTGCTCTAGAGCCTTGGAAATAAGAACCATGCAGGATATTCTGATGATGATGAAAACAGATGAAGAGAGTGTAAATAGCGGCATATGAAGAGCAGTTTTGCACTGTCGGAAGCCTGTTTGAAGTCGGCTTAAAATAACTTTATGGATTGAATGTTTTAAGTTTAAGTTGTGCAGTCTCTAAACCAAAGATGAGACTTAGCATAATGAAATAAGGAACAAATTTGACCTTTCTGGCACTTCTTGTCCCTTTTATAAACCTAAGATTAAGGCTGCTACTCCTTTAAGAAACTCTAAACCTATATAATCAGGGAACTGGCAGAGCCTTCGTAACAGAATTAACAGCAGCACTAATTCCACGTGAACTGGAGGAACACTTTTCTCCTGATCGCCCAAGCCCTTCTTTGCCTTTGGACAAGCTGGTCGCCCTATTTCATGTCAACAAACCCCATGAGTTAGACTTGCTGCTTGATGCAAGGCTTTGTGTTCCCAGACCTGCTCACTCGCCACTGTTCCATAGCGCGTCTGTGAGTAAACGGCTACTGCGTGTGGTTTCACATTTTTGTCCTACTCTCTCTCCGCTTCCTGCTAAGCATGCTTAGTCCCACCCTGATCTGGGTTCCCTGGAGCTTTTACTGCGCAGACCAGCAAAGAACATGACGGGGCTGAGAAACAGAACCATGGTCTCGAGGACCAAACTAAACCTTTAGTCATGGACCTACGTGCGCCGCCAGGTCTGTGCTTCGCGTTGCTTCTATCTGTGCTGTGACAGATCAACTCGTGCTATTATCTCAACGCTATCATTTTATCTCTACTGTAGTTATTTCAAGCACATACAGCAGAAGCACCTTAAGTCAACTCCCTGATTGTGCAGGAAGGTCCAGACAGGCTCCTGGCTCTGAAATAGATACAGACAGCTCCCAGGTGCTGAAATAGGTACAGGCTGTTTACTGATGCTGAAGTAAGGCGGATGTTTAGGATCGCTGTGATGCTGCAGTGCTTCTGGGAAATGGATCCACCCCCAGTTTCAGGTGTTGACCTGTTCTTTGGCAGCAGGTGGGGTGTCAGTGCCTGGGATCTGGGGGCAGTCTGTCACCCGGCGAATATTACCGCTTATTTAGTGGAGGCCTTCCAATGATATGCTGTCTCCAAGTGGAACCATCTGACTGTTTGAAGTTCTTCTTTTAAATCTACTAGCTGTGAATTCTATCTGAATTGTCGGGTTTACCTGGTTTTAGGTGCTGTCATTGTTACATTCCTTCCATGTTGGGTGCAAAGGTGGGGGTCAGGTTCCACTAGTCTCACTTCAAAAACTTCTTGTGTTCAACAGTGGAACATTTCCATTGGTCCACTTAGCCCCCATCTGTTTGGTTTCTGGTTTGGTTTCTTCTTGTGTGAGGCTCCCTTGTCTCATGATAGTACCACCTCCACATTTCTGTGACAGCTTGAGCTTTTGGATGTTGGCAGTGGAGATCAGGAATGGTACTGTGCTGGAACAGCTGATGGGCTGAGAGGTGTGGATCCTACCAGGGCCTAAATGGGCAAAATCTTCCCAAATGTTGAGGCAAACAGGACACTCAGGAAACAGCAACACATTCATATAGCTGTCAAAATACATATTATTGGCATTTTCTGTATGTAATGCTTTTCTGTATGTGCCTGGTCCCTCACCCCTCATCTCATGTATGCTTCGCCTCTACCTTCCTTCCCACAGCTCAGACCGCTTGCTGGACGACACAATAAGGTAAGCCTTCTGCCCCCCACCTGTGAAGAAGGGAGTCAGAACCTGCATTTCTATCAGGTGCTTCATGGGGGCTGTATGTCTGCTGGCCGGTCTTTAAGGAAGTGATACAAGTTTATCCTGGGGGGTTCAGCTGAGCACCAAACCACCCAATGAGATACAACCCCCCCCCCCCCCCCCCACCCTGGTGAATCCACTAGAGCAGCTAAAACTAGCTAGGTGAAGCTGGGGAGTGAGGATGTGGTCCAGAGTTCCCGGAGGTTGTGTTTCCAGAAAGCGCCGAGTCATCGCTCTTCAGGACGTGCTATGTGAGCTCCTGAGAGACAAACGGAAGTGTGGTCTTACCCCCCCCCCCCCCCCCCCCACCAGCATGGACCTTGTATGAGGCATCCACTCAAATTCATATATGATCTGCAAAAGGCCGCTTTTATGTCAGTTTGTTTATTCTTCCATCTACTCTCTCTCTTTGCCTTCATCTTCAGCCATACTCTGCAGTTCTTTGCAGATCTGTTTCATGTGAGCTTGCTTGTGACAGTAGAAGACCCAAGACTTTTGGAGGATATGTGGGAGCAGATCTACACATTTGCTCATGCCCTGATGTTATTATTATTATTATTATTATTACTTTCTTCCAGCATTGCTATGGCAACCAAAGAGAACATGACATCCCAGCGTGGGTTGCTGAAGTCCATTCAGAGTCGTGTCAACACTCTGGCCAGTATCCTCCTTGCCTCATCTGGAGCTGTCCATAGCTCAGTAGAAATGTTATGACATTTCAGTTTGGTGGTCATTTCAGTTGGATGGTAATTTCAGTTTGGTGGTCATTTCAGTTTTTTTTTTTTTTTTTTTTTTTTTACAGTGTTCTAGGCTGAAATAACATGTAAAATCCTAACTGAACTAAGAGGGTTGTACAGTCAGTGAGCTAGTTGGTTTTCAGAATGATGCGCTCTGTGTTTATACCTCTTTAACCAGCTATCACTGTAGACCGGTTCCCAGCCATCAACAACCTCATCCAGCGAATCAACTTACGGAAGAGGCGGGACTCTTTCATTCTGGGCGGAGTCATCGGAGTCTGCACCATTCTCCTCCTGCTCTATGCATTTCACTGACAGATCCCCCAGCGGTGGGCTTATTAACTTATGTGACCAAATTGGATGGCTAGGGGTGTGGGTGTGCTACACTGCAATTTTTGCTTTTGGTACCGGAGGAAGGCGAACCCAGCCCGATGGGTTTCCCCAGACAGGATGAGCTACAGGGGCCTGAAGGCCTCCAGGTGGTGGTAGGGGGGTGGGGGGGGGCATTTACTGCTCAAGAATGATTTTATGAAAATGATATATTATTTAAATATTTGATTTTATGTTCCTTGTAAAGAGGAATATGTGTCTTAATACACTAAGTAATATATTATATACATAGATATACACACACATACATGTAGAACAAAGGCATGTGTGTGTATATATATTTGTACTGGTTATTTGCATCTATTTTTTAATAAGTGTTTTATCGTGTGAAACCAAAGTTGGCTCGAACACATTCAGATCCCCCGTGGCGTTCCTGTGCGCTGCTGATTTGGACTTTTTCAGGCCTGTCCTGGCTCTGCACATGGGGTAGGCGGATCCGACAGCAGGGACAGCAGGGGGCGCCGTGTGACAGGAAGGGCTTTCAGAATCATTACTGAACTGAAATTATCCCCTGCAGCACGCGAATGGAGACTTTGGTTTCTCTGCAGGAGTGGCCTTTAGGCCGTCAGATCGTGTTCCGTTTTTTATGTCTTGGTGGCTGGTACAGCTGCTGGTGGGATGTGTTCGTGGTGGACGTGTCGGGTCTCTGGGTCACAGCGTGGCCAAAACCAGTCCGTGTTCCGCCTACTGTCAAGTGTGACACTTCTGTTCTTCAACAGTGTTTAATGACTAGTCTAACCCTGTCATAAGATTTTAACACTGTATGTGTAAATTTTCACATAAAATGAATACATTTTTTTAAAATATTGATTTGTTCCAGGTGTATTCAAATCACTGTTTTCCCAATGCCCCGTGTGTGTGTGTGTGTGTGTACACAATTGAGCACTCCAATACAGACCATGCACATATACCTTTATTTCAGACATGCAACCAGCACAGGAAGAGTGCAAAGGTCAGCAAAACCCTACGTCTGTCACACAGACCCACCCACAAATACAGCCTGGCTTGAACTGGCTGCATAGGGCTCCTGTGTAAACCTCTCATGAGCTGCAAACATTGCCCTGCTGGCTAAAGAGCACACTAATAATCACACTAACCCCCCCTCCCCCCCACAGGACAGGTAGGAATATCCTGTAGTATAGGGGTGATCTCCCAGTTACCATTTATTCGCCCATGTAAAGGCCTGGCTACTGTTCTCATTTGACATCACTGCTGCCAGTTAATGCTTACAGCTGACAGATGGGTAGGAGGCGGGGCTAGCTAAGAGACGCAAGTGCAAGCAAACTTGAGTTCGTGGATCAATCAGAGCATTCTGGGCCACTGGCCCATAGGCTTGGCTGCCTCCTGCAGGTGGCTGTGACCCTCCCCACAGGTGTCAACACATCCAGAGGGACCAGAGTTAGTGAAAGGGGGACAGGCAGGCGGTCAAAGACACCATCTTTGCCTCACATCCACAATCTTCTGCCTACAAAAAGTTTTTCTGTAGAAAGTACAAAACAACCTCAAGAAAACACATGCAGTGGCGTCTGCTGTAAAGTGATCATAATAAAACTTACATCATGCATACAGTTAATACGTCTGTATAAAGTTGGAGTGATGAGCAAAGGTGTAGATTAATCCCCACTGCTGTTAAAATTGCCTCCTCCACATTCCTAGTCAGACACTTTGGGTTTGTTTTGTCCCAGGTTCATGCATACATTACCTGAAGCATGCATTTATCTTTTTTTGCTTGATTTTGTCCATATTTTGCTTGTTTTGCTTGGTAACATGGTTGTTTTGGACTTTCTGGAGGACGGTTCCTGGTTCCTTCATTTTAAGGATAATTTTTCCCTTTTCTCCGGTGTGAGAGCTTGACTTTGGTGGCTTCTTCGCTGTCCTCTGTGTCAGTAAACGTTCGTAACTGAGAGAGAGGAACAGAGAGTGGAAGTGAGCACTTTACACATGACCATAATCCATCAGGTAGTTCACATCACCATCAATGAGTGTATTTTTAGACATGAGGGAAAACGTGTAGCTGACAGGGAGAAGACGTAGTGTTCCTGAGAGCTTCTAGGTCCTCATCGTGCTTTATATTCTTAAGGAGTCAAACACTGCATTGTTGACTGAACCACTTAAGCGACAGGTGTGAGGACCGCCCCTTTAAAAGTGATATGACTGTCAAGGTGACCGCCCCTTTAAAAGTGATAGGTCTGGGGGTTTTCCCATCAGTGTTCCGTGACTGGGCATGTCGAGGTGGCGCACCTGTGACTGTGATGTAAACGGCAATGATAAGCAGGCCCAGAATGATGCAGAACAGGCTGAGGAGGCGAGCCAGGCGCCCCAGCCGTCGGGCCCCATCCACATCCCCTTGCTGTAAGCTGTTTCTGGACTGGAGGGGTCACATCAGATGAAGATCAGTCACTGCATATCCCATAAGAGGTAATAACAAGAATATTTACAAATAAATGAAACATGAGCTCCATGGTCACACCCTTAAATAGACAAATAAGTGAAATACTCAGGAAGCACTGCATCTTAAAATAAATGAATACTCAGGAAGCACTGCATCTTGAAATAAGTGAATACTCAGGAAGCACTGCATCTTGAAATAAGTGAATACTCAGGAAGCACTGCATCTTGAAATAAGCGAATACTCGGGAAGCACTGCATCTTCACATAACTTAATACTCGGGAAGCACTACATCTTCAAACAAGTTGGTCATGTTCTGATTGTGACATATTGCGACGTGTGACTGTCACTTGTCACAGCAGGTCACAGTGCGCTAGGCTACATCAGTGTTCTTTGCTATGTAAGTGATGGACAGCTCGGGCTGTTCTGAAGATGCTGACGGCACGTTCAGTCATCCCTGCAGAGTTACTGTACCAGGCATGGTGATCCTGAAGTATTCTGAGTTCATTTCTCACATTTTCTGCTGATGTTCAGCAGGCTTAGGATGACGTACATGAAGATGAATGGGAACACATGCACACACATTTCTTCTCACATACAGTACTGTACAAAAGCCTTAGGCAAAGAAAGTCAGGGTGTCAACTTCTCTACTTCAAAAACTTTCCTACAGTCACCCCAGTATTTGCAACATCCATCCAACACACCCCTGTACTTTTCCTCTCAGCCACTAACACACCTTACAATTAATTAATTAATTAACTGAGCTGGTGGTGAAATGTAACAAATGCATGGAATGGCTGAGGTGCCCCTGAGGAGAAGGTTCATCTAGCCATCCAACAAGGTATCTTTGGAGAACAGAAAAAAATCTTGCTAGTTTTTACCGTGTCACTGTTAATTTGCTTATGTTTTAATGATAAATTGTGTTCTTTGATCTGAGCAAATACACATTTACTACCCAGATAAATAGCATTAAACAATTTGACTGCCTACTTTTGCACAGTACTGCATATTGCAACATTAATACTCTGCTTCACACACATATTTTGAGACGCTTCTATCTCACACTCTCTCACACTATATTGCATACATGCTCTGTCTTACCCAGACAGGCACTATTACACATATCTCTGCTGCACTAATGCTCGCATTGCTTTGTATCCTGCCAGCTGGCTCTGCGTGTGTGTGTGTGTGTGTGTGTGATCTCTCATTGATGTGAACCAGCAGGGCTTCTGATCTGGGTCAGACCTGCTCCTTTGATCCCATCAGGGTGTGCGGGGGCTGAGGCTTCACCGCTGTGCCCCATCCCATACCGGCTGCCATGTTCCCAGTTTAACACCTTCAAATGGTGACTTTTTAAAGTCTGCTTCAGGGCCGTGAGTGAAGCTGCTGGAACGTTAGTAGTAAACCTGCCGGTCTGAGTACCTAGATGACAGCTCTGTCTGTGGTTCTTTGTGTGCCGCATTGTGTATGACCCCTTTCTTAGAGCATTCAAATGTTAATTCATTCATACCCTGGGTGCGGATTTAGGACCTGGTGGATTGATAAAAATTGTATGGGGAATAATCCATGATGGGGCGCCAATCCATCGCAGAGCATACACACCATTCATGCCTATGGGGAATTTGGCAACTCCAATTAACCTTAGGATATTTCTGGATTGTGGGGGGCAACCAGAGAACCTGGAGGAAACCCCACGACAACACAGGGAGGCGCCCGAACCTCAGAGGATTCACTTGAAACATACATGGATGGCTGAAGCACAGTCATAACATCCAGCTCTAATTCCACCCAAGCAGGCCTGCCAGTCTGTGGGCACAGTGCCTCCTCTATCCATCCACTCAGTCAAACCACCCAGCTCTAACTCCACCCGAGCAGGCCTGCCAGTCTGTGGGCACAGTGCCTCCTCTGTCCATCCACTCAGTCAAACCACCCAGCTCTAACTCCACCCGAGCAGGCCTGCCAGTCTGTGGGCACAGTGCCTCCTCTGTCCATCCACTCAGTCAAACCACCCAGCTCTAACTCCACCCGAGCAGGCCTGCCAGTCTGTGGGCACAGTGCCTCCTCTGTCCATCCACTCAGTCAAACCACCCAGCTCTAACTCCACCCGAGCAGGCCTGCCAGTCTGTGGGCACAGTGCCTCCTCTGTCCATCCACTCAGTCAAACCACCCAGCTCTAACTCCACCCGAGCAGGCCTGCCAGTCTGTGGGCACAGTGCCTCCTCTGTCCATCCACTCAGTCAAACCACCCAGCTCTAACTCCACCCGAGCAGGCCTGCCAGTCTGTGGGCACAGTGCCTCCTCTGTCCATCCACTCAGTCAAACCACCCAGCTCTAACTCCACCCGAGCAGGCCTGCCAGTCTGTGGGCACAGTGCCTCCTCTGTCCATCCACTCAGTCAAACCACCCAGCTCTAACTCCACCCGAGCAGGCCTGCCAGTCTGTGGGCACAGTGCCTCCTCTGTCCATCCACTCAGTCAAACCACCCAGCTCTAACTCCACCCGAGCAGGCCTGCCAGTCTGTGGGCACAGTGCCTCCTCTGTCCATCCACTCAGTCAAACCACCCAGCTCTAACTCCACCCGAGCAGGCCTGCCAGTCTGTGGGCACAGTGCCTCCTCTGTCCATCCACTCTGCGTCCTCTCTGTCCTGTTGGCTGTGCAAACCAGCAGGTCCCAGGCCACTGCATGCTTGTCTGTGTGACAACTTGTTTCAATTAATTTGCACAGGGGTGAATTATGTTATGATGCTACAATAATTTTTTTTCCTGACAGGTCACCGGATTACAATGGCTACAGGATCTGTGGCGTTACTCTTAACTCTCTCCACTTCATAACGGTAAGTCTGATCTGTACTTTGTACATTTCAGACACTACTAGTCCCCACCAGTCTCATGACTAAATTCTAAAGATCGGACAATATTTCCTTAAACCTGGTCTTTGTTTTTCAGTCACTCTGCATGCAGAATCTACTTCAAAATCCTCTGACAGCTGCCTGCTGGCACACTGTGTTACGCACGATTGATTATCTGACTGGTGAACTACCGTTCAAATAACGTCTTTGACAAAATACTTTAATGCGGAAGCCGAGCTAAACACTGCGAAGTCCGAGCTGCTCTGCCCCCGACTCCAAGCAGGAAAAGGGCCTCTTTGGGGTGGTGTGGTAAGTGCTTTCTCACTGGCTTCAGCTGGCATTAATAATGCAGGCCCTGGAAAGTTTGATGGAGGTGGAGAAACTGCTTTTAGTTGGGGGTGGGCGAATAGTGTATTACACTGGAAGGCTGCTAATGCAAGCAGATTTGCATACCAACGCACGTGCGCACCACGTCATATTTCATTCCTAAAGTCTCATTGGTACACCCATCTAAGGTAGGCACAGCATAAATGTTCCATAAATGATAGACAAGTACCATGGCACATGCCACTCAAAGTGCCCAAGGTAAACTATCTGTGACTTCGTTATCAGCGTGTTAAAACCCTTGTAAAATCAGCCAGAAGCCTTGATCCCCACCGGTCCCCCTCTCCGGCCAGGAACTCGTGCCAAACGTTTAGTCACGCAGCTTTTGATTGTGGGTGAAGCATTCAATTTAGCGTTGAAGGAGAGAGCAGATCGATACCTCTGCCAGTGGGACCACAATCCGTGCTTGCGGTCCATGCTGCCCTGTTTTCAGATTAGCTCATTTTTCTTGAGCCGCACAAGAATATACTCGGGCCATAATACGTTTTGCGCATGTTCCCTGATGGCTGACTTGGTAAATAATCACTTGCTGCTTGGCTAACTTGAGTAAAATTGCGTCGCCCCGTAGTCTTCGCGCAGCGTTTCCTCCTGCTGGTTTAATGTAGACGCCCTGTACGACGGTAACGTAGCTGTATCATACCTTAATAATCCATCCCCCCCTGTCACATCCACGTAGTTTTAATTAGTCGGTTTACAGTAAAACGCATACCAATTTCTAAGCAACATTTTAATAAAAAATTAGGTTTTCCATACCATAAGAACACGTATTAAACACCGATGAATGTAAATTTAACCGGTACCTTCAAAATAATGTAAATTGAGTGATGAACCTGGGACACCCGTCAATTTAGTTATGCAAAGCGATTCAAGTTTTGGAGGTTCAGATATAATATTATAATTTAGGATAAGTTAGGATACGCATTTTATGGTATCTTGATCATATTAATTTATGCATTTGAAGATTAAAATCATATCCAAATCGGATCTGTTAATAGCACACAACCGGATAAGCGCCCCTTACACATTAACTCACCATGATCGAATAGACCAGTGCAACTATGTTGATGGGCCAGACCGGACAAAAACAGGAGAGAGCGGCTAGTAGCAGGTAATCCCGTGGCTTGGGCTGGTCACCGGCGGCCGTTCCCGTGGAGGATGCACGGCTCCGCAAGCTGGCGCGGGACGGGGACATGGGCGGCACCCGAAGGTGCCCAACAGACCCGGAGCGCAACGGAGCGCTGTGTCCATTTTGATCCGCATCCAGGGACTTGGTGCTACCCAGGCTGGCTGTAAAGGAGGTGGAGAGCCGCAGGTCGCGTCGGCGAGAGGGGTCCGGGGCTGCAACCCTTAGAAGTTTCTCCGTCTCTTGGGACTCGCTGCTCGGCGCTGTTCCCTTTCCTCCAGAAACAGCCTTCTCAAATTCCGCATCTGTTTCTATTGCCATGTTAGGACCTATTTATTTTTTTTAATGAATGGAAAAAGCACAAAATATATATACCCCTGTATATTTACCAAAATATCCAACTACCAACTACCCATGCGAAATGGGTGTTATTATAGCCTAAATGATAATAAATTTGATTTTAAAAAGGGTTTTGTCCGAACGTTTTTTAAACACCGCAACAAAACATCCGAATATCTTACCACGACGTTAAATTACTTAAGTGACTGATTTGAAATAAATTCCCCTATACTGCAATATATTCCAAACAACGGGATAATAAATTGAAAATGGTCTCTTCGTGGACCGCGAAGCCTAAATGCCAGCAGTCCACAACTGCATCGAAGCCGGCGGACGGGACGGGAGCGACCCCCTTCCACCGTCAATGCGCTTTCCCAGCGCCCCGTTTTTGTCTGGCTGCTATGTCGTCGAACTCCAAACATTAAAAAATATATATAGTCAGGAAAAAAAGAAGTTTATGATGACAGAAAGTGGCAGGAGGTTTAAGAGTCAGCAGCCAATGGGAGTGATTTAAGACGCACGGTTCTGCATCAGCTATGGAGTGATGGAGATGAGCTGGTCCCGGAGAAGGCGCGTGTCTTCCAGCCTGGCAGCTTCCTCACATGGTCCCGAAGCCGATTCTGTCCTGTCCGACTGCGACTGCGACGTAGGCATGTGTTCACGAAATGTAAAAGTACCATCTGTAGCCGTTCGTTGGTCAGCTGCCCAAGTCCGACGGAATACAACCCCGCAGCCTGACGCACACCATGCTGTACTACACGACTGTACCAAGAGGCTCATACAAAGCAGTCTAACATCCGGTCATTTTGTCGATATTCGTTAAAACAGATTGATGATAATAAATTTCTCACTGTGAAATGCGATTGCAACTTTAAAACGAAATATCGATAATTATATCAATAATTAAGGCAAACCGCATAGGTTACTGAATATCATCCATAGAAACATCAATTATTTAACTGCGTAAATGTGCGATAATTCAACTCTTAACGGTTATATTTGATGTGATTTAGTTTATTGGGCTTTATCTAGTCAGCAGTGTTGTCCCTGCCGACAATGCAGGGATTCCCGCTCTGTTGGAGACCCGTTCAGGGAATTATTGAGCTCCTGCGTTATGAATCAGTTTTACACATCATCATCTAAGTTTTCTCTTTAGTACTATTTTATATAATGCTTGAAGCATTAGCAGAAAGGCATGTATTCTATTATTTGCTGGCGATTGTTTTTTTATATATGTGTAAGCGGTTTTGTACGGTCGGACTAAACCCTTAAATATGGAAAGAACGCCATCTAGTGACATTACTACCGTACCGCATCTGCTTTACGGTACTGTAGCATTTGTTTGTGTGGGTCTAAAAAGATTCGTCATATGATTGCGAATGATTATGGCGTGTGTATTTTGTCGTTAATTGTGCGGTTTTGTGAAAAGACAATGCAAAAAAAAAACAGTCATGAGAGGCGATAAGACACAAGACGGAAACATTTACTGCATGTAGCCATCGGTGGAACTTCATTCATATATGACTCATGTTCTTCAGTTTTTTGTAGGCTTAAATTACTCGCCTTAGGTGCGTGGGTGAGCTTAATTTTCAGCCCTGTATACAGCACAGTAGAGAGTATACAGTGTTCGTGACTTTGGCTCTCAAAGGCCGGGCGCATTATAATATTTAGTTACTTGTGTTGTTCGTGAACGTTAGTTCTTTCCGAACGAATATTTTAAGTGAACGAATTGATCGCGTCCGCACTGTGCGGTTATTCGTTAGGTCCTTCAATGAGTCTTAACTTGGGTATGAAAGAATCCTTTTCTGAGAGCACGACCATAAGATCGAGCTATTATAAAATTAAACAATAGTAAAGAATATTAACTGGGCTATTTTACATCGTTCAAACAGTTGTTCGTGTATTAATAATTATAAAATCTTAAAAAAATATCTTAGTGCAAAAAAATGACTTACAATCGTACTTTTAATCTAACTATCCAGTTCACTCATTAAGAAGGAAGGGACAGAAGTAGCCCAGATCTTGAGGGCGCACA
Source organism: Paramormyrops kingsleyae (assembly GCF_048594095.1). Lineage (NCBI taxonomy): Eukaryota > Metazoa > Chordata > Actinopteri > Osteoglossiformes > Mormyridae > Paramormyrops > Paramormyrops kingsleyae. The sequence continues at coordinate 5,223,212 of NC_132814.1, read as the reverse complement.
GCTGCAGTCGGTGACTTGCGCGATTTACGGAACGAACACAAACATGACGACGTTTAAATTTATAGTATTGAAAATGACGTTTTCAGTGACATTGTTTTTCTGTTACCTAGAAACTTCTGAAGACTCGTGATTTCTGGGAACACTTTATGTAGCTGAACACACCCCACTAATAACTATTGAACTGTTGTGTCGTCTTGTGGCAGGGGGCGTAGGAGTCGAGGGGAAGGGGGCGTGAATCCCCCAGTATACAGTTTGGCTTCATTCACCCCCCAAGTAAATAGGTCTTTGTGTATAGATTATTAAATTGATCCCCCCTTCCCATATCAAACTAAACTGTTGCTCATGGCAACAGTAGATGCTCTTCTTCCGTATTTTACATTTATCTATAGTGGAATGTGATTTTTATTTGACTAGATCTTCTGATGTTACATTGTAAAAATGTTTTGTGTAGCTACAATGTTGCAATGCACTTGTTATTGGTTGTAAGCTCTGTCAGCGATCATACGTATACGGCTGGCTCATTGACAGTTATATGCCTGTGATGTATAGTATTGTCTGCGCGTCACTAGACAGGACTTCCGATTAAATTACTAGTAGATTTCTAGTAGCTCTCTAGTAGATGGCGGAGAGGTGAATAGCAACGTATGCGCCACAGGTTGCTTTTCTCAGCGGCACTGGGGTACTGCGTGTTAAAGGTACATTTTAAAAAGGGTCATCCCATGAAAAATAACTGATTAACGATTTTCATACTCAAAAATTACATACATCCACACAGAACCTCAGCGGTTTACAGATCTATTACTGATGCCGCACTAGTATTTCAAACATAAAACTACAGCGCAGTTAAGCTGTCCTGCAACCATATGAGCGTACCAGGAAAATCTTATAAATTTCCCTGGGGGTGCCCTTAAATGTGAGACTTCTAGTAAAACGACTAAGTGCACGTATAAAACAACATTGTAGATAGAGCCATTGCGCTGCCTTGGCGGAACGCGTTACTACGGTAGCCCTGAAGAACATAATACAGCACATTAAGAAAACCCAAATAAAACTATAAAAAAAATATTTAAGAAACTGGGGGAAATAGGTACATGACACGGTACGTAGAGAATCATTTGGCTGTTATTTTCTCCTGGAGGGAATATTATATTATGCTGGGGCTGTAGTGTTGATTCTCCTTCTTGCTCTCCTGGTCTGAGCAGCAGGGGAGGGGCTGTTCAAACAGAGCCAGGCAACAGACCCTCAACCTGGACGCGCCGGGCAGAGTAGGGGCCTTGTTGGTGGGGTAAGAGAGTATGATTTGTAATAGATTAACCAGCCACAGGATAGAGGCCCATGCCACTCCAAATTACCCCTCTCACACATGACCTTTTACTTACATACCTCTGCTCTCAGGTGACAGTAAACATGCTTACACACACATGTTCATGACCCTTCACACAGCTATTTCATGACATACATCCCTGTGCACATGTACATATATTTTCAGATTCATATTTGGGTTGGAAGGTACCTCTGAGGTCCACCAACCTGTCTAGATATCAGTCCTATTTCTATCTCTTATATGTTTGGTATCATGAGTGCATGATGCAGTGACTGTGTACAAAACAGCAGGGTCAAGAGGTGCGTAAAAATTCCTGAACAATCTGTGACATCCTGGCCACCATTTAAGAAGTCAGCAGTGTTTTATTTTCAGTGACATGGACAGACTTCACTAAAATCAGTCTCCAGACAAATTCAGTCTTTATTTACAAGACAAAGTTAGAGAGGCATAGATTTTTTACACAGTTAGGGGAGCAAGTCACTGTACAGCAAGGTCACCGAGCAATGAGGAGACAGGGAATCTAAGCATGAGAGAGAGACTGGCTCTCCGGAGCTGCCAACACTTATTTCCAGCCTCTGCTTTCAGTCTTGCCTTTGCTCACTGCCTTTCCTGTGCAGCGGCTATGTTTGTTTTTAGTACAAACTCGTACATATATACTCCCAGCCTCACCCATGTTAGGTGCCACCATAAAGGGAACCAAGGCATCTTCTACACCAACAGGGTCAATATCAGCTTGTGGCATATGTTCCCATCCCTTGGAATCCTCTTCCTGCGTGTTCTCCTGTAGGTCAGAGCTGGGCCCAGCAGCTCTTCAGCGGGCAGCTTTAGCTGGTGAACATGGACTTAAAGCTCGCCGGTGAAGAACTGCCGAGTATCTCCAGCAGCAGGGATACAGACACACGCATGTCTGGGTCTGCGTGGGGGTGCAGACCTGGTAGGGACACACAGGGACAGTCAGCACAGGGCGGTCAAACAGCTAAACGAAACTTACCACCACTAGGGAGGTCCATCCCAGAAGGATCCCAACCATACAGACCCCCTGCTCTCCTTCAGAGGCTTCAGCGTAGACCAGGGTTTCTCAACCCGGTCCTCGGGGACCACCAGACGGTCCATGTTTTTGCTCTCTCCCAATTCCCTGCCAATTGGGAGAGAGCAAAAACGTGGACCGTCTGGTGGTCCCCGAGGACTGGGTTGAGAAACCTTGGCGTAGACCAATGTTTCCCCAATGTGGTCTTCGGGGACCCACAAAGAGTCCACATATTTGCTCTCTCCTAGGCTGCTGGGAGGGAGCAAAACATGGACCAGATTGGGAAACACTGCTTTAGAGGGTAATACATAGACACACGGACCATCTCTGACAGCAAGCCAGCAGAATAGTACGAACAGGCAGGGACCCACCATGGGAACAGCTCTACACATACAAGTTCCTAACAGAAGGGCAAGTGGAGCTGGAAGGGCAGAACTACTGCCGTCCCCAGAGGTGGAAAGTTCAGGTTCGGAATGTACAAATCCAGACCAAGATTTTGTTTCAACCAACCCGTTAAGTATAGACAATCACAGTCAGACAGTACTCAACTGGTTGGCTGAAACAAAATCTTGGTCTGGATTTGTACTTTCTACCTCACTTAGACATTCACGCAAGAGTCACTTTGATGTACTACTTGAAGGTCCATGCCAGTACTCGCTCTTTCTGTGAATTTACATGCAGAGTCAGCTGCAGAAATTCCAGCCTGTTTGTGTCAACCCTGAACAGCCAGCTCTCTAAACTAGTCCAGGGCCATGTTTGTGTCCTTGTTCTGTTCCTCTACTGAACAAGATGCTATTTTCTGCATATTATTTGTAGTCAAAGGATATCCCATATTTAAGTGCTTCAGGTTGAACACATGCATGCACACACAGTCCGTGTATTCATATCTTTATGGGGACTCTCCATTCATTTATATGGGCATAACCCTAATCTGAATAACCTTAACCCTACCCAGCCCTAACCTTAAATAACCAAACCAAATACAAGACGTTTGGCATTTTTTGATTGCAGTCACAGATTTTTATAAAACTGAGGTTACCCTTGTGGGGACTGAAAAAATGTCCCCACGGGGTAAAAAGTTAAAGGTGTATGGGGAAAATCTGGTCCCCACAATGTAATGATTACAGAAACATGTATAAATAGATACACACACACACACACACATACAACCAACAGCCCCCCTGATACCTAAGCCCACAGGTCAGTGTTGTATGGTCATGACAACATTACCAAAATCTTACTGTATCTCAGTTTCCCCCAATAGATTTTCCAGCAGTCAGCTGCTGAACGGTCGAAGGGTGTCAGGTCGCCGGAAGCCATCGGTGGTGGAGCGCCATGTGGGTGTCCCTTAGTGGCCAAGAATCTAATCAGGGCTGAGGCGCAGAGAGCTGCCAGTCACTCAGGAAAACAGCTGGAGGCAGGACAGCTCTGCAGCAGTGCCAGCGGAGGGACAGTGACAGCAGGGTGACCTGACAACAAGCTTCAGACCTGGTACTTGGATTACCCAGCCTGCCCCAGACCAGGAAGCAGAGATCAGGAGGGAGAAGTCAGGCACACTGGACTTCCAGATTAACACTGACACACAGGCTTTCAATCTGAGGGAATGGGGAGGGACACACACATGCACAGTGGGCCTCAGGATTTAAAAAAAAAAAAAAACCCAAGGGCATATGAAAGCACGTAGAAAGGTTGTCATGGACAAGGCATTGACAATGTAAGGGTGTTTCAGATCCCATAACATCAAACAGCTGAGGTACATGGAGCCAGGTGAAATGTCAGTCACTATCAGTCACTTTGGGAGGAGAGAAAAAAAAAAAAAAAACATTTCCTGAGCATTTGTTTCTGAACTGTACAAGGACAGCAGCACTCCTGCTACAATTTAAAGCTGCCGTGTTTTTGTGTCTGAATGTTTAAGTAACCGTACATCCAGCTTCAGAAAGGAAATGGCTGAAGCAGAGTGACTACAGCACAGTAGGAAAAGTCTGTGGCAGGGATGCTTCACATTTACTCTGGGTCTTAAATTTCACATTGTTCCAGGCTGCAACAGGACTGATGGTCAAGGCCCCCTAGTGGCCATACAGTTTTGGCCCGTATCCAAAGGGCCTAATCAAACGATCAGGGTCATTTCATCCTCCCAGTCATCTGCAGCAAACACCACCCCAACCCAAGTCAGACACATGACGATGCCCCACTGGGTGTGTGTCAAGCGACGCTGATTGTCAGTGTACTAATCTTGTCTGACATCACTTTGGCAGTGCATCCTGGGTATCTTAGCAGACATGCAAAACTACATAATCTGTCCAAGCTTGTCACCCCCGGGACCGGGAAGGCAATATTGGGTGGGCAAGCAGAAATGCCTGAAGGCTGGGGATTCCAGGGGTGACCTAGGAGCAGGACATTGCCGTGAAAAAAGGCTGGACTTATACCTACAGACACAGAATGACAGTGCAGATGCAAAATGGTACAGTAAGTAAAACCAGCTATAATTCAAGTCTGCATATTATATGGGTCAGAAGACTGGGAAAAGGCCTGCCACATTTGGATGAAAGGACACCACAAATGCTGACCCCGAAATCAGTCGACAAAGGACACAAATTTACAATAATAAACTGAAACAATGGACTTGTATCCATCTGGGATTTGATCTCCAGCCAACCACAGAAGCAGAAATACCACCCCAAGGGTTTGGGTAAGTAGTATTGTAGAGTTAGCAATCACATGATGCTGATCGCTGTAGCCATGGATACTGCAGGTAGCTCATGGGGTGACATAGTTCCGGAGCGTCGTGGACACAATGTCATGGCCACAGACATCGGAGTGCGGGATTATCTGAGCTTGTTTGGGTTTCAGCAAAAAAATCCAATAACTGGAAATATTTCAATAGAGCAGACCATTCATTTTTCAATCCTCACTCATACGACTGTCCAACCAACACAAATTAAATAGAAAAAGACTCAACATCACCACCAAAACCTGTTCAGGTTAATTGGACAAATCCATTTATCCCAAAGGTAATCAGGGCTAATTAAGTTCTCGGCATGAATTATTCCCATTGTAACCCAGATGCCTGAACCCCCAATTCATACAAGATGCAACAACTCCTCCTTCTTCGTGAGATAAGGAATGTTTTCCTGCAAAATTATGATTATACTTTATTGATCCCTGTGGGGAAATTCTCTTCTCGCCTACCCCATCTTGCCCTCTGTAGGTGAGAAAAAGCTTGGCAGTGAAGGACAGCCACCAAACAAACAGTCTTTACTTCTGCTTCCATAACTGTACCCACATCTCTGACCAATCAGGTACCTGAGAAAACCAGCAACTAATTACAGTACAGTAAAGCAGTGACTAACCTGGGCAAAACACTAATGGAAGCAGGAGAAAAATAACCCCAGATCATTATAATGTGTGGATTGGCTAAACCTTCCCTGCCACTAGCTTATCCGGTTACCATTTGGAACACTTTGCCTGGTTAGTGACCTCGGTACCAGCGTAAACCCAATTCCCCACAACATTAACACAGAGGAGAGGCACTGTTTAATGTGGCGGTACTGTAATCCGAACGACACGGCACTGTCCAGCAGTAGGCAGAATCAGCACAGCCGCGAGCCGCCTTGCACTCCATGGCGGCCTGAGCGACAAGGACGGCCGGAGGAACAGTGTCAACGGGCAGCTGAGGAACAGCAGGGAGGGGCACGGCAAACCGGCCGTCGGCTCCCCAGGACAGACCACAGTCGCGTCTCATTATGGAAGAAAAAAAAAAAAAAACTCAGACAGCCGCCTCCTGTCATTCCAAACAGATGGGGAAACTGAACGCAAAATGCCAAGTCATGCTGGCTCGTAAAGAGGGAAAGACTGCATTTTCTAGACTCCTCGAACAAGACCACAAGGTTCTACACGTTAGGCGTGTGTGCAGGAATGGGGGAAAGCGGGGTTAACGACCAATCTCCACCTCCCACACACAAGGGAGAGAAGGGAAAAGTATTTGAACTGTCCAAAGTGTTAAGTCTAGTAGTTGCATAAGCGTGAGTTGCATCAAACTTACATAATTCCTGTTTCCAATTAAGAGGGAAAGAGAATTTTAGGTTAGCTTTTGCGGCCTGCGCAGGCGTCTCGGGCCGTTACAGCGCCCTGAAGGAGAAACATGTTCGCGATTTGTCCGGCAGTGAAAGATAAGGCCGTTTCGCAGCTTTCAGGGCCGGACCGGAATTTCCCAGGAGTAACGCAAGAGCAGGATTTGATCCAGGGCGAATCCAACATGCGTGTACTTTTCCTGAAAATACTACGTTTACTCTGTATCTTCTGGTTAGTGCCAGACTCGGGAGAGTTGTTTTTCCTCCCCCAATAAAAAATTAAGCTTCCTATTAAATAAAGCAACAGTTCATTATATTGGCTTTGGGGTAAAGCTGATCACGTAGCATCGTGAAGGGTGCGGTCTGCAGGAATTCACCTTCAGGCACTGGGGGTGTACTCTGTCAGGATTTGTTTAGTTTAAAATTATACTGCTTTAGTCCACATCTACGGAAGGTTTCCGTGACCAAGATAGCCAATTAGGGGCGCTAGCGTTAAAAAACCAAGCCACACCGGCTATTTAAATCTACATTTAACCTTAAATCCCGCGACCCTCAACAGGAAAAGCGGTTAGAAGACCGATGGTCGGAAGTAATCCTAAATTAAAACTCAAAGGCCTGTTTGATCTTAATTATTTTATATCCGTACAAGTTAGGGAGGACGGCTTTGAAGTACGCACCTAACTTGATTTGAGGGAAACACCTGGATATTAAATGTTAAATGTAAAAAATAATGGGGGAAAAAACGTAGCGACATTTTGAAGATAACTCTCCAGAACTTTCCGGTTTGGTCTGGTCAGACGATCCCTCGGCACCCTGGAGACAGTGTGCTGGAAGGACCGGTCTGGTCCAAACGCACTGGCCGCAAGCGCTTACTTCTAGGAGAACAGGGTGTTTCCCTGGCCCGCAATCCGGTGGCGAACTGCGAGCGACGTCTTGGATAATATCCGCCGGTTTCAGCCTCGGCTGAAATAAGGGAGCATTTCGGTGCGGTACATTGTAACAGTTGGTAAAGTGCGAGCCGGGGAGGGGGGGCAGCCAGCTCGGCAGCCTCGCCTCTGTTATAGACGCTACCTTTTATAGAGTTCTCTTCGCTTTAGACGCACATGCACGGACAGCTTGGCCTCTCTGCTTCCTGAAGGTATCTGTACCTACTTTCAGTCCCGACTCGTCTTCCGCTATACCCAGCGCTATCAGGATCAAGCATCGAGGGTCACTGGTAGACTTTTGCCACCCGATATGGGGAGGGGGGCTGTTTTACCACATCGCTGTCACCCCCCACCCATATTTTTTTTAATAACGTTTATCTCCCAGCAGCATTCGGTTTTGTTCAGCACCTAGTCTCACTGACAAATCCGGCCATTTATTATCGTAGTTGTAACTATATTCGGCCTAAATTTCGAAAAAAAATTAAAACCCCTCGGTAACTTCATCAGAAATCGACACCGAACGAGCTGCGTAATATGTTGGCCAATTTTAAGGTGTGTGAGAAAGAAAATGGATTTAACGCAAACGCCGACTGAATAATAAGTCATTCTATCGATGTACGGAATCAATAAGTCGTGAGGAAGGAATTACCGAGACAGATTTTTGACCCAAAGCCCCACCTTAGCCCTCGCTCAACTCGGGACAATTCATGAAAAAGCGGAAAAATTCCACGGACTGAACGTCACCGTAACTAAAACGGGTGATATTCTATCCGTTTATAAGTTTCTTGGTCTACTTACGCAGCAAAGTTGAGCTGTCACCATTCCCTTAACCCTGGATTTAGTCCCACTTCTGTCGGTTCTCAAGGTTCCCAACGCAGGTCCCAGCCCGACTGCCTCCCAACCGGCTTCTAACTCCGATCAGCTGGCCGGGCAGATGACGCGATCAGCCGCGGCTGGCCAATGGAGCCGGACGTCAAAGCCCGGCGGTGACGCCCGTCTCCTAGTGCGCGTGAGTGCCAGGCGCACGAGCCAATGTCCTCTCTCACGGCAATCCGTGGGACCGGACGCGGACGGCTGGCCAGGCGAGCTTAATCAGGAACACATGCGGTTTGACACTCGGATCATTTTGGTTTTATTCCAGCGTCTACGAACACGTCGAACAGCCCAGTGAAACGCGGCCCGGAGCTTCTCATTTCGGGGCGTGTGCTCTTTAAATATATGGACTACACTTCCCAGCAAACGTTTACGTTGGTGTGAGCTGGCAGTATTTTCGCTGAACTCACACCTTATTTAGCGCAGTTACATGTTTATTTGCTTGCTTATTTACTACCCTTATTTCATTAGAAATTCGCATAAATTAAGCTAAGTATATATACTTGGTGGTGCATAAGGCCCCAGCTCACGATTTTACAACTGAAAAATACTAGAACTAGTAATAGCCAACCCAGGATTGAGATGATTTAGGTTATATTTATACTATCAGTCGTTTGCAGGGAATTAAACGGAATCGTTATAAATCATAATGACGTTGATACTTAACATGTTTTTGAACTGTCCTAACTAATAAATCTAAAAAACACACATGGACTGGCCTTAATTACGGTCTCTAGGCCTGACATTTATACAAGAATTTTCACCTTTCAAAAGTGTATTTTTCTACCGCGTTAATATTTCATTAAGTTTTTTACATGGACATTGGAACGTAGAATTGGTGTTAAGTCCCACTGTTGTGGAATACAGCGATTAATGTTTCACCAGGTGATACTAGATGGGAAACCAGTTAAATAAGGACAGAACTTCAATATGCAGCGTCCCCTGGGCTTCTGAGAAACAACTAGTCGCCCTGGGTTTCAGAGTTTATGAAACTGAAACTACACTCAGATTTACCCTATAGAATGAAAATGCGTAATGTTATAATTATACGTTAATACACGGGTGCTAAATTTGTATAATCATAATGTTTATTCAGCATACACATTTCTGTATTTGTATATTATGGGCATAAGCCTCAATTAGTATAATTATAAAATTACTGAACATGACTCATCCCATACTCACTGAAATGAACAGAATAGGCTAGATAACACGTCTCGGTTCTGAAGACGACGAGGAGGAGGTGCCTGATGAGCGGCGTGGTGAACCACGTGTCTGTGCCAGACGGAAACTGGCACGAGTCGCTGACGGGAAACGTGTCACCTCATGACGAATAAAAAATGTTTCAAAATATTCCATGCGACTTATTTTCTTTTCCCCCAAAATATTTAGAGTTGAACGGATATTTTTAATCAAGTGGCATTGACTTATGAACGAGCCACTGAGGTCTGTCGGCACATTTTTTTTTCAATAAAATATGTATCTCATTATTAGTAGAAAATAAAATGATTATCTTTGACTATAGTCTATTGTTAAGTCTCACTGTTAAGCATAAGATTTATTTTTCAATGTTATGTAACTGTCCTTGTTGTCTTGGCTCAAACACAAAACAAAACCTGAACTTCTACTGATGTTTGTTTTTCCGTCAATGTGTTTCATCTGCGCAGAATCTTTGATTCTAATAAACTCTGTTTTCTTAGTGCATGATGAGATATCGCAATAGCTTCCTCATGTTTAGCCCAAAGTGGAGAACGGGCAGGGGTAGGGATGGGGTCTTGCCTTCTGCTAGCAAGGACTACTCTGAGAGGCTCATCTCAAAAGGAAACAGCTAGCACTCTCTGGAACCTTGCTTACTGGCTATGCACGGCACATATACATGTAGATGTAGGCCTCCCGTTACCCTAGAGCTGCACTATGGCACTTCAGACATATGCAGGTCTCACCCTGTCCTGCTTTTCTGTATAATTATGCACCATCCATGTTCCTCTGTGGCTGTTTCTTCCACATTGGTGCTATGTAGATCTACTGCCCCAATGTGCTGTCCAATCCTATGGATTCTTTTATTCATGAGAACGGTGCCACGACAAGTTGTGATTTAACGTCTTGGCTTATCATGCAGTGTTTCGCACTGGAAGGGGGCCAGGGCACAGAACCAGGGGGAGCAGAATTACAGAAGGTATGATTCACATAAATCTTCTGCAAAATAGAGTGATAGACCTGTGTTGTAAGTCCTCAGAGGGGTACGGGGTAGAGTGGGCCATTGAACAGTAAATGTATAAAGACAGGCCATCTCTTGTATTAGATGGTAATCCACAGTGTGTGGGATTACGCAGTACTGTCAATTACTGACATGTTTAAACAACTTCCCATTAGCTTCAGCCTCATCGTAATTCACAGCACACAGTCAATCCTTTCCAGCATGGCTTTCGAAACCTTGTTTCTCCAACCTTTGCTGGGAAAAGTCTCCATGCTATGGTCTCATGTCAGAGGTCAATGTTCCATTTTGGAACTTTAAGTGCATGGACATTTCTACTGGAAGGTTTACTCCATAGCAACAGGTGAGTAAAACTAGGGTGTTTAAGGAAATTCTTTCCTCCAAAACCGACATTTGGAGTAGGTAAGGAGAGGGTCAAGCTGGATATGTGCATATTCAGTCTTACAGGGGATCATTCACTGGATTCCCAGGTACCCTCTTTTGGAGGTCAATGTGACTTTAAGAACCATCTGTGGCAAAGGACAGCTGGTTCACAGATACTCACGGCCAATCAGAAAGAACGGTGTCAGAACCTTCAGCCAATGGGAGGTCACATTGGGTGAGGCTTGCAAAATTAGCCTGAACAAAGTGACTCAGCAGAGAGGTGTGTGACAGATGAGGCTCAGCTGCATTTATAAAGGGTTGTTGCTTGCTTCCAGTAGTGAAAAGATCGAAATCTCAGGGAAAAAAAACAACACCCCTCCCCTCATGCATTGTAGCACTGACATTCAAGGCAAGCAGGTTTTTAGTCATTGGGCTTAATGTTTTTGCACCACATAAGATGTCTTGTTGTGCAGTGACTCGTGAAGTACAGCGCTGTTACAGTGACAGCCCTACTTTTACTGGAAAGAGTTTACTGTGATTCAGCAGATATACTGCGGTTCCTGATGTTACAGAAACACTCCCACCTTCACTGGAAGGAGCACTTTGACTCAGCAGATTCAGGGATATTACTGGAGTCACACTAATGCGGCTCCTCACACTGTGTCTTGGCTCACAGCTTGCCCATGCAGCCAGAAAGCTCCAGGCGAATGCTGATCTAGTTCTTCAGATATCATCCCTGATTTCTGTGCGCTGGATAGACGACAGAAACAAACACTCTGTTCTTTTGCTTGTTTATTTCTTGCCTTCATTTTAAATACCCGGATTCCGACCAAGCACATAAAATGTCTGGAGTTCGTATTGTAGGAAAATCCAGAACACAATAACGCAAAGCGTTCTCTTTCAGCCCGTGCATTTGGCACAGAGACAACGCCGTTTTACGAGCGAAACGAGGCCAGCAAGTCTGGAAAGTTCCAGAAGCGTGAGCTCTGCCGGGAGTGCTCTTCTAGACGGAGCTGCCATCGTCAGCAAGGCTCTCCTCTGTGACAAGGAACCTGCTATATATACACAAACTCAAGGCCCCAACCCCCCCTGCCAGTGCACTAAGTGTTTGTACATCACTGTGGGGTGGGGGCGTCCTCTAATATATAGCCTGGAAGTTGTTTGGTCAGATATTCTTGACCTTTCAACAATTCAGCTTTTTATGAAAGCCAAACATCTTGGATTCAAAAACCAAACCATAAAGGGAAACTATATGAATCTCCTAAAAACAAACACCAGGTATTTAAAATATATTCAAAATGTATACATCGTTTTACAATTCAACATGATTTTTGCATAATTGGTAATACCTAAATAAAATTTTATTACTTAATCAGTAATAAACTAAATACATGAATGAATGCTAGAAAAGTTCAGTAGTTTATTAATACTAAATGAATTAGTGTGATTTATATGTTGGGGTGAATTTTTTCTAGTATGTTGACTTGCATTGTGCTTTTCCATATGATGTGCTGAGAGATCGGAGAAGACTGCACTGTACCCACACCAGGAAACATTCACACTGCTAGAGGAGGCTGAGATTTCGCTCTTCCACGATGATACTGGGGACTTGGCTCTTGCCTCTTGTGTTTAACTGTGCAACATCGTAACTTCCACTCCCCGTCATCACCTTACTGATGGTGCCTGTCATTTTAGAAACGCTCTCATTATGACAGAATGCAATTAATATTTAAACAAAAAGGAGACTCTGTGAGGAGACATTGGTTGGATTTCATCCTGAGAGCAAAAGCTGAAATCAAACCCAAAACACAACAGCTCCTGGTACCTCGGTTTGATGAATGACATTCCCATAACTGTTTTTCTGTAGTTCCTTGGTTATTTAATGCTCTTATCCACAGTGTCAGTGGTCACAGTACTCTCTTCTGCAGAGATAACACGTTTCCTGTCACATGATTATGGTGATTATGGGGCATCGGACAAAGCAAAACAATTTACTTCGAGGAGAAGTCATACGTGAAATTTTAGACAGTGCAATCACGCAACGCCCTTTAGAAGGTCAGCTGGCCGTGGCAGCCTGCGATTCAGCCGTGCCCTTTCCCACTGCATGCATATTCAATGTGTCACCGGGTGCCTCTCAGCGCACCGAGCGAAATCCAATACCGGTCCTGTGACTTTAAGAAACGTCACCATAGCCATCAGCTGATCGCATGAACTGAATAACCTTCCAGAACGAATCAGCTGTTTCCATATCCCGGCCATGTGACCCCTCCCCCACGCAGCCCCACCCTCTTCCGTTTCTCGTGCTCTTTCTGGAAATGATGCAATGAAAAGTTCGCTTCAGATGTGGAGGAAGTAGAGCCAAAGGGTGTAACGTTACCTTTCTCAGCAACTTTGTGTTGTCCACTCAGTACCACCATCTGCACTCGGTTCAGTTTTTCTATACGAATTTACTGCACGAATGTTCCACCAGTAACAATTCTATTTTTAAAAAATCCGCGTGTTGCGTTACAGTTCAGGTCGGTGCTCTTCGATCCCGGTCCTGGTTCAGCTGTGAGCCTGGAACATTAATCCTGTTTGCTTAATAAAGCGCTTCCGTGGCCCAGCCACGATCCTGGAACGAACCCATAGTCAACATGACTTACATACCTTGTCTTACTTGTTCCGGTTATATAAAAGTTCACTGCCACTGAACTGTAATGGATAATTGAAAATAAAAATCTGTTCATAAATGGTCTCCTATCTAAATGAATATTGTAATCTAAAGTGTAGGGATGATTCCTGGGGCAGGTGGGGTTCGTTGGACGGCCCCCAGTGTCCCAGGAATCATCCCTACACTTTAGATTACAATATTCAATATTCAATAACAGGGTAAAAATTATGGCCATTATTTTAGCGTGAAGTCTAAATTAATATCAACAAAGAGAATTTAATAAACAATTCTAATATTTTCACTTTACTGTAGAAAACAATACACAAATAAAGCAAATTTGTTGTACTATGTAATCAGCCCAGCTCAAGGGCCCCGGGCAACTGCCAGCCTTGCCTGTCCTGTCCCTACACCCATGCCAACGTGCACACAGAAAGAAGCGTTTGTTTCAGTTTCTCTACCTGAAAAGCTGAATGGTTGCTTACAAGGGAATAAGATGCTTTCATTACAGAAAACAGTAGATAGCTTTCATATTTAGGCTCTGCACCAGTGGTGCAAACAAGGATGAGAGGATAATGGACACTGGGAGCAGCAAGTCCGTTACAGGTAACGCCTGTATGTGTCATGTGCCACACAGGTGTCCTGTCCTGCCTGTTTGGTCATGCAGAGGTGATGCTGATTCCAAAGACTCAAGACTTCACAGCAGAAAGGTCAAATACTCAGAACAGCCATGGTTCATTATTAATTAAGCACACACTCTTCACTAAATATTTAACTCCAGAAGGACAGTAGGTGGCATGGTAGTTATGGGCAATAAGGATCTCAATTTGTTTGATCCAGGCTTACTTTTTTTTTTTGTAAAATGTTCATCTGAAACATTATGAACTAAACTAAAATGCAATTCATTTTTTGGAATAGAAACTTTTCAGAAATTCGTCTTTAAGATAATTACCAAATCCAAATGAATGGAGCATTGAAGATCATAAATATTTGAATCCATAGTTCCACAGGTGGACTTTCCCAGACACTGAAACAGAACGTCAGTGTCACATAGTCATACAATATGTAGTGTCTACGTGTTTCTGAATAATTGGTGTCCCCAGTAGTGGTTCCCTGTACATCTTATAATTAGGGCTGTCAAAATTAACGGGTTAACGCGGATTAATCCATCATCATGATTAATCTGATTAAAATTTTTAACGCAATTAACCCATCTGCAGCGCAGAATGATTCAAAATCACTGAAATGTCTCTGTCAACCCATTTCGGGTAGTTTTAGTGCGTTCCATTTCCCCTCGGAACTTGTATTCCGAGTCGGATTCCGGAGTTTTGAAGCCGGAAGTGACTACATGCGCTCCCGTTTCTCGAACATCCGAAAAATTTCTCGGAGCAGCACAGAGGATCCCGAGTTCAGAATCCAAGATGGACAGAAGGGAAAGTTGTAGTCTTATACTGTTTAAGCACTACTTCTCATTTGTGGCTCATTAAATCGGTTGCACACGCTATACCGTCCAACTTATCTGTGGATGTGTTGCTACGGAGTTTTATATGTAAAGCAACACACGTAATGTGTTATCATCTGATATTGCTAAGAATGGCAATTAACCGGGCTAGAATTGGATTTCATGATTAGTTGGATTATTTGTCGGATTTACGGTAGTTCGTGCTAATTGTAAGCGAACGAAGATAAAGACCATTTAAACTGAGGTACCTTAAATCCGACAAGTTGTCCGGCTACGCAAAAAATCTTGCTTTTTGATATGGGTCTATGGTATTGCACTTCTGTGGCAGATGGAATGCATCCGACTCATGTTCAAGATGTTCAATAAACATGTTAAGTGCATATATATTCCTTTTTTCTTGAGTCTGTTTGCTCATGCAAAGTGAAATGTGATTAATATAGATTAAAAATGAATGATATTTAATCATGATTAATCAAAATTAATCCACAGGAACCCTGTGATTAATCTGATTAAAAATTTTAATCATTTGACAGCACTACTTATAATATAATATAATATAATATAATATATGTGGTCTTTGGGACCTGTAATGGTGTTTTTGGCAGAGTGAGGGCAGAATCTGGGGGGGGGGTTGTTCATTCAGCAGTTTGTTTTCTTCAGCACAGAACATTCCATAGGAGTTTCTCCTGCACGATAATGTAACCTGGTCGGAACGTGCTGGACCGGCCAGCATGGCTCAGCATGGATCTCCTCAAGCAGGGGGTTGGAGGGGCGCCGTCTGTTCTTGAGTTCCACGGGTAAACAACAGGCTGCAGTTATCTTATCTTGGGTAGACATAGCTGCTGGAGAGCAGTGGAACCTAGCAGCCCGGCCTTTGAGCCGATCCCAGCTTGCCGGCACTGCTGGCTGCTAGCACCTGGGCTAACCTAGGTCACGCCTAGTTGCGTAAGGCTGTTCGTTGCACAACATGATGCATGGGGCGTGGGAGGTGGTGGAGGAGGTGGTGGTGGTGGTGGTGGTGGTGGGGGGGGGGGGGGGGCATTTTCTACTCAGCAATTATTTCAAAGCCCAAAATCTGCCACTAATTCCATTCTCATACTCCTCTGTGTGTGTTGCTCTCTTTAAACTCTGCTGTGTCCACAAGCCAAAACTCATTCTCTCATTCTACTTTGAAGCAGGGTCTGTTTGTTTTAATCACAGCTTCTGCCCTGGATCCCTCTGCTTACAGCAGAGTCTGTCATACACACGGGTCTGAATGGGAAACAGCCCTTCAGCCACCGTCATGTACCGTGAACGATAATGGCACACGGGGGCCACCCTCAGGAAGAAGCCAATCAGCTTGTAGATGTACTTCTAAGCCACTGATACTGTTTTCTTAATTAACCAGTTGATGTTCATCAAATCTTTATCACGTAAATATTAAATGTGTCCTGCCCCGATTGTCTACTCCTTCCATGTGCCACGCCCCCTCGTTAACCCCATGTGGATTCCCCGTGTTTACCAGCTGTTTCTGGCTGTTTTCATTAACCCTCTGTATTTTGTCTGCATTTCCGTTTGTTTCCCCAGTCCAGTCATTGTATTGTCAGTCTGTCTTTGCTTGCCTCTCCTTCGATTAAACCCCGTATTTCCCCGATTCCTGACGTCCTGCTCCTTTGTATGCATTCCGTGCGCCGTGCAGCGTGACAAATGTCTCTTCATATTCTCTCAAAATGACTGAGTGATATATATTTATACCCCCGAACTATTTATGCATATCATGCATCCTGTTAATTTTTAAGTCTTGTCCAGAACTATTTCAAATTTGGAGAAGTTTAACTTCTGTTAACATAACCAAGGCCTACACTGCAAGGCTTCATCCATTAATTAATTGTAACAGTTGCATGTCTTTTTCAAAAGAAGGTCGTTTCTGGGATTAGAACTGGCAATTTTTGTCCATTTCTGAGCCTTTTTTCTATGATCCCACCTGCTGTCTTTCTATTTGAACATCATCAACATAATTCTCAGGTCATTAGTGAGGAACCTTGTGTGGTTGCTTTTTTTTAATTTCAATTCTGCTTCAGTACTTTGCAAAGAGTACAAGTAGAAGTATTTTGCTGGCACCTTTACCTGTGGATTTATGAAGACTGTCCTTTTCAAGAATCAAAGTCAATTAGCTTTAAATATCCAGGTTCTTTGCGCGTGCAGTTTGCTTCGTCATGTTAAGAATTCAAACATAGTGACATGGACGTGGCACGGTATGTGTAATAAGCTGTGTGGACAGGTGTTTACATTAAGTGGTTATAGAGAACATATGGAAATGAGACAGACATTAGAATGCATGTAGTCTCAATAACGCATCACGGAAAAGCGCTGGTGACTGACGACACAAAACAAACACAGACTGATGTCGATGGAAAGTAATACCATGATGAATCACTTGGCTGTATGGTGTCAGAGGACAGCAAATAACTATACAGATGAATAAATATATACAACAGGAGTTTTTAAATTACACATCTGAGTATTTATCATAGTTTGGCAGGGGAGGTGGTCAAACACGATGAAGATGTTTGGGAACTTGGCGGTTCTGGTTCTGAGAGTCCGATAACATTTCCCCAAGGGGAATTTATTGACGAAGTGGGTCTTTCCTGCTCGATTCTTTGCCCTGGGGATTTATAGATTTGCAATGAAGGGCAGCCATTGCCTTTCTCCTCCCGTGTCTATGTTGCTTAGTGTATCACCACTGCACTGTGAGGTGGAGGATGGCAGCTGTGGATGTCTGTAGCATTTGAGTAATTTACAGGCATCAGGTGCAGTATATTCCTGATCTTATTGTTTATATTGTTGAGAACTGCATGGGTGGTGTGACATGCGAGATGAAGTAGGCTGAAGGATGGAAATGCAGTGGAAGTGCAGGACTTTGACAGGTTGGGGCCCAGCCTCATGCTTTCTGAGTGTCAGTGACTGTGATCCACTGATGGGTGGACAGTTTGATGTGTAGGAGTTATGGGTTGATGGAACAGAGATAGCTTATGTATTGAGGAAGTCCGGTATTTGTCACATTTCCCATCTTGCTGTCCAGGAAGGAGCATATGTATATACAGCTGAGAGCAAATTTTGGGATCAGAGAACAGATTCAGGCCTCATTCAGCACCCCTGGAGCACTTGGAGTTAAGGGCCTTGATTGAGGGCCCAACAGCGGTATGATCCCCCTACTGGCCACAGGATTCGAACCCACACTTTTCCAAACAAAGGCACAGAAACCAAATCTCCAGAGCTTCTGCACCATCTCACCATTGTTGAAAGCCAACACCAAAGAATCTACAAACAAAATCCTCACATATATGTCTGGGGAATACAAATGTTCTAGGACATTGTGTATGCACTATGCAGACTGAAGAGAGATGTCTGGGCCTGGGAACAATTTTTATCTGAGAAAGAGCGTTACATGAGGGCAGAAGCAAGTGTGTCTGTATTTAGTGAGGCTGAACATTTGTTTTCTTCTGAGGAACGGTGAAGATGAAGCAGGTAGGGGCTGAATGCTGATTGAAGCACTGCTTGAAGGGGTCAGAGACACTGAGCTTCGCTGGTCAGCAAAGTACAAGAGTATTGCGGGGGGGGACCTGGACAGGGTTGGCTATGCAATATCCAACAAAGGTATAACACCCCCCCACACACACACATGCACCTCCTGAACCATAATCACCTTCCGCCCCCAGCACATGCAGTGCCAGACTCAGTCTTTGGCAGGATGTAATTGTGCAGGACTGGCTCTGGTTGTCCTTATTCATTTACCTAAAGAAATCCATCCTGTTTAATCTATGCTGCTCATATTTGAAGAAAAGGACTAATACACTTCATTCCACTGGAATCATAATGGTATAAAAAGATCCAATAATTAGCAAGGCCTAGTACAGTCGGGCTAATGGAGTGAAATGAAACTCAGCGCACTTCAGGCCTGTTAGGAATTCAGTTTTATGGCCCTGGTCCCAAGAGGGGTAGTAGGCTGAGGTTCCGTGTTCTCGCTGAGGGTGACTTTCCCAGAAGGACGACCTGTCTGGCCACGCTCATGGGCCCCACACGCCCGAGCCAAGCAGCTTCTGCTGACACTCCCAAGTGCTGTGTGTTCAGTGCACGCCACGACTTGGCCTCTGGATCCTGAATGAGATTTGCATTTTGACCAAATAACAAGAATCGTTGAAATAACCTACTTCCTCCTAGTCACCCTGGGATTTTTTTGTTAATGCAACTGACATGCATTTCCAGGAACAAAAGTGCCTGAAGTGGGTGGGATGGTGGCACGGTGGTTGGCACTGCCACCTCACACTTTAGGGACCTGGAATCAAGTCTTTGTCAGAGTTCCATGTTTGTAGAATTTTGCATGTTCTCCCCGTATCGCTGTGGGGTTTCCTCTCTGTACTCCGGTCTCTCACCCACAGTCTGAAAACATGCTGAAGTTAATTACCAAATTGCTCATAGGTCTTCATGTGTGAGTGACTGGTGTGTGTGCATGACCTGCAACGGGTTGGCGCCCCATCTTGGGTTGTTCTGTGCCTTGCACCCTACCCTCCGGGATAGGCTCCGGACCTCCCGCAACCCCGAATAGGACAAGCGGTTTCTGAAAATGGAAGGAAAACTGCCTCAGTGCTTAAGATGTTTGTCTGTAAAGTCCATGTGATCATCACCTTAATCCAGTTTGAGGAGTTAACTCTTACTGTCTTTTCACAATCTCTCAATACTTGAGGGTCAGTGGCCAGTTAGCATGAAAACTTGGGGGTCTGCAATCACGCATATCCAGGTGTCATCTCCTGCCCACCATGGTTTCTTCCTGATGTGGCTTTAAGAAGCCATGCCTGGTGCTCTTTGAGCCTTTAACTCTCATTCCTGCCCTCATGTTAATCACTCCCAAATGCCTCCTGTTTGCTCCATGGTTGATCTTGCATTTAAGTGCTTCCCAGGTCTGTCACTGACGTTGTTACCCTGCTGTCCTCTGTAGCCCCTCGTTTGGGTCCCTTGTGATCCTGTTTTTTTCCCGTTTTGTTACTATAATCCCAATAAACTCCTTTTACTTTGAAACCTCACCTGCTCCCTCTTCCTCCATTCCCCTTGGATATGACACCAGGCCACAAATGGTCCACCCTGAGGGCTGAGAAGATGAACCATCTCTCAGTTCCTCTCTCACCATCCCGGTGTTTTCCGTCCTATTTTTACTCAGTGTGGGTTACAGCCGTTTTAAAGGCGGGCTAAATTTGTTGCCTAGGCAGTCGCCATGTGCCAGCATTATTTTTGGTGACCATGCCTTCTAAATGCGTATCTTGCACCCCGAGCCAAATGGGCACAGAACCATGCCAGCTGTCCGTTATTCCCGTCCGGTACCAATGCCGTGGATATTAAATGACATCCGCCAAGGAAGGAAGGGATGTTCGCTCCTTATGATGGATGTGATTGGATTACAGATAATGTACAGTAGCACATAATGAAAACCCTCCCAACAAGTCGAGATGAGACTACATGAAACTTTTTCTCACAATTATGACTGTATTCTTCATGTTAGATGTTCTATTTCAATTGCTAACTTCCCGGTGTGATTCGAGTAATTCTCAAAAAAAACACCATATCATCATCTTTGAACCATATGGCCTCATCAAATCACTATACAAAAACTGTTTCTAAAAGATCAAGTGAGTTGGCCTATATTTGGAGCAGCTAAGCCATGTGAAATCGTTGGAATTTCTGAGGAATTAATTGTTTTTAAGATAATCCATGTTATTGATTTGGAATTTCCCCAAGCGAATCTATGCCGACAGCTTTTAAATCGTTCTGTAGTTAAGTTTAGTTCACATGGTTATTCAGAGTGCGTACAATGCAAATATCTCCTGGATAAGCAGTTTGGGAAAATGATAAAAAGTTTGGAAAGTGTTCTTAAGGCCCTTTAGATTTTTATGGTTGTTTCAATAAAATAACAGAAGTTTCGCACAGGGATTACGAGTTAAATTAACTGTATGCAGCTAAATAGGAGAGAGTTATGCACTAATGCCATGTATACTAAACAAACGTGACAGTAAGAATGTGGTTAAACTCATAATGTCATATCCTAGAACTTTGTACTAGGCTTTTTAGATGAATTAATTGAAATCCCCCCCACCCATCTGAAGAACTGGGAATCCACACCGTGTAGGACCGAAATTTAAAAGATTAATATAAATCCATATTTCCATATTACCTATATCCCCACCTTATGGATGGCTGGTCTCAACGGGTCATTTAGGATTCGCTTTAATGGGTCATTAATATATGCTCATGATACTGTATTGTCTAGGCATTTGGAAGATGAGTGGATGGGGTGTAATACCTGAAGTTCTTTGAGGGAACTAATTTGCATTATGCCTGATCTGCAATTTTACATTTACGTATTTGAGAATGTACTAAAATGCACGCGGAATTGTTAGAGCCACATTAATAAACACACTTATGCTTCTACATAGGGGCGTCAGAAGCATTTTGAATGTGGGGGGACACACTGGCATAAAACTAAATATTTTATGTTAAATGTGGAGGGGTCCAAACGAATAATTATGAAATGTGAGGGGGACACGTCCCCCTCAGATTAATGGTGGTGACGCCCATGCTTCTACGTAATCTTTACCAATGTAGCATTTTTATAGTCACATTACGTGTTATTTTAAATTGTATAATATTTTAAAATGTATCTTCGTTGCAATTGTGAGTTTAGGTGACGTAGTCTCCGTCACTATTAAATGTGCTGTTTGATCAGTACCGGTCCTAGCCATTGTGGCGCCCTAGGCGAGCATCACCGACAGCGCCCCCCATCCGAGGCGAAGCAAAATTGGCTGGCAAGTCGGCACCACCTCACAATTTGGCGCCATAGGTGGACAACTCTGTCGCTCACAGGATTGACCGGCCCTAATAATGGACTTCATACTCTTTGTCATGTTCAGCAGAGGTCTCTGGGGATGGAGGACGCGCGTTTTCTCTTTGCTATTGAGGCACTCAGGCTCTCGTTCCTGATTCAGTGCCTGGCATGGCACTCCTGGACCATCATCGAAAAAATACAGACATTCTACTCTATAAGGGAGAAATCTCTGACAAAGACTTCATGTTATGTATTTTTGTACAAACAGGTAGAACATTTTGAATTTTAACATGTTTTCAACTGACTGCATCATAGTTTATAGCATAGTATAAATCCGGTAATGTTTATTTCTTGGACTCAACTAATTAAAACATTTTAAATTATTTTAAAGAACTTGAGTTGAGTTTCTTGAATAAAGGATATTCCTTATTTCCGTACTGTTGCTAGTTATCTGTAAATTTGTATAAAAATAAAACCGCATTTTCTTCTCTTAAGTGGAACAGGTCTCCTTCTATGACATCATCCACTTCCTCGTTTGTCCTGTAGGGGTCACTCTCACCCTACTCTGTACTGAAGCCGATATTTCTATTCGTGTTATGTGTTGTACACTGTAGGAAGGTAACTATGGTATCTCTGCAATGAAACTAGCGCCTGATAAAATCCCTCAAAATCCGCCAAGAATTGGCTTTATATTTTTGTTTGTGGTAGTTACCCTGATGTAAATGCTCAGTTAACATCTTTTGGAGGATTTTAGGTTCTCGTTGAATCCCTATAATGTTTTCATGCATATGCAGAAATCTACACTAAGATTACTGACTATATAGCAGGTACTTCATGAAGAATTTTAACTGAAATTATATGGAATTGTAAGTTCACTTCTACGCCATTGAACTCGTATTTTTTTTTGTAGATGTTCATGTACTTTCTGGAAGTATTTAACAGACCCTAGCTGACAGAAGGTCAACTCAAAGACAAACATTGTGATGTTCCGAGATGTTTTTCAGTGAACTAATGTTGTCTTTGTTTCATCCTATGATTATATGTCACTAGCAGTAATGTACACATTTGAATCAGTAGAGTAATCTGTGTGTAAGAAGATGATAGGATTCCGCCTAATTGCACAGTGCAATGAAAAGCAAATGTACTGCAAGACTATTTTTCATAACATTTCTAAGGTTCTAAACTACATTCTGAGCAAAAGTTCAATGGTGATTGTAAATAACCAAGATGGAAATAGAGTGTTTCAAATGAAGTGTTCCTTTGACAACTCTAGATGTCAGGTTTTGAAACTGCATGACTCTGGATCAGTCAGCATTGGAGGGTAATGAGGAGGAGAGATTTTGTGATGAAAAAAAGAAAAAGATGTAACAGCGTCCTATATGATCCTGGAGGGTCAGTCTGTAACAGAGTTTGCAGATTATCCTGCTCAAATGCATCTACTAAACCTGGTAATTAGCTGGTGAGCTGAATAAGGTGTGTCTGAGCAAGGAAATCTACAAATTGTGGTGCAGACTGGCCCTCCAGGACTGGAGTTGGAGAATACTGCTTATAATCTGAACTGGAATGCTGTAGGAAGCTGGTGGAGTGATCTCACCGCTACAGATGGTGGGGCTGGGATGGCACCGGCCCCCATGAACTTGGGGGGGTGGCTTCCAACTGGCTCAAATGAATGTCAATCACCTAACCGGGAACAGTTTTTTTTCCAAACATGCATATGTGATACAGCTATAATGTTAGATGTTCCCATAAATGCAAGAATATACAGTGGTGTGAATAAGTGTTTGCCCCTTCCTGGTTTATTACTTTTTTGTATGTTTGTCACACGTAAATGTTTCAGATCATCAATCAAATTTAAATATTAGACAAAGATGACACAAGTAAACAGAAAGTGCAGTTTTTAAATGAAGGTGTTCATTAAGGGGAAAAAAATCCAAACCTACAAGGCCCTGTGTGAAAAGGTGATTACCCCCTAAACCTAATAACTGGTTGGGCCACAATTAGCAGCAACAACTGCAATCCAGCCTTTGTGATAACTGGCAATGAGTCCTTTACAGTGCCGTGGAGGAATTTTGGCCCACTCATCTTTGCAGAATTGTAATTCAGCCACATTGGAGGGTTTTTGAGCATGAACCGCCTTTTTAAGGTCATGCCACAGCATCTCAGTCAGATTCAGGTCAAGACTTTGACTAGGCCACTCAAAAGTCTTCATTTTGTTTTTCTTAAGCCAATCAGAGGTGGACTTGCTGGTATGTTTTGGATCATTGTCCTGCTGCAGAACCCAAGTGCGCTTCAGCTTGAGGGCACGAACAGATGGCCGGACATTCTCCTTCAGGATGTTTTGGCAGACAGCAGAATTCATGGTTCCATTTACCACAGCAGGTCTTCTAGGTCCTGAAGCAGCAAAACAGCCCCAGACCATCACACTGCCGCCACCATATTTCACGTTTGGTATGATGTTCCTTTTCTGAAATGCTGTGTTACTTTTACGGCAGATGTAATGGGACACACACTTTCCAAAAAGTTTAACTTTTGTCTCATCAGTCCACAGAGCATTTTCCCAAAAGTCTTGGGGATCATTAAAATGTTTTCTGGAAAAACTGAGACAAGCCTTTATGTTCCTTTTGCTCAGCAGTGGTTTTTGTCTTGGAATCTGCCATGCAGGTCATTCTTGCCCAGTCTCTTTCTTATGGTGGAGTCATGAACTTAACTGAGGCAAGTGAGGCCTGCAGGTCTTTGGATGTTGTTCTGGGGTCTTTTGTGACCTCTTGGATGAGTCATCGCTGTGTTCTTGGGGTAATTTTGGTCGGCCGGCCACTCCTGGGAAGGTATACCACTGTTCCATGTTTTTACCATTTGTGGATAATGGCTCTCACTGTGGTTCGAGTCCCAAAGCTTTAGGAATGGCTTTATACCCTTTTCCAGATTGATAGATCTCAATTACTTTGTTTCTCATTTGTTCCTGAATTTCCTTGGATCGCGGCATGATGTCTGGCTTTTGAGGATCTTTTGGTCTACTCCACTTTTTCAGGCAGGTCCTATTTATGTGATTTCCTCATTGAGAACAGGTGTGGTAGTAATCAGGCCTGGGTGTGGCTAGAGAAATTGAACTCAGCTTTCCAAAGATGTGATACACCACAGTTCATTTATGTTTTAACAGGGGGGGCAATCACTTTTTCACACAGGGCCATGTATGTTTGGATTTTTTTCTCCTTAATAATGAACACCTTCATTTAAAAACTGCATTTTGTGTTTACTTGTATTACTGTTTGATGATCTGAAACATTTACATGTGACAAACATACAAAAAAATAAGAAATCAGGAAGGGGGCAAACACTTTTTCACGCCACTGTATATGAGTCGTATCATTTTCATGTGTGCAGGTGCTAACAAGTATCTTGTGATCGGTCACTGCGAACTGTCACTGCGAACTGTCCAACAAGGGCTTTCACTGCCATTTTAAGCATAAAGGCAGCTGTTTATCATATCTATGACATTCCACTGGTGGTTATTTCCCAATTATCCCAATTGTTTTGGTATTGCAGAATTTTAAGACTGCTCAATGAAGAGGTCACTCTCAAATATGACTTAACAGGAAGTAAACTTTGCACAATAATAGTTACTCTCTTCACTTCTGGGAGGGGGGCTGGGGGGAGGAAAGAAAAAATACAACACGGCCCTGGGTGCCTGAGATTAATTTACGAGGAGGTACAAGGGGTAAGAGGAGGTGGGTCACCATCGGTGTGGGTGGGCAGAGGCTGCATGGCTGTGGGGGTCCTGGCCCATTCTTTCTGGTTCTGCTTGTTAATTCTGGGTTTAGCCTTGTAACCCCCCCCCCCCCCCAAACACACACAGCAATGATGTAACGTTGTAGCAATCCATAGTCATCCTTGCAATCTCAAACCACTGATTTAGGAACGTTTTCTGTTGGGCCAGCAAGGTCTATAAGGTCTCTCATCATCATGTCCATGAGGTACGAGGTCAGCAGATCTATAACGTCTGTAAGGTCTTGGCCAGCCTGAGATCAGTGTTGATGAAATCCACTGTCAGTTAAGGTCAGTGTACGTGCTTTATTAACAGAACTGCAGATGAAATCACATTGAGAAGTTAAAAAAGATTTATCTCATGTATGTGCATCAACTTAAGAAAAACCATTCCTTTTAGAATGACATAGAAACAGAACATTCATATGCCTCTGATGACAGCACAAATTTTCCCTCTTAAACCTGGTGTTATATGTTAATCTCTATATTACTTTTTGTATAAGAAATCATTTCAGCTAGTATTTTCTTTTTACTAACATGTATATACACACACAAGACTGGACACTCATTTTTCCTCACTTCTCATGTTAAAGGTCACATGCTTCTTGAGTAACCAGAGGTGCTCAATGCTGATCGTTACAAGCTGTTTGTTTTTACATAATGTATGCAGTGGAAAAATATTCATCACCACTCGTATTTTACACAACAAATAATTAGGTCTTTGTTAAGTTGCAAATTTATAATTGTCGTCAATATACAAAAGAATACAAATGATAGTATTTCATTTTAAAGTCATTCATGAGAATTAGGAGCCTCTTATTGTCATTATACCATGTAATGAAATTGCAAAGCAGCTGCCCCTTAGGATACAACGAAAAACGGACATTCAGTCATTTACTCAGTTAATGTAAAAAGTGCTTAATACAATGTATATAGAAAGCAGTAATGTTGCTGGGCAGGGAAGTATTACGGATGATGCAAATATCACACAATGTATTACCAATGATATGAAAATTACACAGAGAATTACTAATAATGTAAAATATCACACATAAAGCAAATATTGCACTTGGTTATAATTATCACACAGAGAGAATTATTGCACATCCAGAGAAGAGGTGGGGGGAGAAAAATAGAGAGAGAGAGAGAGAGAGAGAGAGAGAGACAGTGCATGTTGAGGTTCAGTGTTGTTATGGCTCTGGGAAAGAAGCTGTCCCTGAGTCTGTTTGTCCTTGATTGCTGTTTCATGCAGTATTTCCATCCATTCATCCATCCATTTTCTGCCACTTATCCAGGGTCGAGTCGCAGGGGCAGCAGTCTGAACAGGGATGCCCAGACCTCCTCCAGCTCCATCAGGGAAATACCAAGGCGTTCCCAGGCCAGATGAGAGGCATAATCTCTCCAGCATGTCCAGGGTCTGCCTCGGGGCCCCCTCCCCTCCACAGGGAGGCATCCAGGAGGCATCCTAGATAGATGCCCAAACCACCTCAACTGGTTCCTTTCGATGCGGATGAGCAGCTCTACTTGAAGCCCAATGAAGCCAACAGGCAAAAAGCAAAGATGCGATCCTGAGGCCCCCGAACAGGACTGAACAGAATCAGTGACAAAGGGCAGCGCTGGTGGAGTCCAACACCCACCAGGAACAAATGTGACTTACTGCTGGTGATGCAAACCATACTCTCGCTCCGTTTATACAGGGACCTGATCCCATACCCCATACTCCTGAATCACTCCCCCCACAGGACCCCCCCAAAGGACATGATTGTATGTCTTCTCAAAGTCCACAAAACACAAGCTTTGTAATTTTCTGAGCTTTTAACATGTCAGTAATAATGGCTTGGGTAACTGAGTAATTGCATATATCTGTTGTATCATATCTCATATAAAAATGTAATGTTCCGCACAGCAAATATATTCTACTTATATATTCTAGAATTATCCTGTTTATCCTGTATTATCAGATGCTGTATAGCTGTGAGAATTACTGGTGGTCCGGTGGAGATCAAAACATAGTCTGCAGGCAGAAATATCCCAGGCCCTGCATAACCTTATTGTATTGTGGTCTGTGTAGTATATCCCTTAATGTAGCTTTGCACCAAAGTCAAGGCACAGTAATTCTGGTAGGTTACGTAAAGACACGTCAAGGGATATAAATTCACTTTAGTTCTTTTGTTTTGATGCTGCAGCTTTTAAGTCCTCTTTATTCACGCACCTCACCAACTAATGTATAGAAAATGAAAATGTTGTTCAATTCTGGCCAAGAAAGACAATGAGTCAGAATACTTTCATATAATGTCAGAAAATGTCTTTATGTTGGTCTTGTAGGAAAATGTTAGAATCTAGTTAAAAGGTGTCATATTAGAAAATATTTGCCCAATATTACTGACTCAATTTGTCAGGACCCGCCTGTCTTGCGTCATTCTATCCATTGTTTTCTTGTTTGGCCAGCAGGTGTCGCAGTTCATCCCGCTGTTTTCTGTGTTTAGTACTTGTCCCTAGTGTGTTCCCCTGCTCCCTCGGCTACCATGTAGCTAAATGTGTGCAGCCGAGTACAGTGCTTCCAGGCTGCCTTCAATTGTGCTGGACATTTTGAGTGTTGTTGTTCCCCGGGTAAATTATGTCCTTGAGTTTCCTTATAGCTACTTGTTTTCCTGTCTTTGTTTCTGGTTACCGCTGCCTTTGTCTGGTTTTGTGGTAATGTTTTGTTCTACTTGTATTCCTAGTGTTTCAAACCTTAGTGCTTGTTACTTGCACTCACCTGTGCCCTATATCTCCTAGTCCCTATTATGTGGTTTATCGTCAATGGCCTGCACCTGTTTCTTGTCTAGCCTCATTACACATGTATGTACGTGCCTCCCTATGCCCTATTCCTCAGTCAGTCATTATGTGTGCTGCATTGTGTTTCCTTCTGGTTCCTGTGTACATCGTTCTTTCCTGTGTGCTCCTTGCCTGTGTTTCCCAAACCTGTTTCGTATCTGTTTTCCTCGCGGTTAGTTGTAGCCTGTCTAGTTCTTGTTTTATCTACCTGCCTTCGTTAGATCCCCTGTGGTCCCTTTTGCATCATGTCTTTTTGAGTTTTGTTTCCAGTAAAAATCTCATCTGTCTGGAGCTGCTCTTTGGTCTTTCACTCACCATGCCTGACCGTAACTCCCAGATAAAAACATGGAACAAATTGGAACAAATTGCAACATGTCATCCACCTCATCTGGAGATGCCCTTGCATTGTAGAGTACTAAACTCTCTTTCATGGAAGCTGCTTGCTAACAGAATAGCGCTTTGCATTCTGGAACAGCATTGCCATGGATACAGTCATACAGGGAGATGGTTATAAATAGCCCCCATAACTGACATCTTCGTGACCATGGCAGGTGTCACCATGGTTTCCATTAGCAGTTACAAGAAATTCTGTAGATACCTCTGTAAACAAATATTTTATAAACAATATATTTTGCAACATGCCTCAAAGATTACAACTTTGCCTTGTACCTCAAGAAAAAACTGTGGGCTCAAGTTTCAAGGATTTAAATCGCTTCACACTTACTGACTCGTTGACATTTTTACTTACATACTCTCTAACTCATTCTTTCACTCATTCCCAACATCTGTCATTCACCTGTCCACACACATTGACATATTCTCATTACATTATGGATTTACATATTTATTTACTGACTGACACATGCAATACTGTGCAAAAGGTGCAACAGCTCAATTAATTAATTCACTTAGATGTCATGTGATGAGGTATTGTTTAATCAAACATGATAGGCTAGTGGTCGAACAAATACATGGGTGTTGTGCCTAAGTACAACCAGCGCCTCGCCTGAATATCCTCACCCACAATGATCGTGAACCCCAAAGTTCTGAACAGCTGCAATCTGAATTCACTACTCAGTGCAAAGTATTTAGTGCCTGCACCTTACTAAGTGGTTCTATGATCTCGTTCACTGTGCCGTGAATGACCTGTGTGTTTCCCTGGTTTTGGTTGCCTTGCTGATGGTTTTCCTGTTACCAACCTTCTCCATGTACCTGCATTTTGTCCCGTAGATTCCATTTTTTGTTGGTTTCAATTTCCTGCTTATCCAGTTTTGACCATTCCTGTTTTTTGACCACCACTTGTGTTTCCGAATTAAACAACCAACATCTCTACACTTGGGTCCTGTTAGGGTGATCATTATAGTGTGTATATTGGACATTTACTGCAAATGCTGGGGTAACTTTTGAAATGGCTATGCCATTCCACTTTGCAGATGCACTGTTATTATTTTACACCAACGAGAAGATCATTTAAACAATTTTCCTTAGACTTCTGAAGACTTTTACACAGTACTTTTCATTAATTCAAAATTCAAGATTCTTTATTCGTCACATACATAGTTATAACAAGTACAACATGTAGTGAAATGAACCCTGACCGATCCAAAGCAAAAAAGAGTAAACAGAGTAAAAAAAAGTGCAGACAATATAAATATAAAAAGTGCAGACAAATTATAAGAATGAATAACAATATATACAACATATACAAAAAAAAGTAACAAGTGGTGACGCATGAGATGATTGTTGTGCAATATACAGTGAACAGAAATAAGTAATGTACTTCAAGTGAAGTGTGCATCAAAGTTTGCCTTGATAAGTAGATTGCAGTTTACGCATCCGCTGTATAATATTTAAGAGGTAGGTATTCATTTAACAGTAGAAAGGTTAAAGGTTAAACTGCTGGTTCCTCAAAGTCCACAGCCACACCTATCACCTGAATTTGCACAGGTGGAAAGTGCAGATTCAGAAAGTATAAATCCAGACCAAGGTTTTGTTTCAACCAACCAGTTGAGTATTAAGAGTCACAGTCAGACAAAACCTTGGTCTAAATTTGTACTATCTGGACCTGCACTCTCCATGTTTACAATTTGATGACAACTCTTAAAGTGGTATATAAAAAATAATCAGACACTTCTCATACTTCCATTGTTGACATATTCTTCAATCACTGGCTTTGCTTAGGTTGAGTCTCGCCAAGCAGCCTCTGGATGAGCAGGCCCCTAAACATTTTCACATTCCTAGGCTTTTCCCTACATATGATGTCATCTGATGCGTGTTCAACATTCAAGACTGCATCCGGCAAGCCCCCTGAGAGGACTCACAATGCTATGGAGCCCTCGATAATATAGTCAATCAGAAATCGAGTCTGTCATAAATTAAAAATAACTCCTGCACAATATGGCTGGACATGTTCAGGTTATAAAGCTGTTTAAAAACCTTTTGAAAACTGATCTGTCATGAATCAAAGATATCTGTAGCACAATACAAGCCAGGAATTAGACAGATACACAGTTGATAGAGGGGCACAGGGCATCCTCACAGGACCCTCTGTGGGCAGGGAGGGAGGAAGGGGCCTAATATCAGGAGAGTCTCCCGCCTGAACACTGTTGCACAAGTTTATTTGTGTCTGTGGCTCATGCAGCTGCAAAACAATGAGGGTTTGGCGGCCATGGTCCAGTTCCAGGATTCATTCACATTGACCTATTCACATGACTTAGCAGTTTCAGGATGAGTTGAAGTGGATTGTCAAACCACTGAGCAGAAAGATTGTAGATCACAAGATTTATATCTAGAATACAGCCGGTATCTGTCTCAATAGATATCGGCTGAGAGTCAGAAAGTTCAATATCTTGAACAGCATTCTAATATCTTCACAAAGCATTGAGTTATCCCCCCTCCCCCCCCAAAAAAAGCAAAATAATAGCTTGAAATGGACTAATATCCTCCGTATATTTGCACACACCCAAAAAAAAATCTTTCTTTAAATAATAAATCTAATCTAATAATCTATCTTTATTAACCAGAAAACAACCCCTGGGTTATGGATGTGTATGAAGAGAAGTCCATAAGCAGCTTAAGAAAAAATCCATGTTCCACAGCGTAGCTGAGAACCTTATTGCCTCTGTCCTGGTGGTAGTTCATCTGTTCAAAAAATTGTGCAACAGGCTAGAACTGGTTCCAAGGTCTTTATGTGAGCTTTAATGTACTAATTTTAGCTTTGGTCCTAAATGCTACATGATCTAAAGCTGATTCACTGTAAACAGCCTACAGTGAAAGCTATGTGTTGGGTAGGTTGGACATCTGAAATGATTGCAGGGGGCTTTTAAGATGAGGCTAATGGGTGGGGCTCTGGCTAGAAGAATTACCCATTTATCATGATCAAGGGTATTTCATAGCATTATTTACAAACCCCTAAACATGATGTACAGTAATAACACAGTTGTCAGTGATTTATTGTTTCCACCGTAAATTACATATAAGCTTTGTCATGACCTGCTCGTACGATCCTCCTGTGTGCCACGCCCCCTCATCAACCTCGTGTGAATTCCTGATTGTTATCAGCTGTCTCCTGTTATTTCGACTTGTCCAATGTATTTAAGTCCACATCAGAGTCTGTATACCCAGTTCCATCATTAATATCTCGATCGTATTGTGCCCTGTCTACCTGTTTGCCCTAATAAATCCCGTTCCCTGGACTTCCATGTCTGGACCCTAATTCTCCGCTCCCGTCCGATCGCAACAAGTTTGTCATATAACACTTTGATGCAGGCACATGGTGGGGGGAGGGGTGCCTGATCACCATCCGGAATGATTGAAAGCGCCCTACTTTTAATGTTCTAAATACCGCTTTTTGAAAACCAGTGATTGCGCTAAACTTATCGACTTGGAAAATGTAGTGAGGGAACCACTCCTAGCAAAATGTACCTGTTGGCTACATTCCCCCCCCCCCCCCCCATTTTGAGTGTCTGCCCCTTGAAAAGTCTGTGCACATCACTGCTGATGATCATTGTTGATAGCAAGCCCTAGCTGTACACGGGTGAATTATACTTGATGAGCCCCAGAGCCTTTTGAAGGTCATACCCAGGCATGAAATTGACCTGCTATCTTATGCCAAATCTCTCCAAGCCAGTGCCTGGATTTTCTCCCATGCTATTGTGAGAAGTGATATTACTCTGTTGGGTCCATGAGTAAGGCTCTTAACCTGCACTGATCTTCTGCATACTACTGATCACCAGTTGCCTCAGAAGGACTTCCACCACCTCTTCTTCACCCTGAGACCAGATGATGAGATGTTCTCCTTGCCTATTCTGAGCCTGATGACCATGAACATTGTCCAGCAGAAGCCATAGCCTTCCCATTCCATGCCCATGGGAACTATAGGATGTCACACCCTGTTATGTGTGTCCAGATGTGCATATTTACATGGTTAGAGCCCCCTGGGCTATTTGAGTTGTCTGGGACCCCTATTATTTTCTATGATGATGTTGCTATGATGATTAAACAAGGTTAGTTGAGGTCCATTTCTAACAGAGGCCCCTGAACTTCAGTCTGGGAAAGCCTGTGCATTAAAGCCCTTCTCTGTGTATTCAAAACAATGTCCACGACAAAACCAAAAGTGATGATTTTCTCCAACTTCATTCCTTGCAACCATTTTTAATGCCATATATGCCCTTGGCAATTTTTTTAGATTATTATAGAGTATTGAGCGTACACTAATCCCGAACAAACAAACAAAAAAGTAGTCATTGACATTTTTTTAAATGAAATGCATTTTAATTATATCTAAAATTCGCGTTTATCATCTAATCTCCAGTCTTCTCAGCGGTCACGTTAATAATCGATGTGTTTAGGTATTGGAAATGATCCTGTCAGTTAAGATCAGGAAAGCAGACCTGTCGGCTGTTTCTGTTCCGCGTATCGATCCGGCTGTCGGACGATCGGGGCGGTTGGGAGAGCTGGGGTCCGAGCGGTAGTGCTGTGCAAATGGGTCGCACTTATCGCGTCATTCGCAAACACAACCACGTCAGTAATAAGCTGTATTTTGTTCTTCTCACATCTTGTCCTTCCGTAAATTGGCGATTGAAATTCAACACATAATTATTTAACTTTGACTTTCATATGTCTTTATAAAAGATACACAGTCGATTATCTAACAAGTAGTTTAACCCTAGCATTAAAAATTCGCAGCTTTTTAATTAGTTATTAGGTAACACAAGCTTACTGCACTCCAAGTAAACGAGTAATAAATTTAATTTGGGAGAAAACGAATATGAGAAGTAGGGTATAGTCATGGATTTTGGTATAGAAACCGATTCAGCCCTGGATCCCCCGCCATCAATCCCACAATGTCATTCCTAAATCTACGCCCTGTGGGTTCTTTTATATATTGCTTTGATCTAAATTGCCGTCCAACCTATAACCATGCATTACTGGACTATTACCACTGTCACTGTATAAGAACATCATTGTTACTATAGTCAATGTCATATGAAGGTCGTATGACCCCCATCATTAATATGATGGATTCATATTATTCAGCTTATAATAATTTCTAGGGTTATAATGACTATTGCATTGTAATAGTTGTAGATGTATTAAAAATGACCTTGGTTGTCATTGACCATTGGTCATAACACAGTTGAGAGAAGCAATTATATGTCTTATTCAATTATTCTAATTATACAACCAGCTGTGCCATGACAAACTGAATAGTGTGTGTACACTGTAATAATTGTTTCTGCCATAATTTATTCTTACGAACATTAATTTCCATAAAATGTGTTCCCTTTTGACTTTGTAGATATCAAAAGAACTTGCCTAAAACGTACATATAGGACATTCCTCATTTAAAGTGTTTTTCAAAATTTAAAATAGCAAAATAACTGCTGTCGTGTTAGTTTGTGAAAAACACTTTATTTGAAGGTTGTGACATCCTGTGTGCACGATGAGGGCTTCCAGTCTTGAACCAGAGGTGCAGAGTTTTGAGCAGGACCCATGATGTGACGCCACCTGAGACTCAGATTAGATTTCTATGGACTAATTAATTTCACAGTCTCATAAGACATTCTGTTATTCTGAAAAATTGATGCTGCAGATAGCAGCACGGAGAGTTCAGTAACAAATAGTTATAGTATAAAGTTATTAATTTCTCCATCTTAGCTTAGGGATCGACATGGTCCCTTCTATCAAGCAGCCAGCAGCGCCTTCTAGTGGATGTGTAAGGGACCTACTGTATGGTTAGCAATTTTACCCAAGATCACGTTAACCATCAATGACAATCTGACTGTAAACCCAAAAGGGCTAGAAAGATAAACCTGTGAAGGATGTTACTCGGGATAACAAGTGTTTTACATTACATAAGGCTGTGAGCCAGTTACACTGACTTTTCATATATATGGGCATGGCCATTCAGACAGAAGACTGGCTGTGCTGAGTGGATGAGCAGTGCCTGCTATACTACACTGTAGCACTGCAGACCCTTGTACAAGTTCACAATAATGTTTTTCAAATTTCTGCAACTTTTTCTCACTGGGAAGAATCAAACCAACAAGTGGATTTTTGTGTTTTCTAAGTCTCGGTTTTGGTCCACCTCCTGCAAATCCTACTGCCATCCAGCAGGGGATGTAATAGAGATTTTTTTCGTGTTTGAATTTATACTCTACTATTCATATTCTTGTTCATGGAAATAAAGAAAAATACAACATAAATTGCAACAGTTACTCTTTTGTGCCATTGTATCTACATGGTAAGGATAAGAGAGGTGATTTGATAAGCTGCATTTAACCTGGACATATACACCAGTCGGCCATAACATTAATAGTACTGACAGGTGAATAAGGTGTGTGAGAAGTGAATAACATCGCCTATCTTATTAAAATGGCACCGGTCAAGGGTGCCATTATATATTAGGCAAGTGAACAGTCAGTTCTCAAAGTTTATGTGTTGGAAGCAGGAAAGATGGGCAAATGTAAGGATTTGAGCGACACTGACAAGGGCCAAATTGTGATGGTTAGATGATCTCCAAAATGGCAGGTCTTCTGTGGGGTTCCTGGTATGTACTGGTCAGTAGTTACCAAATTTGGTCCAAGGAATGCCAACTGCTGAGCTGGTGATGGGCTCATGGGCACCCAATGCTCATTGATGCACATGGGGGGTGAAGGTTAGCCCGATTATCTAACAGGACAGCTACCTTGCCAAAAATTGTTGAAAAAGTTCATGCTGGTTGTGATACAATGGGGTCAGAACACACACATCACGGCTTGCTGCATATGGGGCTGCGTAGCCGCACACCAGTCAGAGTGCCCATAGTGACCCCTGTCCACCACTAAAAGTGCCTACAATGGGCATGTTAACATCAGAACTGGACCATGGAGCAATGGAAGAAGGTGGCCTGGCCTGATGACGTTTCTGTTACATCATGTCACATGTGTGTCATTTTTCAGGGAAGAGATAGCACCAGGATGCACTATGAGAAGAAAGCAAGCTAGCGGAGAATGTGTGATGCTCTGGGTAATGTTCTGCTGGGAAACCTTGGGTCTTCGTGTTCATGTTGATGTTACTTTGACACGATCCACCAACCTAAACACTGCTGAAGGCCAAGTACACCCATTCATGGCAATAGAATTTCCCCCAATGGCAGTGGCTTCTTTCAACAGTATAATATGCTCTACCACACTCTGTTAGATGCTCAGCAATGTTTTGAAGAACATGAAAAAGAGTTCAAGGTGTTGATTTGACCTCCAAATTCCCCAGATCCAAATCCGATCAAGCATCTGTGGGATGTGCTGGACAAACAAGCCCGATCCATGGAGGCCCCAGCTCACAATTTACAGGACTCAAAGGATCTGCTGCTATCATCTTGGTACCAGATACTACAGGACACCTTCAGACGGTCTTGTGGAGTCCATGCCTTGATGGGTCAGAGCTCTTTAGCAGCATGAGGGGGACCTACACAATATTAGACAGATGGTTTTAATGTTATGGCTGATCAGTGAATTACCTTAGTGGGTATCCACATTGTGTGATGTGGACAAGTGTTTATTGTTTGTTACTAAAATGTCTTCAGCTGAAGCGTGGATATAAGTTCACTCTTCATTGTCAGGATCCACGTTGATGTTACCGTTGGTCGAAAAAAATATTACTATTAATAGAACTAGCTAATAATACATTTGGCTCTTTTTATCAGTAGTCATAGTGGTAGGTAACTGACTAAGTATTTTAGTAACCAAATATTCAGTCCCACATGATAATGATTTTAAAAACTTCAAACAAATCAGTTATATTTCCAGCCTGACAGGCGTAAAGCGTAATTCTGACCTCATATCTGTATAACTGCTCTATTTCGCAGCACAGCACAGTGGATTAATGTTAGGGCTACGCAAATCTTTGGGGTGTGGGCAGGGAAGGAATCAGTGCGTGTGCCCGTGGACACATGAACGTTTCTGTTTTTTCAATTGGTCATTGGGCAAAATGTGCCGCGCATCCGCGCCCCCGCGACTGACTGCGAGCGCACGCTGGTGCGCGCTACTGGCGTCCGAAGGCGAATGCGGAGGAGAAACAAGGAGATAGAGCCGGTCGCCCAGCAGAGGAGTTCACTTCTCTCCGTCCAGAAATTTCAGTCTCACTACGTGTTTATATGAGCACGGCAGGAGAATTAGATAGTACGGACATTGAAGGGTAAGACTGGCAGGGTTTTGATTTTCTTGCAGGTCGTCCGCGAAGGAAAAACAGCGATGAAAAATGACGATGTGGCCATAATGCGCCTCCTGTCTGCGTTTCAAAATGGCGGATAGGCCGTCGGAGCGGCGCAGAGGGATAAAAAAACAACAACACGCCAACCGGGCAAGGGAGAAAGGACATTCCCGGTTCTGTCCGACCTTTTCTGTGTTAGCGGTCGCGACCCAGCCCATTTGTTCGGTTCCATGAGTGAGTTTATCCCGGAGCGTTTTCCGTTTGTCATCGTTTCCCATCTTCTCCTATCGTAGGTTACCGCCTCGCGCAAAGGGCGTTCGGTCTCCTGCCGGGGGAAGCCGACGCGACCCGGACCGGCGGTTTAGTGCAGATCAGCGGATGGTATATCTGCTTCCGTCCGTTATTGGAATCTGGTACCGTTGACAGGCGGCCATGATTTGTTTAGCTTAGTACGGGCCAGGGCAACGTCGCATAAGACCCTCCATGACATGCCCCGGTTAGATAACGTGGGAGATGTTCCCCCGCTGGTAAGTGTTCATTTTCGTTCGGTACCCCGTTTGAAAAGTGTTATGTCACGCTTGCGTAAGAAGTATTAGAGATGTACACTTGCGTGGTGACCTATGTTTAGGGTCATTTATGGGTCTGTTACAGATGATAATGTACTCACTGTAGCTGTCGTTGACAGTCCTGCGCTACAGCGTTGAAGTAGTTAACTGTCATGTCTTGATATACCTGTTAATGTTTATTAACCTAACCACGGTTGTTGGTGCTGGCGGACCCTCCCCGCTGGTCAGTTCGCCAGGTAAACCTGACGTCTTTCATAAATATTTGATGCGCTTTCTCCGTAATAATTTATATATGAGGGTCGCGGCTTTCTCCCGAAATTGTATTTAACCGAGGAGCCAATCGAAGAGCCATGTTATCAGTTTAGGTAAAAGCTTTGTCAGTGTGGATGTGACGATGTACCTCACTGATTTTGAGAATCTGGCTATGATTGTCAGTGCTAGGGTGGCGATACGGCCGACGCTTGGTGCAGACTATCTCTTCGCCATTTCCGGCGATGATTTGGCGTATCGTGATTTTTGTTTTTCAGTTTCACGCTGATTTTCGGGACCTCTAGCAGTCTTTTAGGGTGTGCTACAATAGGGTGGAGCAAACGGTGCAGGTTTTCGGGGGTGCATTTTGATCGGGCGCGACAGCAGATGTGCTGCGGGCAAGTGGCGAAACGTTATGATCTCACGGAGATCCGTCCAGAAGACAAGCAGCATCCTTAATGAGCCTATCGGAAAATGACATCTTAAAATTTGTACCACACACACCCTTTCCCGTTTACTGCAGGGCTAGACCTGGCAACTTGTGAAGCTGACAAGTCCTCTTCGATGCTTATGTTGGCCCACCTATTAGGATGTTGATTGTTGATAATGAGCACAATGACTATTGTCACTTTGCCTATAGTACCCGTTTTAAACTATTAATTATTAGTCCCTTAATTTAGCCCCTTTTCTTAAAAGATCTGTTGCAGACGAGGTCCACACGATCGCGAAGTGCCTTCAGCGCTGCCCATTCGATGTTTTTTTTTTTTGATTTCCGAAACATAAGTGTCTATTTCATCCACAGAAAATGCCTTAGTCTTTAAGACTGTAAGATGTCGTTTTGCACCTTATTTAAAACGCATCGATCCATCCGTCTCGTACAGAGAAATCCCCTCCTGCTTCTCCAGAGACGGTAAAACCGATATCTCAAGGTATCCGAACCTGAGATAAATAAAACATTATCCTTCAGGCCGTCTGTTTTAAGTAGTACCATGTTTCATACGATTTTACGTCAATATTGCAATTCCTGCTTTAAAAATAGTATGCTGTTATTCTACAACTTGGATATTTAGTAAATTCTTGTGCTCTTTGGTGATTAGGCTGTGATGGGAATGTGGGACTTTTATCACCATCATCATAAATACCAATGTTCCTTTGAAGGTCCTGCTGGATGTCTGCACAATGCGGTTGTTTAGGCCTGTTTTCTAAAAGTACCATACTGCTCAGGTTATTTGGACGCTGCAAGCATTGGTTCAGGCCTTGGATTCCCTTGTGTGATATTGGAGCTGAATGCACTAAAATGCATGTAGCCTTGCATCAGGTTGATGGTGATGGATCAAAGTAGTTTGTTGCTTCTGCACCAAAAGATGGACTCCATTTCTTAGTGCATCTTGGACTTTTATTTTGCATTGTGAGGGTGTTTTATTGTCTGTTTTTTCCCTCATGTTCTTAGGAATTCTTACTGCCCACTGGTAGCTGTTGTAGATTTGCTCTGTGTAATGAAGTACAGCTAGTATACTTTCAGACCAGATGCAGTAGTAGGACCACCTAAATAGGATTACAGTAGAAGGCTTACTGACTTTGACTGCTCCCGGTAACAGTGCTCAGCCCCTCCCTTTGGAAAAGGGGCTTCATTGTCTACTAGGGGAGTCCAGTTCACTTGAGGGTGTTCAGTTGGGGAGGAAGTTGGAGTTTTTTTTTTTTGCATTATACATTCCATGCATTTCTGAGATTGTTTGAACTCTGAAAAGTCTGCACTCCACTTCTGTGTTTCTGTACATCCTATAATCTTCACCCAATTAAAAAAAGCTTCCTAATCTAATGTGTGTGTGTGTGTGATGGTATTAGAATCAGAATAAAATAATATTCCAAAATGAAATTGTTTAATAATCCTTTAATTAATGCTGAACTCGTTTCTGCCATACTCAGATTTTCCTGTAAACAATCGCTGTCCAGTGATGCATGATGGCATGAGGCTCTGTTATTAAATCATCAGTGTTCAGTGAGTATGTTTAATAACATCACCCTCAGACCTCTTTGGCTTGTCCTTTTGTAGATAGTTTGTGCAGTTGCTGCAAGTAGCATAAACTACAGCACAGTATTGCATCAGCAGTGAATTTATTTGTAGATGTGAATATTTCTGAATTGTCTGAAGGTTTAGTTAGTTTGTTGGTGCCGGTCAGCCACTCTGTGTTGTGTATGTCCCAGAGCTCATCTGAAGGGTTTTTGGATGGGTATCGAGTAACTTCTGTAGGAGTCACCTTTATTCCTCTGATACATGTCCATCCAGTCTGATGTACTACAAAGAGTATGGTTTTTGTTCACCTGGTGATCATTCTCTAGGATGGGTTCACAGGAAGGTTATAATGATGGAGGTCTCACTTGAGGCTGAGGCTGCTTTTTTGTTTGTAGAGGAAGTAGGTGAGCACTGTAAGATGGTACCAGCTGACCTGAGGGTGTTCCCTGTCTGTCTCCCCTGGTTATTTTGCTCATTGGCGGTGTAATTTTTGTTTACTGGGTCCACAATGACGGAAACATGGAAGTGAAATATAAACAATTGAAAAGAGGACTTTAATTGACATGAGTGGAACAGAATGGAGATGCGCCTTTGAAGCCGTTCGTGTGGTTCTTACTGTTTGCTTCCATATAGCCTGGACTCCTGAGCTGAGGCAGCCACATGATGATTGCAACAGGTACCGCAGTCTACTTGGGATGGACACAAAACATGTACATTTAAATGATCACTTTGCCTTTGAGCTGCGTCCTTGGGGTGCATCCATCTTTAATTAGGGTGGAAGCGTTCTTGGCTCCATCCTAGGTGTTGAAGCGGGAAGCTGTCAGTTATTATTTTTTTTCCTCTTTAAACTACAATGCATTGCAGTTCACCAGCAGGAGGCTGCTTAGTGTTTCTTTACCCCCATCTTTCTGCCCTTGCTTGAAAGAATTCTCCTGACAGTTTTGTGCTCAGCTGAGCATCATCCCAGAGGTTCAGAAGCCTTCAAGCATTCGAGATAGTAGTAGATAGTTCGAGCTGAGCTCTCGCTCCCCTTAGCCCTTTGATAATATATATTTTTTTAAGATGAGAATCTGTCTTTACATGATGGTAGTGTGGGGCCCTCATGTTCTCTTGCCAATTCGCCGGCTTAGCGGTGATGTCACTGCTCCTGAGCTACATTTCTGACAATGGGTCTTTGAGATCAGGGGCTGTGGAACATTGTTTTGCAGAATCTGCAGACACCAGAGCTTCTTCCAAATGGTAACTAGACATTCCAAACATGCTGCTTGCTGTTGGTATCTCTCGCTTTATTGGTGGGTTGGCTGACTGCTGTGCCCCACCCTCATGAAATTTTATGAAGTGTTTTTTTTTTTGTATTTCTCCTTTCGGACACAGCAACAGGCTTTTGCCTCTGGGCTCTTAAACCCATAGCTCTTTGATCTCCGGTCAAACCACTGGGTTGTCGTTTTTGTTGGCTCTGTGGGCCAAGTTGGTCTCCAGCTTCCATTAAGTGAAACTGCGAGTCATAATGGCACGTCTGCTGGAAATAAACAGTCAATTGCCGGAGGGTGCAGGGCAGAGGCTCTGTAAGATGGCTTTTCTCTGTTCCGCTGAAGACCACGCCCAGTCCCGTCGCTGGCATCACCAGCGTGGCACTTAAAGGCGTTGTCAGCTGTGTCGGATACATTCTCTGGGAACATCGTCATTGTTAGTGATGGTGCAGAAACATCTTGAAACATACTGTGCAAGTTTATACCAAAAAAATCATACATAAAGATAATATAAAGTTGAGATTGCAATATGTGGTGGCTGAGTCACAAACATTAATTTGGTTATATTGGTTAATGGAGGTATTGTATGAAATGTATTAGTTTATTAAATGAAGACTCAGTCCTTTTTCTGTGGTTGTACCATGTTCTGCTGTGTTGTGCTCCCAGTGGATCCATCGTTCTTTGTTAAACCTCTTTTGTTTAGCCTATTTATGCCTCATACCAGTGTCTCTGTTTAATGTTCTATGTCATCTCCGGCAATGCTTAACCTAAAAGGCGTCTCCCCTCTTTCTGTCCCCTCTGTACAGATGAAAGGCCAATCTGATTGTTGAGTGTCCGCATAGCCCTCGTCAGTCTCGAACCCGGAGCCAGATACTGGAGAAGGGGCCCGCATCGTGCACACAGAGCAGGCCTTTAAGCATTGGACCCTCCCACTGCTCTGCCTC
The DNA here is from genome assembly GCF_048594095.1 of Paramormyrops kingsleyae. Taxonomy (NCBI): domain Eukaryota; kingdom Metazoa; phylum Chordata; class Actinopteri; order Osteoglossiformes; family Mormyridae; genus Paramormyrops; species Paramormyrops kingsleyae. The sequence goes on along the minus strand of NC_132814.1, from coordinate 5,181,159 downwards.
CAACCCCAGCCTGAGTGCCAAGCTTGTGTCCGGATCACCGATCGTCTGCTGGAGGGTCCTCCTCCCCCTGCTGTCCCGCCTTTGCCCCATCCCCGGCAGCAGCCATGGTGCTGTCTCAGAGGCAACGTGATGAGTTGTGAGTTCCACCCCCAATACATTTTGAAACTACAAAATTTCCATTGCATGAATACTGAACCTTTTCACCATCGTGACTGTAACATTGATGTTAGGCCTGAGTATAGCCTGTTTGATCTGTTCGCCTTCTGAATTACCATCAAGGTCAGTGATATCTGGCCTTGTTGACATGCTATATGCGAGTGTTGTGTGTTCCAGCATCACCTCATGTGTATCAGAATGTCTGCAGTATTCACATTATTCTTGTGTTGACACACGGGTCCAGAAATGTGATAAGTGTGTGAGAAATACAGAATTTCTTCTCCCTCTTTCCATTTCCTTTGAACCAACTGTTCAGTAAAGAATTGTAGTGTAATCCCAGGAAGCAAGGCTGGGGACAGCCCCTTTGGGATGCCAGTCTATCACAGGGGACACCCACCCACACACACAAACACTTGCATACCTCGGGACATTTTGTCACACTGGGTTACGTAACCTTATGCTTTTTGGCAGTGAGGAGAAAATTGAATGCCTGGGAGAAATGCATATATACTTCACAGATACAAAGCTGGGCATGGGAATTAAACCCTCCATTTTGGACATGTAAGGCCACACTTCAGCCCAGAGGTTTTTACAAAATAAATAGGGCAGCAGTGTTCAGTGTGATGTGAGGGATTGTTATCTTCATATCTGTGGCCAGCCTGCCCTCTTGGGTTTATGGTATTCTGGCTTGCTTGTACTGGTAGCGGGGCATGTAGAAGTTCCTGTCTTCCCTCTTCTGTTCTTTGCAGGTCAGGTATAAATTATCTGGGGCTAATGTTCCTCATGTTTATGAAGAGATGTTCTGGTTGACCTGTCAGCTTGTATCTTCTTGATGTGCCCCGCTGTTCTGTTTGTATTACCTTCACTGTACGGAAGTGTGGCATGCTGTTCAGTTCTTTGTTTCAGCTCAGATTTAAGAACTTGTTCTGCTCTTATTGTCATCTTGTTGCATTTGAACGGGTAGAACGTCAGGAGATGTTTAGTTACTCGTGACATGCCTATACTGACTACCGCGAGCTGAGTTTGGTTTGGAAAGCAGCCATGTGGAACGTGCTGGGGGCAGGAACCTTACTGATTGGCCAATCTGCTTGCAGCAGCAGAGGGTGGGTGATGAGGAAGTGGGCTGGCCTGCCAGTCCTGTGTTTGGGCATTGGTGCAGATGTGTTAAAGGGTAGCCCAGCCATGAGGTACATTATCTGTTTGATGAGTAGGTCATATTTTTACACATTTAAGCAGCTGGGTATTACAGGACCACTACATTTTAAAATTCCTAATGTGGACAGGTTGATTTAGGATGCTTATAAAAGACTTTGTCGCATTATTCGCAGTGCATCAGAGTGCATTCTCCTCCCCTTCGTGGAATACAGGATGGATGTGGGTTTGCGTTGTGCGACATTTCGGTTTGCGTGCAGCTTGCTGCGAATGAGGGCGACTGGAACTGGAGTTGATCATGGTGCTGTGATGAGCACCTCTTTGCCTGCTGTGCTGGGCTCTTGTCTCACCCTAGCTGGACTGCTGGGGTGAAACCCTTTAAAACGTTACGAGATGATGAGACTGAAACTGTGGGCATGTATCTCCTTTGAGGAATCCCTTCTTACTGTACATTAAGTACATTGTAATTATAATTATCCATGTGTATTAGCCCATACTTAAGAGCCTGTTTGTCATGTGTGTTTGCCTTTATGGTGCTATACTTTTTGGGCTGGACTTTGAGTAGTGATGGGCAAATGAAGCTTCATGAACCATTTGCTGTATTTTCTGACCCCAGATGGTTCTCTCTGTTCATAAAAGGGCTCAAAGCATGCCCCAAAGAAAACCAAGAGTGGCACCTAGTGGAGTAAAAAATTCAGCAAATGGTTCATGAAGCTTCATTTGCCCATCACTAAATTTGGGGCTTTGCTGTATGATCGTGGTCCTTGGAAGATGCCTTGGAGATAACGGGTCAAGTCCAGGGTCTCCTCTCCCATGTTTCTGCACCATCACTAACACCTGTGCTGAATGTTGAGTGATTGTTTTTTGCCTTTCTTGCTGTCAGACAGAGGCACAGTGACCCTGTGTGGTGGACTAATGTGCTGAATTTGACTGAGTTGCCCTGCTGGGGTTTTGATTCACTTCCCAGGAAAGCAGAGGTGTAAGACATGTAACCTAGATCCAGGCTGTGGGATTGTGTTCCCCCTACAGTGTAGAAAAGAGGCATGTTCCAGGGAATTTCATCCAACTGAAGCCAACAAGGAGCCTTAGCTGGCAGCGAAGCAAGGACTCATAATCTAATACTGCCTCTACAGAGCTTGCTTTGTGCTCGAGTTCTCCCACGGTGACCAGACAAAGCCCTGCTGGTGCCCCAGGGTTCCTCCAGGCCTTTTCATATGCAGCCAGTATTCCACCAGGAACACTGGGATTTTGGGGAGGGGTTGGTTCATTTCCAAAAATAAACTATGTATTTTCAGGTCACACCCTTTTTCACACCCACTGATGTTTGCAAATTCTAGTCATTTGTAAAAAAGTGGAAATGGCCAAACTTATTAAATATACCCCATCAGTCAGTCTACCACCAGCACCTCCCCGGCTGACGAGTTTTACCAGCCCATGAATTTTTTAGTTTTTTTGCAACATAGTAAACAGGTCTGCGGTCATCAACTGGTTGGGAATGCATAGTCTGTTTCCCAAACCGGTTCTCAGGGACTTGCAGACAGTCCATGTTGTTGCTTGGTTAGGTAAGGGAGCTGAGAAGGAGGAAAAACGTGGACTGACTGTGGGTCCTCGAGGACCAGGTTGGGCAACGATGATCTAAGGGCCTTGATAGGGGTCAGGCAAACAGCGGTTCAAACTCTGTCTAAATTCTCTGCGTTCTCTCAGGTGCACTTTTACAGCATTTGTCACCAAATAGAGATGGGCCAGTTATTATTGCCGATGGCAAGCAACTGATCTGTTTGAGTGGTGTGTATGGATCTGCAGCTGGACACAGGGCTGCAGTGTCATCTAAGAAGCCCATTTTTCACCTGTCCTTTGATAGTTCCTTGTAGGTACAGTGAAAGTGTGCAACTGTCAATCTGCTCCTGTCAGCTGATACTCTACTAATAGGTGTCTATAGGCCTGTCTCTGTTCAAAAACATATTCATTTTATAAATTGTGGTTGGTTGTTGACTATCTGCATGAAAGTTGAGAAAATGTGGCTTAGTGTTGGGTTCACCAAAAATCTGATAGCATTACAACCCTAATGTTGGCACAGTTTGTTTTGTGTTTTTTATTGGTCTAGCTGACCTGGATCCATATCCAACTCAAAATGTTGACGTTTAGGTCACAAGGGTGTGTTAAAAGTTGTAGCCTTCCACAACTGCGAGTCTTTTCAGTAAAATATTATAACAACTCAGGAGAACAAGCTTCAGTGATGAGGAAATGGGTATCAATGCCGGTGAAAGTGAACATTTCAGTGACCTGCAATGATGTCGCCTCTGTTCAGGCTCCAACGGACAGTGAACGTGACAGAGTATCTGTACCCATGATTGGTCTTTATGCAACACCCCATCTTCCATGTCGTCTGTTGTAGAGTCTACTCTCAGGGTCCTGTGCTACTGTAACAAGCTACATGGTATGTATCTCCTATAGCTTTAGGTTCAGAAAAGTAAATTGTTTGATGTCGATGGGTGGGCTCTGGGGCCACCCCGCTTTTAATTTTTCCAGTGCTTGATCATTGTGGTAGAAGGGACGTCAAAGCTGTGGCTTCCTCCCCTTCCTAGCTAGGGGTGACTCCGATGTAGGGCAGTGATGTCACAGGCTGAGAGGAGCAAACCCCCATCTTTGATGTTAGGAGGAGAAACCGACTTAGGTTAGAGTAGTGAAAGCATGCATGTACAGATATACACCCCCTGTTTCCTGTGGAGTCCCAGCCAGGCTTCCATGTGGCTCTTCATGGTGTCCTACCCTGAGCTGTCTGTGGCCCTGATGTTCCTGTTGTCCTTTTGCTCCTAAATGGTGATCCATCTGTGTGTTGGTCATTAGGAGTCGGGTCAGCATAGCTTCACCGAAGCCCTGCTTGCAATAGAACACCAGACTTGGCCGTGAAAAGACTCTCCTCATCTGTATTTTTGACCACGGCCCAGTCCTCGGGAATGCGGTTTCCTGGTGTCCATGGAAACCAGAGCGCAGTGATTTGGCTTCCCATGTGTTGCTGCCGTTTCCCTCTCGGTGTGATTTTCAGTCTGGCTTTCTAAGGAGAGGGGGGTCTGCAGTGAATGAAGAGGGTGTGATCCTTTTGTCTTTCACGTAGGAATACACCCTTGCCTGCATATGTATACCGCAGCACCACTTCGCTCTAGTTCAGGCTGCTGCTGGGAGTGCCCAAGGTGTTGGGTACGTTTGGGGGAGGCTACTATTAAAAAAGCATGATGCTGTTATAGCCGTGTCAGCTGATTGGGGTGTGAGTGTCGGTAAGGGCCTAGGGCCTGCATGTATGTGTTCCCGCTGACAGGAGTGACCTTTGTGAGCTTATCATTTTTTCCACATCTTTCTCTTGCCGCTTGCTGGTTCCTTTCGTTGCCGTTTTAAAAAGAAAAGTGTGTTTGTCGGACTCGCACAAGCTTTTCTCTGCATTGTTCTCAAGGGCTTCCAGATGGAGGCCTTTTGGTAACTTTTAGTCAGTGTCTCCCTTGATAGGTGTACTTGGTGATGAACAGTCATTTTGGCATCAGCTCAGGACCATAAATTCTGCCCATTTGCAAACCTTTTATCGGTGTAATTTAACTTCTGTAGTAGGGCTGGGTGGTATATCAGGATATTTTCAAGTGAGATATGAGACAGTACCGTTAATATAGACACACTTATATTGTTTGTTAAAATATGAGCAGATTTTTAATAGAGACCTATAGTAATCCTTCCGGGTTGTAAATAGTGCAAATTTCCAGGCGTCTTGGAAGATAGGAATATTGTAATTTGCAATATTTGTTTTATATGGTTGAAGGATAATACCTTCCAGTTAAGTGCACTTCCAATGGTTGCGTGCTTCTGTTTGCCAAACTGATTTTACATTTTTTGGCTCCAAACATTCACACCCTGTTTTGAGAGCAGTACCTTGAACTGAGAAAAAAAAATACCATGATTCCACATCACTGTGCTGCCTAAAAATACCATAGTCTGGTTTTTGATCCATACCGCCCAGTTCTGTTATGTACTTTTTATGATTTAACGTACTGGTGTATAATAAATTTGCTTTTGGTGCACAAACCCTGATGAAACTGGCCCCTCTGAGAGGTTCTCATACAGCCTGGCAGCTCTGTCCCGCTTCGGGGTGTGCCTGGATGTTCCTAATGGCTTTTCCCCCCTCTCTCTGTTTCCCAGAAACCGAGCGATAGCCGACTACCTCCGCTCCAATGGCTACGAAGAAGCATATTCTGTTTTCAAGAAGGAGGCAGAGTTGGATATGGTAACATGGGGGGGGGCACTAGCAGACTCGCACGCTCACTGTGCCCTTACCTCAGACATAGACTTCTGCAGTCATGTGTGCATGTTCTAGGTTACATTAACGCATCTGTAGGAATGATTAACAGTGACAGTTTTAAGCATGCTTGTGTTAGCCACTTTCCCCTCTGATAAACTCCTGAAATGACACACACTCTCCAAACTCCTGTGTTAGTCTGCAGGCAGTGTGTGGGAGATGAAGCCATGTGAATGAGTTAAGCGTGTAATATAGGTATACCACCTGGCCTTGTCTTGGGGGTGCTGCTCATTTGTCTCCTTTCACTTTCAGAATGAAGAATTAGACAAAAAGTATGCCGGTCTTCTGGAGAAGAAATGGACTTCAGTGATCAGATTACAAAAGAAGGTTGGTACTTTGATTGGAGATGCATCTGCATGGGTTACACACACACACACACACACACACACACAGAGTTCACGTATTCATATCTTTGTGGGGACTCTCCATTCAACCCCTACCCAGCCCTAACCTTAACCATAAGTAACCAAACAAAATACAAGACTTTTGGCATTTTTACTTTGTTGATTGCAGTCACAGATTTTTGGTAGGCTTTCCCTTTGTCAGAAATCACTTTCCCTCCGGTGCAGGTGATGGAGCTAGAATCCAAGCTGAATGAGGCTAAAGAGGAGATCACCCTGGGGGGCCCCGTGGGACAGAAGCGGGACCCCAAGGAGTGGATTCCGCGGCCTCCGGAGAAGTATGCATTGAGTGGACACAGGAGCCCCGTGACTCGGGTCATCTTCCACCCTGTGTTTAGCGTCATGGTCTCTGCTTCGGAGGACGCTACAATAAAGGTATCACCCCTGGCCCTGTGTCTACACGCATAGGTGCAAGAATAACGTCCGGTACTGTTGCTATTATTTAGCTATAAACGGTGCTCTTTTGTCCCCTCCTGGTGCACATGTGGCTACTGTGAATGATTATTTATTCATTGGAAAGCTGGGGGGGTACAGATGCTTTGTGTCTCGGTGCACATGCACATGGATGACTCTGGAAACAGGCTTCACCCCCCCCCCCCCAGTTCTGATGTTTGATAGGAATTGATTGACCTTTCCCACCTTAAAAGCTGTCAATCCAGGCATCCTTCCTCAGAGACCTGTTAACTCTCTGTTCAGAGAGATCACACATGAGATCAGGGCATTGGGTTTTACGGAAATGTCAGCACAGCGTGATAAAGGGTAGTGGTTAGCTATGGGTGCTTAGCCTCGGTTCCACCACTTGGGTAGACGTGAGTCCCCTATAACTGTGATCCTTGGTACACAGGTGCCTGCTGCTTGACTCCATTTCTCTCCACAAGCTATTGTTTTTTTCCCCCCACTTTGTTTCTAACACTACCCATGGAGAGAACAGATGGGCCAGCCAGGCTCAGGGCAGGGGGCCGTGTTGTGACGCTGGTGTCCGTTTCTCTCTCTCTTCAAGGTGTGGGACTATGAAGCAGGGGACTTCGAGCGGACACTGAAAGGCCACACAGACTCCGTGCAGGACATCTCCTTTGACCAGACCGGCAAGCTGCTGGCCTCCTGCTCTGCTGACATGACCATAAAGCTCTGGGACTTCCAAGGCTTTGAGTGCATCCGGACCATGCATGGTGAGTGGGGGGCGGGGCCAGTGAAAGGAAGGAGTGTGGCCCATGCTGTGATTGGTGGGAGGTTGAATCTGAATTAATCTGGGTAAATTTCTTTGTGAGCAGGGTTTCAAAGGAGGGTGGTAAATTTCTGGAAACTTTCCAGAAACTTTCCATTCCATGGGAAGTTAAGCTGGGGAATTTTGGAAATATTTCACGTTGGAAACTTTCCATGGGAAATATATGGGAATTAATGGAAAATTTCCAAAATTTTGCATCCCTAATTGTGAGACTTAATCTCTTCCAAATAATTTCTCAAGGTCACCTCAGCTGTACATTTTCGCACTTAAAATTTGCTTCTGATGATCAGTGGGAGGGTTTCTCAAGCGTGTTGTTCGGTGGGGGTGACTTGAATGGCTTCTCTTTAGGGATAATGTATGATGTCATACACCAACTTCACAGAGCAAGTGAAATACAAGGCCCACCTTAACAGGCCATCGCATAGCTTGTACAGGCTTTGTGGTGAGCACTGACATCCTGCAGAATCACCACCCTTCACCTGAAACCGTGTCTGATTTCTGCTTCTAGGATGTGAGCTCTGCCTGACTGAGAGAGACATTCATGAATAAGTTGGTCTGAGTCATCTGATCTGCCTGTCACTGCTTTAATTCACCTGCAGAGAGCTGGCAGGGTCGCCTTGGATACCAGGCATATAGTTCTGGTGGCAGGAGATTCAGTTCTTATTCACAGTAATAGTTTTTATATCCAACAGTGTAATACTGTTGGTATGGTCAGTTCCCATATCATATGGAGGGGCCCGCTGTGTCACCACCTGACCTAATGACAGCGTCTTGACAGCTGCCTGCTTTAGGAATCTTTCTTAGGACCTTCCTCATATGTCATCACCTTGTTTACTCACTGAGTCCCAGCAGGAAATCAGCCGTGGGGGGGTTAATCAGCTGATGCTATTGGGCTTGCGTAATTTATGATTTGGAGGGGGTTCTATCTCATATTTTGTGGATTATTGTTTAACAAACCCTCTCAGTTGTAGATGTTGAAGTCTCCACTTTTTCTGTGGATGAGCTGTAAATGCGTGACCTGCTCTTGTGTGTGTGCTGCAGGGCATGACCACAATGTGTCGTCTGTAGCCATCATGCCCAATGGAGATCACATCATCTCTGCCTCCAGGGATAAGACCATCAAAATGTGGGAAGTGGCCACTGGGTAGGTGATGTGGAGCCGACGTGAGGAAGCTGGCAGGTGGACGTTAGAACAGGCTTAATTCCATCCCTTTACGTTCCATAATTTTGTCACTGACCTCTTGCTCTGCTGATCCTTTACGTAATACGGAGCTTCTGGCTCGAGGGGTACTGGGAAATGTAGTTTTATGTGTGGGTTTGTTGTTCCAATCTGGCGGTGTTTCTTAGGTACTGTGTGAAGACGTTTGTGGGCCACCGGGAGTGGGTGCGCATGGTGCGGCCCAACCAGGATGGATCCCTCATTGCTAGCTGCTCCAACGACCAGACGGTTCGCGTGTGGGTCACAGCTACTAAGGAGTGCAAGGCGGAACTACGGGAGCACGAGCATGTGGTGGAGTGCATCTCCTGGGCCCCCGAGAGTGCCTACCCTACTGTTCTGGAAGCCACAGGGTCAGAGGTCAGACCCGATCCCACCCCAACTAAATATTTGAGCCCCTTGTTTCATTCCTCTAGGTTAAGTGGGGCAGCTATGAGTTTGTTGCCTGTAATTCCCAGACATTAGATAGAGGTGCAGTCAGTTCCTCTATATTTCCTTCAAAGTAAAATCACTCCTTGTTTAGAGACTGAGTTCCCTTCCAGCAACTGGGTTACTAAGCAAAATCGTGGCATGACCGCGACTGCGCTTATGACTTCAGCCTTCCATACTCAATTCCTTTTATTCTTCATGAAATGGACATTTTTAACATTTCATGCGTTCTACTTCAAAGCTCTCTCTCACTCTGTTCTTACATTGGTCATAAATGCGTGCATTGATCGGAAAATGAATTTATTATTATTGCCGTAGCAGCAAATGCTCGCTAAGCATGGTACTCACTAAATGAAGAGTGGTTGTACAGAGTCGAATCTAACAAGCCTGGGAGAACTAGTTGGAAACTGCAGCAAACATTGTGACCATGAGGAGGGCTGCAGATTTTAGTATGATTGGAGAGGCTCCTAATATGAAGCATCCATTCCCCCGATTTTAATAAGGTCCAACCTCTGCCTTGTGGATAAAGTGCTCTGGACCAATCAGATTGCTTTCTGGGGATTTGGTCTCGCCCACTGACGGCTGAGTGACAGCATTCAAGCCAATAGACCTGTTGGCCTGCAGCCTCCCCACTGGCCCTTTTTTCTTTCAGAGTAAGAAGGGTGGGAAGCCCGGCCCCTTCCTGCTGTCAGGTTCCAGAGACAAGACCATCAAGATGTGGGACGTGAGCACCGGCATGTGCCTTATGACACTGGTGGGTGTGCGTGCTGCGGGAGTGTCTGTGCCGTCTGACCCAGGACACGTGCACAAAGTTTACACAGCTCCTTTCTGCAGGTCGGCCATGACAACTGGGTGCGTGGCGTGATGTTTCACCCAGGAGGGAGGTTCATCGTGTCCTGTGCCGATGACAAGACCCTCCGTATCTGGGACTACAAGAACAAGCGCTGCATGAAGACCCTGAGTGCCCACGAACACTTCGTTACCTCTCTGGGTAAGGGCCCCTGTTGTGTTCATGTGCTTTGGTAGGAACGTCGCAGGCTTATGCAAATGACATGAACGGCTAGCCATAGACATGCTGTGTGAGGAGGCTTGTATTCTAAAGGCTGTTGGGTGAGAATCTACACTGCTAGTACTAAGTGAAATATATAATGTAGGATATATGCTACATAAACTCTTTTTGACAGATTTCCACAAGACGGCCCCGTACGTTGTGACTGGCAGTGTGGATCAGACATTAAAGGTGTGGGAATGCCGCTGAATGTATCTACGGGCGACGACCCCTCCCCCTTCACCTTCTGACCCCGCCCCCCTCTCTGCCTCCATCCTGACTCCCTGGACGCACTCGGTTACCATGGTTACTACCCATCAATCGCCGTTTAAATAACCATTGTCCTTTTATGTAAATTATTCTGGATGTAGACTGAGCTATTAAATGTTACACACAAAAGTATTCTTGCATGGTGAATCCAAAATTGTATACTGTAAATTTGCATACCGTCGTGTAGAAATTGCATAGGGTTAACAGTACAGGTGGGCCGTTAGCCCTACTGGACTTACAAGCTGCATACAGTGACTGGGTCATTAAGAAGTAGAGCGATAAAATGCTAATTTAATGACAGTGTCGTTCCTGTGTGTCAGGTTATTTTGTCAGTTTTTTTTTTTTGTTTTTTTTTTTTTTTTGGTTTGTTTTTTTGTTTTGTTCTGCCTGTTTGTCATCTGGTGCCTCGCTTTGAGAGGGATAGAAAATCAAAACAAAATTTAAAGTATCTGTATTTGGTCTGTGGGGTCCTTTTCTGGAACAGTGATTTGCAGTGTGACCGCCCTTCTGAAGCGTGCTTACTCCCCTCCCTCCTGTGCAGTATGTGATGTGGGGTGCCGAGCCTCGTACCCTTGTCATGACGTGTGATGGCTTCCTTGAGTGAATGGGAACTAGACCGTTTCAGCACTGCTGCCCATGACTAGAAGCCCAACTGTACTGAAGTCCCAGGCACTTTGGGGTTAGCCAGGAGAAGGCTAATAAGGACATGCTAGTTTGACTGTAACTAGGAGTTTATGTGGTAACCTTAAACGTAATTAGAATCCCAGTCTGAACAAGACCCACCATCGAATCAAACTGAACCATTCGTTCCATAAGTGTAAGGAGCGGCAGCAGCAGGCCAAGGCAGCCTGGCTGTGTGAACCACCCACCCCCCAGACGATGGGCCACCCCGCCCAGAAACACGCACACAGGTTCTGACAAGGATGCCCAGGAATATCCCCACATTACATGTATATAATGGACAGCTGGAGGGGATGAGGGGGACCTCAGTGCAGAAGAAACACAATTTCTGTACAGAATTAAAAATAAAGTGCACTTTCTTCAGAAGATACAGCCACTGTATGGATCAACATTTTCCCTCCCCGGGATCTATTTTATTCATACAGTTAATAGTTACTGCTTAGTCTTAGTTGAATTTTTCCCCCTCCTCTTTGGCTTTATTTTCCCTCCCTAACTCCCCCCCTCCCAATCCAACCCAGTATGGTGATTCTGTTCCAAATTGGATACAGTGGAACACGAGGAAAGCGCTAAAGACAGCCTAATCTTTCCACTCCCCCCCCCCCCCCATGCACATACTTCAGGTTCAAACAGAAAAGCATTTAAAGTCCCTTTAACTTGCACACCCTTGCTCTCCTTAAATCTTCAGTCCTGTCTGACTCAAGATTTAAGATGTTGAAAAAAATAAAGATTAATAAATGCACATGCCAATATCATTTTAATTAGCCTTTTCATGAAGATGCAATTATATAATAAAGAATTTCACTGCTGAACCAAACCATTCTATGCATTTCTCTTCTGTTTGTCCTGTGATTGCTTTCTTTTAGAGTTTAGAGTGACACAACTTAGTCCATTTCAGGAGAGGGCTTCTGCAAAACGACTGACAGACGTGGGTTGGAAGATTCCTTCCTACAATGAGGAAAAGGGATAAATCAGAGTATTGCTATGCATTTGGAATTACAGGCCTGTGTACTTTTTTTTTTTTTAAGCGTCAGAGGTTTTCAAGTGGTGAGGTTATATGAGATGATATGATGATCTCAAAGTAATGTGAGCCTACGTAGTACCAGTTGAAATGGATCAGCAGGTACACTGTTCAGATGCTTTCAGTCACTGTAGCAATGGAGGAGAGGAACTCTCAGAATCCAATGCTGACTGTCTGCCCAGCTCTGCCTGGGCATGCAAACAAAGAATATGAGGACAATGATCCTGTTTTCATACAACCAAGGTGTAAACTTGTCATAGAATCCTACAGTGAGCCAGTTCTCCAAGCAGGTCTATGTAAGCCATCTGATTGAAGGCCACACGATATCACGCTTCCATGGGAGTGAACCAGCACTTCAGCTCAGATCGGGACATGTACAGCAGCACCAGCAGCCACAGCTACAGTAGTGTTACGTTTTAGTGTAGGTAAACTAAAGTAATAGGTCTTCAACTGATACGAATCACATAAAAGAGATGTCAGGAGACAACAAGGATTCTGAAATACCAAATCCCAGTGTCATATAGAATGCACAAGCAGCAATTAAATATGAAATGTTAATATACTGAGTTAATTCGAGACATTTATATTCAGTGAAGCCTGAATTAATAACAACTTACCCATTCAATCTGAATTTAAAGAGGGATCTGAAAAGCTAGCCAATAACTTAAAGTAGGTACACTGATGATAAATTTGAGGGAAATGTGAGCTCTAGCTTTGTTTATTATCAGCTTCCATTTCCATCAGTATTTAAAAATTCATTATTCTAGTTCTGTATCCTCTTGAACAGCAGGAGAAAGGGCTGGGTACAGACTACAGGCCTACCAGCTGGGGGTGAACACTTTCAATAAATTATCATTTCGGTCGCCCAGAAAAAATAGCCATCTGTTTG